>NW_023458556.1:45374425-45417866 GCF_013731165.1 Rhagoletis pomonella | reverse complement strand
GAAAACTAAATAGTTGTGGTTTACTTTTAGAGTTTATGACACGCAAATTTTATGAAATTATAACGCAAGGTTTTTTGCGCCATTTGTGGTGTATAAAGTAAATGAAGTTTGAATCTTAATGCTTCAAGTGTGCTTACATAAATCAGTACGTATATAGATATGGACCTGAATCTTAAAATATTAAAAAATACTTTTTACTTTCGCAGCCTCAGATATGCCAATGGAAAAACTTCACAGATCAATGCTGCAGAAAAAATATACCTACATAAAAACAATATTTTTTGTTGGTTATTTTTAGCCATAATTTCAGTTTACATTCAACAATGGTTTTGAACCTGGGAACGTTTTTTGATAAACAAATTTTTGTGGGGAAAAATAGCCCACAACTAAATATAAAAAAAAAACATAAAAGCAGTCGATGAAATCTATTTGGCAACAAATCAGTTGCCCTTGATAGTATGTGGGTTGACAATAAATTTTGTTTTATTATAAACGACTTCAAACTCAGTAAAGGTCTAAGTAAAATAAGTCTAAGAAAATATGAGCCCTTAAAATTATTATTAAGAATGCCCGCATCGCACTTTTCCATTTCCCTTAAGGATAACACAGGAAAAATTGTTTTTTTTTTTCTACTTCTGATTTTTATATCTAACGAACGGTACGTTTTACTGTAAAGGTCTTGAAGTATTTTTGGTGACAGGTAATAAGATCATCGGAAATAAGGTCAGTTGACACTATTTCGCATACTGGTGCGAAATTAAGGTCAATTGGCATTATTACCTTTTCAAAAGCGAAACAAAATCCATTGACATTATTGCTCTTTCAAACATTAAATTTGAGTAGCGTCGCGGCGCTCGCTTTGCTTTCAGCTCCAACACGCTTCTGAAAAAGCTTGCTGTATGAACATTTCCATATAGCTACAACAATTTGAAAGCTTCAATCCGGTCGGAACGGCTTTTCTCGGCTCGGTTCCGCTTAGAGTTTTTTGTGGCTCTAGACGTAGTCCTATCAACATGTTTCATCTGTTAAAGTTTGCCATCGACTTGATATTTAAATATCTCATCCCACACACACACTAGTGTGGTCACACTAGTGTGGCCAACCGGGTACCCGGGTACCCATCGACGCACATTGTATCAAATAACGTCTTTTCTGGGAAAAAAAATTTAAAATCCTTCCCTTTTTAAATCCTTTCCTTTACTGAGTTTACATGGAGAAATGCAGTTATAATAATTTATATTTTTTTTTCTCCCTAGAAAGTTTTGAATTTGAAAAAAAAAAAATTACACGAATAGTCTTACCGGGTACCCACATAAAAAATAAGCGGATAGATGTATAAATAAATATATTATTGTTTTTATTAAATTGAGCTAATATAAAAAATAATAAAAATCATATCCAGTGTACTAAAATAACAAAAACCTAGTTTTTTTAATCTCCAGGCAATAAAATTAAAAAAAAATTATGAATTATGGAAAAATGGACATTTACAAAATGGCAAATAAAAATTTAGTCTGCCATTTATATTCGTAAAGTTATATTATTTATACAAAAAATTTGCACACAACGTTTAAAAAAAACATGTTCAAAAATGTTCCAAAAACACGCAAAAATTTCCGAGCGGCGCACATATAAAGACTGCGCTGAGGTGCACGGCAGTACGTCCGGCTGCTCCAAGTAAGCGATCGATAGTCAAGTGAACTGGTATCTGAATATAATAAATATTTATTTCATAGGCATTCCAGTACATCCCTCGGGTATAAAAGATCATAGAGGCCCTCTTAAAGCTTCCCTTTTTCAGTTTAATGTAGCAGAACTCTCGAAATTCATTATAGATTATACCGGACAATGGTGCTTGTATATAATACTATCGTTGGATTTGTATAAACAGATCTTCGTTATACTAAGTTGCAGCCCACTTTTAGATATACATAAATCCGTAAATGGGTACCCAGATAACCCGTTTGGACTAAACCGTTAATTAATTTAGTTGGGCACACTAGGGTTAAGCGAGATGCGCTGTCATACAATACAAATATTTAGTCACAATTTGTTGACATACGTCGATAATATATGCTAAGGCCGTACTGACGGCATGCAAATGCACTCTCACCGCATCTTGTAATTTTTGACATCACTTATCGAAGCATGTTACCGCTATTCTATTATTTTTATTTTCTAGAAATATTTGCACTTGCTGTGTAATAGTTATTTTGCATTTGCCGACATTTTCTTTGCAGTGGCGGATTCGCGTTCACTCAAATCAGTGTCAATCAATCAAATTGTACTAGATTGACATAATTGACAAGAAAAAAGACATGTCGACCAAATAAATTAACAAAATATTCTACAACAGATTTTCAAATTTCATAGAAGTCGACTGACTGCAGTTATATCCTGATATTTACATATATGCATTTACTATGGACATATGTATATAGTACTTATATAAAATGTATCCAAGCACATATGTATTTTCATAAATGTGTTAGGGTGATTCGGAAAAAAATTTTATTTTATTTTTTCCTCGGAACCATGCTCAAAATTTTCGTTTAGACGCCAACATAAGTCTCAGAAAATATGAACCTTTAATATTAATATTACGTATCTCACTTTTCGACATCCCATAAGAATAGCATAGGAAAAAATGGTGTTTTTACTTCTGAATTTTACATTTAAGGAACAATACGTTGCACTGTAAGGATCTTGGTTTTTGTAGAGAATTAAACGAATGGTAATTTTTCGATAAGTCAACTCGGTCAAAAGTTATTCGTGGTCAAAGTCAAATTCTCTACAAAAATACTCCAGGACACAGTACAATATATCGTTCGTTAAATATAAAAATCAGAAGTAAAGAAGAACAATTTTTCCTCTGTTATCCTTATGGGAAATCTAAAAGTGCGATGCGGACATTCTTAATAATAATATAAAGGGCTCATATTTTCTGAGACTTCTTTTGGCGTCTAAATGAAACTTTTGAGCATGGTTCCGAGGATAAAAATAAATAATTTTTTTTCTGAATCACCCTAATATGTACTATACAAATAAAATATTATTACCCTTCTCTGGAACTGCTCTCACCATAATTGGCTCACTATGGCAAACTTAATTACAAATTACCTCCAGGCTTTCCATATAAAAAGTCGAGCAAAAATATATGTATTACATATGTATATGTATATGTTTATGTCTCAATATATGTATAAATATGTGTCCCAAAACATGTTCATATACAAAAGTACTTAGTTATCCATCAATGATCCATCACTAATTGTTAGTGACATGCCAGCATATAATTTTTGCATGCATACTGGAGATTAAGAGTAATTAATGAAATTATCGAACTTTTTCTATGCTGCGTGTATGTATGTTGTGAGTTAACGTAAAGAACAAAAAAAAAAAGCAATTTTACCGAGAAATGGCTTTTGAGGCAGTGGAAAAACGAATTACGGGCTTATGGAGGCGCATAGTGGCTAATTAAGGTGATTGAGTTAAAAAAAAATTACAAAAAAAAAAAATGCTTTGACATGCTTTACACGCGTATGTATTATTTCCTGCATGCCAGGCTTCTTCAGTGATAAATGTGATTAAAAACACTTTTGATGTGATAAGTTAAAGCTACAAAATTTGAGGGGATGTGAGTAAACAAAAAAACATTGTTGATAATGAATGTATGAATGGAAGTGCATGCGTGCATACATATGTATGTATATATGTCCTTGTATATTTAGGACGTCATAAGTATTTTGTTGCAAAGTTTGCACTAAAAATTGTGTAAAATTGAAATTTGAAAAGCTGAATTTTTTAGAGTTCAAATTAAAAAAAAAATTAATTGTTTTGGGATTGAGGTTGAAATTTTAAAATTATATTGTTTAAAAACGTTAAAAATGTTGAAAGTGTCTCTAAGCGGTTCTAATTTACTATATTTTTTATCTCAGTTAACACATTAGATAGTTTCCTGTTTTTTTATAAAAATGTAATCAGCCATATATTGGCACTCTACTCAATAGTCATTGTCTACTCTTTTATCGGTAATTTCTTTTTAAATTTTCAAAAACAGCCAATGTCAATTTATGATGTCTATATTTTTGCAGTCCAGTTTTTTTAACAACAAAAAATGTATGCTTGTCTTCCCAAAGGCCTGGTAAGTTCTCAGTATTTACTTTATGCAGTGGTATCTAGGCATGATGCTCGACATCAAAGCTATCATGGAAGCTAAAGAAAGAATAACAGAGAAGAATTTTACCATTACATTATGGGAAATTTTAAAATTTTTTTTTTGGCAAAATTTAACAATGCCAAGTACACGATTTAAAAAAAACGTAAGTTTTTTGTTGGTTAGCACATGATTTCCAACACTTTTCCAAGCAAAAAATTTTAACCCTTGACGGCCGAGGGCTCTAAAGTGGCCACTTTCCTATTTGTGGATTTAGTTAAAAAAGCTGCTCAAATAGCGGCTATTTTTGAAAAATATTTCCAAATTCTATTAATCTTAATTAAAACCCGAAAGTCTAGAAATTGCTTATTTGACTGCTGAGAAGTTAAAAGGTGCAGTCTTTATGTAGGTGAAATAGCTTCTTAATGGATTTGCATTAGACGAGGTTCACCTATTAAAAAAGCAGAAATTTCGTAACGAAATTTACGAACTTCAGTTACGCGCAAACAACAATCAGCAAAGCTAATAAAAGTTAAAGTAAAAGCAAAGTGTCGACAAGCAAACCTAACACAATATAAAGACAAAAAGCCAACGAAAGTAAAAAAGTAAAACTCTTAACTACCGGCTTTTCAGGCAATTCTGGACAAATGGTGCTTGGAATTTGAAAGGCAAATAATTATTGTACATAGACATAGCCAAAACTGGTAAGAAAAGTTTATAAAGAGATAGACTGCAAGCGTGTGTCACCAGCATGTGCATTAGCATGAAGAAAAGTGCTGGGAAAGCAGCATAAAAGGACATTAGCACTAGGCAATGCAAAAGCAGAAGATACGAGTAAAAACATTAGCAACAACAAATATACAATTTATTTAGCAACGAAAGTAACACGTCGCCTAAATGACCCTGATGATAGCAATGATAATAATCATAGTTATGATGCCATTTAAGTGGGCTGTTGTTAACGTCACATTGCACACACATACACGCAAACATATTGGACAAGTAAATAAATGTGCATTGAGCAGCATATATATGCTAATAAGTATGTATGTATGTATTGCAGACTGTTGATGAGGGTCCAATCATCTGCTGATTGCTCAACCAGCCGTTGGCGCTGAGTTGACAATCGTTGAGATGAGCTTTTATGCTGTCTATATATATCTAGCCTTGATAATGGTGTAGGTAGTATATGTGCTTTTGGTAGAGCAATTCTAGCTTAGTAATGATGACTTTTAAGTTTATTTGTTAATTACGAGGCAACAGCTGCACGCATAGCAGGAAAGCAAGTTTTATGGTTTCAAAACCTGCTTGCGTGGTTTTTTTTTTTTTTAGATTAAATGCTGTGGATAGATAAAGGTGGTTGCAAATGGATTTCTTAACTGAAGCAGGTAATATTGTACCAATACAAGCGTGCATAAATACACAGGCTTATCTAGTGAATATTCCTTTTTTACGTAAATATATATGTAAGTAGGACCTACTTAGTAGGTATAAGAATTAAATCATAGTTCCCTAGTATTTTATTTTAAATTAGATTTTAATGCAGAATTTTATTAGATAAAGTAATAATATAGAGCTATGCATGCAGGTAACGATATCTGAGGTATCGATAGTAACGTGTTATAAAGATAGCCATTGACATATGTAGATAAAAATCCATTATGCTTTCTTAAATGCGTATGATAACAAAAAATACATGTACTTAGATAAATATTGCGATTATTATATCCATAAAAATGTCGATCGACAAAGCCATGAGCTATTAGACATTCAATAGAATAAAAGTTGGATTTCAGATCCGAGCAATATTTGTTTAAACTGTGGTCGTGGCTCATGCTTCAACAAAGACTATATAAATCACACTTACAAACTATGTATATACAGAATTTAGAAAAAATCTACAAATTTGTATCTAAATTTCTAGAATTTTAATTAGAACTTTTTGGCATACGCAGTTAACAGGCTTATACAATTTTAGTAAAATAAGTGCATGTTTTGAGCGCCAAAAAAATTGCATTGATTTTTAATAATTCTTTTAATAATGCGATTTTTTTCATAATCCGAAAAATGTGTTTTTACGTGACGATTACTTAGTACGATATCGTATGTGACGATTCGAGCCCAGTTGTTATTAAATTAAAACCCATAACCTATTAAAAACAGGTTACTCATACGCCACCGCCAAAAATTAATTTCTACATTCCTGATTTGATTGGGATTTACTAATGCCAACGCAACTTCCTTAAAAAATGATTAATTTAAAAAGGTTTTTAGAGAAAGTCGCTTGAAAATTCGTCGCAAACAAACTGTATTTTCAATGTGTTCCGCTTTTTTTAATTAAACACCCATTAGTTGTATTTGTTGTCAATTTTTAATTTTTAAGCTTTTGGATAATTCCTTTAATGCCCCATTATTAACGCGCACATTTATCCACCTGGGAGTTAATAGTTAATTTCTAATATTTTTGCATGGCTTTTGCGGCACACTAACTAAATCTGCATAGACTAGGCAACATCCGGTTTGCCGCTACAGCCTCTGCCCGCTGCACCTAATTTTTGCTGATGCTGCTCTTCCAGTCGTTTACTAATTAAGTCATTCGGTCAATGTTGCCGCTGGGCATTGAACGTGACGACCGCACCCTGCTAGTAATATTACGCATACATACATATATACCTATATAAGTATAGCTTATGTACAAGTGTATATATGTACGTAGATATTTATTCATTCGTGTTTAAGTACCCTTACAAATGCTATGCAATTTTCACATCTCGCAGCAAAGGCCGTGGGGTTAATATGTGGCAAATTAATTCGACCTCAATTTTAATTAATTTCCTGCTATTAATGCAATGTTGTTTGCTCCACTTCGTTGCGGTGCTCAATGTTCAAGTGGCCTCGCACAAAAAATCTATGTAGTAAATAGCTCTGCACTTTTGCTAAATTGTTGATTACTTGAAATTCTTTTATTGTTTGCATTTTAATTTCAAGCTTTTGTTTTCGATTTTTCGTACGGAGTCGGTATTTTTGTACATACCAATTTGGCAAGGCGTGTTATTTGAAAAATAAAGGAAAAAATTTTGATTATTAAAAGAGGTAAAAAAGTGCATGGAAAACTATTTACATACTACATACATTTTTATTTGTATATTTCTAAGGAAATACTAGAAATACTGAGAAAGTAAAATTAATTCGTTATTTTGCTGGCAATTTTATTGTGTTCAACATAGGAAAGTGCATAGCAGTTTGGTGAAATAAATACTTAAAATATTGGAGAATGGTTTCCGGTGCAGAAGTCTACGCATTTGTAGAAAGTTTGTGATCGCCCATTCACTAGGGAGAGGCTAAAAGTGTTTATTTTGCATGCGGTACAAGCAGTTCACAACTTTCGGTTAATACCAAGTATACTATGTGTAGCAACCGAGCAACCGTTTGTAAGACCCGACGTCGACTATAACTGTAATGTAAAACCGGTTTCGGGTCTATGGTGGGGCATTGTCGTTCACCACGATGAATGAGTTTTTCGCCATATACCGCATTAAATCGAGATTATTCAACATATTGTCTATTTGCGTCCACATACACTGTGATATTTTATGTAGTTTTTGGAGATTTATTCAAAAATTAAATTTCAAGGTTCAGTCAAGATTGTAACGCCAAAAAAAGGTAGAAGAAATTCCGCTTCACCTTGATTTGAAATAGGCTTTAGAACTTGTTTCGTCTTATTGTGTACGTCAAGGAGAAAAATGGAATTCGAGGATTTGAAACCCCTTATTTTTTAACTATTAAAAGTAAAAATAATAATAATAATGCACTGTGTTTGAAATATTTTAGCAACACAGAATGAATTCTTTTTCTTACTTTTCTTATGTGTTTAAAAGAAAATAATAAACAGAATTTTTGCAAAAATAGTTAAAAAAAATTAAATAATGTCGAAACAACTGCTGAAGGTACTGATAAGCTCAGTGTCCCCTGTGAGGGTTTAAAACTATATCAAAATTAAAAACAATGCAAGATTTTCATATGCATACATATGTACATATATGAGCTGCCTGCGTTGCCGAAAATTTAGTTTTGATTTATTTATCTGAATTTATGACATCGAACCAGGAACTAAGAACTTTGCTAATTTATCTATCATCGCATTTTAAAATTAATGTACTACGGAATCACCCAATGAGAAGCAATAAAATTGCACTTACGAGCGATTCCAACAAAAAATATCTACCACTTCACGGAAAAATGAACCTCTCCAACAAACTCACACACTCAAAATCCTCAAAAAAATTGCAAGCGCATACGACAACGGAAGCTGCCGCCAACACCAGCAAAACACAAATCGACAACAAAAGGTCACCAATTTGGCGAGTTTTTGTTTGTGCATCCGCTTTTAATATCCGCCACATACATAACACTTCTAAGTATAGACATAATCCACCAACGCCATTCGCGCTACATACCCTACAAGACAGCTGAGTATCATATGAGTACTCATATTATCATTACTCCTAATCACAAAAGTGCTTATCAAAGTCCTCATTTTCGTTCAGGCCATGGGAAAAATTTGAGTACTTTCCCCTCAATGTTGTCATCAGAAAGTCCTCAGTACTAATAGTCAAACTACTCATTTATGCCGTACTACAAAAACAAAAGTGTAAATGTGTGAGAGTTTTTGCCTAAAGTGCTCAGCAATGTCTTGTAGGGTACTTTTGTCATTTCCACATACATACATACTTATATTTAAGCAGGGAGGAGCTCAGTGCTATTTTCAATACTTGCCCTCATATATGTATACTCGTATGCTTGTAACGTTAGCAATCGCAAACCTCTTACTCTACATATTCGGTGGGATTGCAATGCGAGTGGAGCATGTGTGTATGTATGTACATACTTATTCGGTACTCGTATGCAGAGGTTTTGGGTAAAATTTTGTGTAAAACGACAGCAAAACTCATACAGATGCGTGCGTAAATAGCTTGAAGCGCTGTCATAAAGGGGTTAAAAAGGACCTGTCACCTGTGTGAGCGAAGCGTGAACAAGGCAATTTAGAGGGATTCTCGTAAATTACGTGGGATGCATGTTTGTACATACATACATATATACGTACATATACATATTTATGTTGTATCCAAGTAACCAGATGCAACCCATGGCAGACGTGGGAAAACTGTAAATGGTTTTTGTGTGTGAACACGTATGCACTTACAAGTGGGTTTGGCCCAATATGCATGTACTTATGTACATACATATGTGTACCTAAACATATTTATATGTATGTACGTATATAAGCACATTTAAGTATTTAAGAATGTACGAATGTTTGTTTTTTCATTATCCGCATGTTGTCTAGGTTACGTGTTGAGCTGGCTCATTACAGACACTATGAATTTAACATTTAAGCGTAAAAAGTCGCGTATACGCCGTGTTTTACTCAAAGTTTCTTAGAAGGAGGAATTCTTTATACATACATATATTTCAAGTGAAAGTGATACCAAGAAAGTGCACATTGCCTTAGTGTTATTGCGTGAACTATGTATGTTCTAACGCTTAAGATAAATTCTACTTATGAAAGCTTCAGAAGAGTTTTACTAGAAATTACACTGAAAATGTAACACTTAATACAAAGTGCAGAGTGGCAGTTTTTGAGAATGAGAATTGTATTTACCTAGCAAGTTACCTGTTTTTGGTTCGTGGAAGGCATTGAAGCACAAAGTTTAGGTGCCATAATATTATGAATCTAATACAGAATGGTACATTGCTGAGCTTTTAGGAATTACATTTTTTAAACATTTTTAGCTGGAATACAGGCGGTATTATGAGTCATTTTTCATATTTTTTTGGTTTTGTTGACTCAATTAAATTATAAAAATTAATGCTCGAATTAAAATAAGAAATTTCTGCTCTTACTCGCATAGCCTGCCAAAATAATCGAAAATATGTTTTTGCTAAAAACATAACAAGGTAAAACCCATTGTCAGGCAGTCTGACGTTTGCCAGCAATATAGATTAAATATTCAAACCTCAAAATCACACACACATTCTCACATTGTGAACACCCTGCAAACCATTTTTTTCAGAGTTTTCTGAATTGTAGAGAAATTTTAAGGAATTCGTAAAGATCTCATCCGACTTTTTGCCGAATTTTCTAAACTGTGCACCCTTCGATAAAGCAATGAAAATAATGCTGCTATTTGAAGAATTTCTTGCAGAATTCTTTCAGAATTTTCTTTATTTTTCGTAAAGAAATTTCTTTACGAGTTCGTGTTAACCCCTTCATATAAATTTCTTTGAATATTCGTAAAAAAATCGTACAGAAATGAGATACTTCTAAAGAATTAGTTAAGATTTCGGGAACTTTGGTTTGCAGGGCATTTTTTTTTTTTGTAATATTTTTATTGAGCTTTGTACCACGATTGTTTATTAGGAAAAATTGAAAAATCAACAAAGTCTAAGCGGTAGAAATTATACATTTATAGAATTTACCAACACCACTGTTGATGATGACGCATTAAAATTAAAAAAATAAATTCTTATAAAATGTTTCAGTATAAACACAAATTATTCAAATGTTTTATTTGAATGCTTATTCGACATAAATTAAAAAAAAATGTAGTCAACCTTTGAGATACACCTTGCGGCTAAATTGCCGCGGCGCGCCCTCTCGTTTAACTTAACGTATACTTAGGCAACGGATAGGAAGAATAGGTAGTATTTATTTGTGAATTTCTTCAGTGTCAATCGAATAGACAACAACCAGTCTTCAGTCAATCCTCTTGGAAGTTATGTATGCTTGTACACTAGGGCGGGTCAATTTGTACGGGGGATTTTTTCGACTATGCGCGTATAGCACAGAGGGACTCTACCATGGGTCTAAAATCAATTTGGAGTTTGCCAAATTGCCAAAAAAGGTTTCTTACCGTTTTGTTGTAGTGTCGTAAAGAAGTGCTTAAATTTTTTGTAAAAACATACTATAGATGTTTTTTTTTCGAATGAGGAATCCACTGCACTGTTTTTTTCACAAAACTTCCTCCAGAGGTCGTAAAAGTGAAAATTTTCACATTTTCTTCGTAACCTATTTTCGCAATTTGGTAAACTCCAAATTGATTTTAGGTCCATGGTTACTTCGGCAAGTTTTCTTATAATCGCACGTTAGATCCTCCTAGGCTATACGCGTATTGTATCTAAACAAAAAATTGCCTCGCCCTATTGTACACATACCTAAATGCATGAGTATACCCAACAATCACAGATACGCAGACAGGCATTAAAAGTTTTAAACGATGCGCGTTGTCGTAGTCAGCAGTAGTCGCCGTGAAATTAATGCCCTTGCTAGCACGCAACGTCCTTTGTTGCACAAACTTCCCCGCGGACTAACCAAGAACGCTTTATCATATCAACGCGCTGAGTTGAAAAATGGGAAAACTTACATTTTGCATTTCTGAAAGCACACATCACTCATCTTGTGCTCATGCAAATACATATATGAAAATATACATACATACTACGTATGTACGTCCCATGTACCGGTGTCTGTGTGCACTGCGGACTGCTAAGGTTCTCATAATATTACTCGTATACAGTGTTGCCAGAGAAAGTACCCTAAAAAAAAGCTAAGTAAGCTAAAAAAATATTCTACATTCCAAAAAATCTTGATTTAAAAATACCTCCAAAGAAACACATAATTCGATAATTGGCTTTACGGCTGTAAATAGCCTTTATTATGTTGACAGAAAAAGAAATAATTGCAATTTTATGTTATAAAATCCTTTTTTATATTAACTTAAACTAAAAATCAATATTGCCTCTGCGCCATCACAAAATTTGTAGCACATTTTGTTTTTAACACACAATTTCATAAAAATAAAAAAGACTTTGAGTGCTTTATAAATCGAAAATTTTTATGAAATGTATTTCATTTTTCTGAATAAGGTCATAAGTCTATGTGTTAAAAAAAAAAATAAACCTAGGCTTAATATATTTACATTGAAAAACGCTTGCATATTTATATGTACATATGTATGACTTGCCATTGAATTTTGGCAATTTTTTTTTTGAAGGTGTAGCAAATTTTCTCCATAAAAAAATTTCGAATTGCAAGTCCTCGTTACCTCAAACTTGCACTTTCCCCGCAGTGAAATCCCAAACTAGTCAGGAAAAATACTAGTTTACAACTAGAATTCCCTGACAGAAACCGAACTAGTTCGAAAATGACCAGACTTGTACCAAGTACAAAACTATTTATTCATGCCCTGTTTTATTTGACTTCGACAGTTTAATACGATAAAGTACACAAAATATTATAACTTTTATTTGGGTATATTGTAAACCATTAAATTGAGTACGTATTCGATTATACCAGGCCTGTTAAATAATGATTAATATTCATAATGACTATTAATTAAAGCATGATAACCGTTTAGTTGATTAAATACCGATTAATTGTTACTCTTAAACATTTTTTAAAAGAATAAACTGAAATGTGCACATTTAATGAATTTAATTTATTTTTATACTATATAAAATATTTTAATTTATTTTATTACTGAAGTATTAACTGACGTATTAATTTTATTTTTAACTAAACTTTTTTCCTTTGCAGATTCAATATTATTAAAAAAGACAAATATATAGTATTTATTGTTCCTGAAACCTTTTACTTTTTATAAGAAATGCATTTAAATTTATGTTCGAAAGTTTTGCTTTTAATTAATAGTCAAAAAAATTTACACCAATTATTGGAACATCTGAGGCTGCTAAATGACAATGTGTGATATATTAAAGTGTACTTAATCAAAAGTTTTTTATAGTATATTCATGAATTCATTTTATTTTTTGACTCCCAAAGTAGTGGTTTTGGTCGATAATTGGACTAGTATTTTTCTGTCTATTTTCAACTAGTATGATACTGGTATATTTCTGACCGAAATCTGACAATTGCCATCTCGTAGGACATCCCCATGTTAAAAATACCAGTTGGTTGCATGGAAAAAAAGATAGTTGGCTGACTAGTTGGGCATGTGGTTCATACTAGTTGTGAAGTAGTTTACAACTAGTACATTTGACTACAGGGTTGTTATACTAAAATTTAATCTACAAAACTACATACTCGAAATCTTGTTAAGAAAGAACTCGAAATTTTTATCAAACTTTGTAAAATTTTCTTAGTGTTTGTGCAAAAATTGAGGTTTACAAAATTCATATATGGCTTTTTATTTTGATAAAAAATTAATAAACATTAAATAAACAAAAGAAAAGTAGCTAAAATGTCGCGTCTCTATGTAAGCAAGACCCTGTCAAGCGGCATTCGATTCCGTTTTTCTTTAAATTTAATGCTATTTATAGCCTTTGGTTCGTAATAATCCATATAGTGTTTCCACATCTTATCTCTTTCTTGTTGTTGTTTTGTTCAAAATAATTTGCAAAAAAATTCTCTCAACATTAGTAGTCGATGCAGGTGATGTTAAAATCGGCCAAATTAGTGGTCTTAATAATGGAAAGCCATTCTTTTCAAATTTAAAATTGTTATTTCTCTACACCTGTTTCAGCTGACAACTCAGGTTCATTTAAATCAAGAAATCTTAACTTTCTCCACTCTCAATCAAAATCGTAAATATTATTCACTTTAAAATTTGGGAAATATATAAAAGATTTACAACTTGATGCATTTTTCAATACGAAATTTTTAGGCGATATCATTTCCAATGCCTCTTAGGGATTACTACTGAACACACAACGGAAAAGTATTTCGTTACATTTAACAATATACAAATTTAAACTGTTTTGCTCTAATTGCAGTTTAAGCAGCAGGCCTAATTTGTCTAATAATAAATTAGTATCAGCACCGAAATAATTTCATTAAAATCTTACACAAAAATCTTTATTTTGAAGATATTTTCAATGTAAAATTTTGCTTTTTAAAATATTTTTTTTGTGAAGACTTTTAACAAAAAAACAGCCCAAAAAATCTTCATTTTGAAGATAAATCTTCAGCTATGGCAACCCTGCTCGTATGTGATGCTGTTGTCACATTAAATTCGTATGAAATTCTGTCTGATGCTTTTTGTTGCAGCTAAAGAGATTTTATTGTTTTTTTTTTTTTTTTAGCTGTGACTGTTTGCTTGTAGGCTATTCAAGGCACATGCATCGCTACCGCAGACACTTATGCAAACTAACAGTCTAGTGTATGTACATTCACACATATGTATATATGTATGTGCATAAATATAATTTAATGAAAACAATTACAACAATGTGCAAAACTTGATTCAACACAGCTCAACTCCTTCACTTCACTATTTTATATGAAATAAAAAAAGGATTCGTAGCGACCATCATATCAGGCGACTTGGCAAAAGCGAGCGAACAATAACTGCTTCTTCCTTTTTACATATATATATGTATACAGTCTCGTACATAAAAATACATATTACTACATCGCACTCATCGCGTTGTGGCGCATAAACGGATTTATGAAATTAAATTTTAATTTCATATGTTCGCCCTAAAGTAGTTTAGCTGAAAGTTTACATGGAAAGTTTGCCGCTTTATGTGTTGGATAATCAAAAGTGATGACAAGTGTAAGCGGGAACGCACGTCGGTTTGTAAAATGTGCGGCTTGTTGTTTGTCATGTAAAATGTTAAAATGTGATATTGTGGCACTTGTGAATGTTGAAGTAAAAAAAATATGGAAACAAACACAGTGCTGGCCAGAGTGGGATTAGTTGGAGTGACAACTATTTTAATTGCTAACATTTTATTTAGAAAAAAACTAAGACTCAGCAGACGTGCATATGTTGCTGCAGAGGCAAACACTCGAAACTGTATGCCAACAAGCAGTATGTAAGGGAATTACTGGATGTTGAAGATTGTCGAAAAGTGACGTACTCTAAGGCTATTCCACTATGGAGAGGAAACCATCTACGTATTATTCCATCGCTCACTGATGCGTGGATTACGCATACGCAGTGGTGTAAGGGTATACAAATATTTTACTTTGTTTTATGAAAGAAAAGACAGTCTACTAAAAATTTGTAAACCCCTAATTAATTTTTTTTATTTTTTATTTTTCGAAGATCCATGCAGCCTTTTTACTTACTTAAAATGAACTGACTGAACGGGAAGTCCAATTGTTATGTAGGAAAACCTCGTGGACTAATTGTAGCAGATTACGCAGCATTGCCAAGCAAATGTGTCAGATTTGCTAAAAACTTATTTTTAATTCGCGTTTTTGAGCAGTTTTTTTAGGTTATCTCATAAATTTGAGCGGAAGAGATTCCTTGAAATTATTTACGCTAGTATCTCGTTCAAAACTTTTTTCTGGGCCTATTTATGTTATCACATTTGAGATTTGGTATCTATATTATTAAGTGCTAGTTTTTCTGTTTAATTTCTTTTATACCATCGGAGCCTGGCGTATCCCTGTATCCACCAATGGATGCTTAACGAAGAATTTTTTACCCGAGCATAATCACTCATTCGTAAGTCATGTTCCAGCCAATTGTATTTCTATGCGGATAACCCTGTACATGTCAATATATAGCTCATAAAGTTCGTCTTTCAATCTTCTTCAATAACGCAAACAGGCTCACACATTTTGCATAAAATATTTTTCTCGGCGTCTACCGTCTTAACTCGACCACGTTCATGTGCTATACACACGAAAAGATGGGACTTAAATAGCTTAGTTTTGGTTCCTCGAAAAGGAATTTTTACTCCTCAAATGCCTAGCGAGCGCAACGTAGTGCCTTAAGGTTGATTGACCCCTGGGTTTCAGGTTGATAGAATTTTGAATCCTAGGTAAACAAATAGCTTGCTTACTTCAAAGATATCTATGTATATATCACAGCGCACGGCAGTGCGCGCGAGTGACGAAAGCAGCAACAGTAGCATGCTGAAATGACTCGATTATATATAGAGGAGATTTCACAGCGCACGGCAGGGCGCGCGAGTGACTAAAGCAGCAACAGTAGCATGCTGAAATGACTCGCTTATATATACACGAGATTTTGAAGTTTTTATCCAGACGTCCAATCGACATGTTTGATATATCGTTGGAAAGGTCTTGCAGAGTGTGTCCAGAAAATATATTCAAGCTTCGTAAACGATTAACCGGATTCTTAAAAATTAGGCTAAAGTATTGCGAAACAAAAAACGTTTTTTTGCTTTTGCCGGTTTAAGGGGGTATGTGGGCACACCCAACATATTTAGTGTTATTCTATAGGTCAATAAATTTCAAACGATACCTTATATATTAAGTTCCGGCCACTAGTTGGAAAGATATAGAGGTAAATGTTTTTTGGTTCGTGTCTCCACTACGAAATGCTTTGGTATGTATGCGGCGTCTGTACGTACCATCAATTAAATTTTTTTCAAACTTTCAGGAATTAAAGTACACAAAAAACTAAGAAGGTTTTGTTCCAGGATGTTTTGATTCGTATGCCTGTATGGGCGTGGCTGCTGCCTGAAATTCGAAAAAAGGCAATTTTTTAAACTACCACTGAGGCCGCACTACTCAGTCCATGTTATTGATGTGGATATTAGTAGAAGGGTCTTCAAACAAGCTATCTAAGATAGCGATCTTTTGCGTTTATAAAATATAAATACGCCATAACGTTATCGCCTGAAAACTAAAAATCGGGTCAGTCGATTTTATTCAAAGTCAAGCCCAAAACCTTAGCTTTCATCTGGTATATAGCTTGTATCTGGGAAAACTCTTGTTGTGAAGATATTGCTATTCAAATTGAAAAAAATGTCGCTCCGAAAAGGGTCAAATGGTTAAAAATTAACATATCCCTCTAATTTGGTTCCTTTAAGATATAAAAATAACATACCCAGTTCCCCGAAAAAAATCGCCCATTCCCCGATTGCCACTTAAACCGAAATTCCCTGCAAATCGGGGAATTTCCCGCGAGTTGACAAGTTGAAGGATGCATCTGTGCTAATCACTTCGTACATGTCTTGGAAACCACAATTTGTGTGTATTTTTTCAGTCACATGCCGAAATTGTAACATTCTACCCCATTTTAATTGCAGATATGTACATAGTATTTAACTATGCTACATAAGTTTATGACCCGCACTTGACCTACCTGGTATTTACCTATAGTTGTGCCGCTACTACTTACATACATATGTATAAATTTCCACTGAGCAAAATTACTTGAGGAAAAATCATTAGTTTAATAGCACGAGTGCTACACCGTACACGTAATAAAAGTAAAACTTCTTAAAAAAAAGCACATGTGTGCGCCCCACACCCAGTAGAAATCTTAACAACAATTAAACTACGAGGCAATCAGACGAATACAGTTGTTTATTGTATCCAAAGTTGGTACCAAGTTGATAAGTTTTTATCATTTCTCATATTTTTTTTTTATTTTGAATTTTTTCGAATACATATCATCCTTGATATCATCATATCCTTGATCATCCTTTTTCGCTTTATTCCGTATTCGAAAAATGGACACATCGATTTGAATACATAATTTAGATTTAGAGAATATTTTTAGCAATTTATTTGAGAAAAATAAAACATTAAGTTTATTGTTTGTATTTTCGTCGATTTTAAATTTGCTACCCCAAAATAATTGATATCAAATAAAACACCTCTTTGAGGTAAAATTTTCGAGTGACGAAAGCTGAACTAGAAACACAAAATTTATGATATCAATTTCGTGACGAAGATTATACGCATTTTTTAACTGCCTTTCAAACGTACAGAAAATCTTTTTTTATTTATTCGGAACGTTGCGAATTCGCGTTTACTGCTAGAAACTTAATTAAAAACAACAGAACTTTTGCAACGATTCGTACGAATAAAAAAAGATTTTCCGTACGTTTGAAACGCAGTTAAAAAATGCGTATAATCTTCGTCACGAAATTGATATCATAAATTTTGTGTTTCGAGTTCAGCTTTCGTCACTCGAAAATTTTACCTCAAAGAGGTGTTTTATTTGATATATAATACGCGAAGGCATTTTTTGGGCAGCATAAAAGATCTGCACCGTTCGTTCGATTTTCCAAAAGGGGGTGTCAAATTAAAGCGCTTGGCCTGTAAATGTGCAAACTGGTTTTATTTTTTCGAAAAGAGTTGCCACCTGTTAAATAATTAAATTCAAGTTATTTTCTAATGCCCTCAGATCCGCACCGTCCGTTCTATTTTCAAAAGTGAGGTACCCAATTAAAGGGCTTAGGGTGTGGATGTTTAAGAAGGTTTTACTTTTTCGAAAAAAGTTGCCACCTGTTAAGAAATCAAGCTCAAATGAATTAAAAAATTAAATCAATTATTAAATATGGGTATCAATCGAAATTTATTATATTACTTAACTACGTATAGGAGGGTTGCCACATGTTAAAAAAAATCTAATTGAATTTTAATTAAAGGAATTTGGTAAGTGAATAAGGTAGCTTGAAAATATTACGAACAGGGTTGCCACCTATTTGAGAAGTCTAATTGAACTATTTTTTATATGAAATATTAACGATAGATGTCAAATGAAAGAGCTTCAAGAAATACTTATTTTGACAATTTAGACCATTCTTGATGCGTTTGAGAGTAGCCCCAGTTTAAAGGGCTAAACTAAAATTATTTAATAAGTTAATGAATTACTAACCGATGGCAGTAGTGCCCACCCCATAACCCTTACAAAATTTAAGACAAGAATTTACATATCAGAGCCAGCCTATGAATAAATTCTTTACTGAAAGACAAAATCTATCCAGCGTTAAGATTGCTTCTTTAATTACGATTTACAACTCCAAAACTGGCCAAGTTCTACTGGGGCATATCTTACTAAATTGCATATTTTTGGTACTGTTAAAAAACCTCAATTTAATAAAACATGTTGGCGATGTTAGCACCACTCTAGAGCCTCTGATATTGTCTGCCTAAATAACAAACCCTCAGACTTGTCGATAAATTTCTAGTCGAGAGTTTATTGTCTCGGCCTCGGATTCATAAAGTGATGCTCCCGCTTTAGCCAATTCGCCAGCTCTTTTGCCACCGGAATATTCCAATGGCTGGGAACGCAGCTACTGAGTAAATTTTCAATATCTGACATATTTGGAATTTGTTGTCAGTGATGCCAATGTGGAGGAGTGCTGCTTGGCCATCCCCATAAATTTTTGGTTTTTGTTCTACTTTTTAATTACTTTTCGAAGCCCTACAAGTCCTTTCAATCCCAAGCACTTCTGGCGGAATAGTTTTAGAATGAACCTGTGGATAGATAGTTATGGTATCACGTAAAGAAGCATATCCGATACGATTTTATGCAGGTATTTATACCAACGCTATTTTCATTTCACGTTTATTTTGTTGAAATTATATTAAAAGAAAAAAACATATATGGAAGAAGAAAGTCTGCGCTAATTCCGTGGTCCGCTTTAATTGAAACTGGTTACTGTTGCACACAAGCCAGGTCTACTTGGAGTGACACTGTTAATAAAGCCAGTAACTTGCGTAATCAGGTAGGTATTGACAACAACAACAAAACGATAAGCATCTGCAACAAAACACTAGCCAACGAAGCCTCCAATCAGTGGTTTAAACAGATGAACTAGTCAACGTAGATAAAATGTTGCAACAATTGCATAAAAAACAAGGTAGATCACCAATCCAGTACAGCCTACCAATACATCAATCGGTAAAGTCGCTAAAACAATCAAGCGGCTGCTGCAGTTGCAAGCGTCCATTAGCCGCAACAGCCAATCACATGAAAGTCTAAGAGCTAAGTAGGAGGCAAAATGAAGGAGTCGAGAAGCCGTATAGGGAGGGAGTCGCCCGTCATGTAAGTGAGTTCTTGTAATGCGGCTGGCCGTTGAAGAAAGGTGATGACGGTGTGGGCGGAGACCGAATGAGTGCAACTCAATTTAATTAAATTGAAAAACTCAATTACCCTAATTACGTTTCTGTGTAAATAGCATTTCAAGCGAAATGGTAAAGAGCGGCGAAATGGTAAAGAGCGGCAAATGAAATATGCTTAAAAAGTTAGTAAAAAAATATGCAGAAAAGAGGAAGCCAGAACAAATGTAAACAACAAATAATCACAAAAAGTAAACCATAAAAAAGTACAAATTAATCGAATGAAAGGCGAAGGCGCAAAGGCGAAAAACCATTGAGGTGGCAGGGTAAAAAATAGGAAATAAAAAGTTCAATTTGCCTTTGATAGTAAGCAAAAAAAAGAAGAAAAAAAAAACAAGAAAACCTAAAAATGCTTAGCTGGCAAAAAGAAGGGTGCAAAGCAAAAATACACAAAACCGAGTAGCAACATTGGCATGTAAAATGGGTAAAATTAAAAGTTTTAGCAAATATAGCAAAAAACGAGAGCTGGTTAGAGAATGGCAAAGACTTCAGGGTAGGCAAAGTGGGTTTATGTTGTGTGAGCGCAGCCAATTCCCACATGCCCCAAACCCAACGATGCCTGAAGCAAGAGCAACAAAACCAACATGCCGTCGCCGCTGCTGCCTATAGCAAAGGTTTTTTACACTCTGCACCAGCTAGCTGCCTGACTCGTGCGTGCCACAACTCTGCCGCACTCAACCGCACACCCGACACAATTCTCCTGAGTAGCCATGGAAATTGAGTGCAAGAGCAACAGCCGCAAGCAACAGCATTGCCAGCAGCAATACCTACCAAAACCAACGTTGCGTCAATGTCGACGACGACGACGACACGGACAAGAACTTCGTCATAGTTGCTGTCATCAAACCAAGTTTGTTGCTTTCTTTCTTCTTTTTACAAGTTTTTATTTCTGTTGCTTTCAGAACACATCATCGATTATTTATGTGACTGTTGTTGTTGTTGTTGTTGCACTTGTTTGCATTGTTGTAGGTGTTTTTTAGAAATGAAAATGTGACACAAGCGCGTGTCACTTGCAGACGCAGTTAGAGGGACCAGAATAAAGGTCATCCTTATGGGAAGAAGAAGAGGAGGCGCGGAATGTGTAGCTGGTATACACGCGTGACTTAGCATGTTTCTACATCTTTGCGGGAATTTAAAGCATGAAAAGTTCAACACCTATCAGCAAAACGTATCAAACGTTGGAAAAGCAATCCACTTAAATGGCATTTGACGAAAATTACTGAGGATTTTGCTACCCAGTTTTTTTCGCGTTCACCTTTCGCTCACTTGCCATTGGGGCAAATGATTGTATCTGTGTGGATGTACTTGAAAACTTTCTCTTTTTCAAAATTACTTTTGTGATTTTTATGTATGTAAATTGTGGTTAACTTTTTTCTGGGTTAATTTGCAAATTAATTGAAGATGCAAAGTGCACTGGGAGCAGGCAGCTAGCCAGCTGCAAAATTTACGCTTCGTTGAAAATGCGGTTTACGCGTGAAGTACTTACACTTAATATTTATACATAATTTGGAGGACAAAGTTTTTGCGGAGAAAATTAAGTGTTATTTTTCGAAGATCGATTAATGACTTTAAACTGTGTACAAAAGAATTGCTGAAGATAGGTCGACGAGATAATTAATGTAATGGAAAAATGTCAAATCCACGAACTTCTCTGACACCAAATATACTTTCACTATAAATCAAAATCTACGAAAACCCAAACTAGAAATAATTAGTAAACTCGGGTGGCAATGGGGAAGTGCTGCAATATGTGACATCTACTATGAATAATTGGGCGAGGTGCTATCTTTTAGCTTCAAGACATAGCTCGAGTTTCAAGGACGATTAACATGCTAAGAATGGGCGAGGTGGTCATGAAAGACTATTCCTCAGAATGCAGTCGACTTTTTCATAACATATTTTGGAAGAATTTATTTTTAAACTGGATTTTCTAAGTTGGCAAGAATCCTGCTAATGGATCTTGAACGACAGTCGGGTAGGTGTCCAGTTAAGCTGGGAAATCAATGCGGTGTCTTTAGGGGTCCCAATTGTACCAAAATAAGGAAATCTTTGTTCTCTCAAGGTTGTGGTTTTCTTGCTAAAAAAAATGTACATAGTTATGAACTTTTAAATAGCATAGGAAACATCGAGTTGCAGATACGATTCTAACCTGCAAACACTTTTTTGTAAATCACAGTTTGATAGTTTAGATTAGAATAGCTTGGCTGATCCCGGAGATCTCACATAGACCATTAGCTGGTCCTTAGTATTACCAAAGAAGTGGAGGCCTGGGCACTTTTAAGCGAGTTTAAAAACTTTCTATGTTTTTGCCTTGCAATTTTCTTTAGCGAGGAGAAGAAAACAGAGTCAAGGTAGCAAGGTAGCTGAGTCGCGATCTTTCAAAAGCTGCATCGGGACGCAGGAGAAGTTTTTAATTGTTGCTGTTGCAGCCCGCCTAAATCGGTTTGTCCATCAGTCTTTGTCGTCAAGCTCCGCTAACGGTAGGCCCAGGAAGCTTACCATTTCGATGGGGTTGCACCAGTGGCTTGTTCTACTAGAGCCCCTAGGCGATCAAAAATGCATAATTTGGAACCGGCCAGACAATTGCCTTGTATGCTGCCAACAGCGGCTCTTTGCCCCATGTGCTGCCGGCGAGCGACTTAAGGACGTTGTTGCTGCTCTACACTTTATTGAAAAATTGCGGTTGCGTGCTATCGAGGTGAATGCCTAGTTGAAGCATTACCTTCTCGTCTAGGTGATGAAGAGGGTATCCGTTAATTTCGTCTGGGAAAAGACGGAAAAAAAAGTTCGAACTGGTAGCCGTTAACTTCCTAGAAGAGATTATCAATTATATTTCTGGACGCCAATTTCGAACATTCGTCAGTTTATTAGATCAGGGCCTCTCTTTTCAGGGAATGATCTTGTAGAACGCCTTGTCTAAATCTCCTTGGTTTATAAGTTTAATCTCGAAAGGTTACTGACGACTGCCGACCACTCAGATAATTCGCCGGTCACCGCTTGTGCCCCTTTGGTAACTAAAGAGCAAGGCTCAATAGCATTTAGTAGCAACTTCGTTACATGTCATTTAGTCTGCACTCTGCTTCATCATTAACGTTAACAAATGGGATGGTGTGCGACATTGCCTTTTAAGTGTTACCCAACCAGTATCTCGCAATCCAGCCGGTATAATATTTTTGGTAGTTTTTGAACTGTAAGCGCAAATCATTATCTGGGCTGTTAGTCTTTTCAACAGGGATTTGGACTTCGACGTCGTAGAGGGATATATATGTGGCATGGTTCCCAGTGGTAAGTTTATAGCTGTTCTGGCTGGAATAACGACCTACTTGTTCCCTTTGTCTCGTGTATAATGTTCGTCTATTCTATTCACGCAATGTTAGCTGCGGTAAATATCGGAGCCGCTTTCTCCAAACGTCTTTTTATGCTATAGCTTGTGGTCCTTTTTATAACTGTCCTGAGAAACATAGTCTGACCAAATGACCGTTGTGTTAACTGATCCGTTACATAGGATATATGTTTAGTGCAAAATAAAGCACCATGCTTTCCCACCTTATTTCTCGTATCCAGTTGAGTTGTGAATATTTTTAAATGTCCTCCTGAATATTTCATTCATCGGGCATAGAGCGAATGGGAAATGCTGGAACATCAGCATAACATTTAAGTCTAGGCGCCGTACCTCTCATCTTGAGTAAGAGCTTGTTGATTACAAGCGCCCACATAAAAGAGTAGAGAACATCTCGCTTAGTAGTGCCGCTGTCCACTTTTCCTCGAAATCGTCGCTGACCCTTTCTCAGCCCTTGCAGAATTTACTGCGTCAGAGTCCAAACCCGTCTTAATTTGCTTCGTTGAATGCATTATTAAATCAATTGCATTTTTTTCCTTAAATAATTTGCATAAAAATAGGCCTTAATTTTAAAACATAAAACTAGCAACTAGCGAAGCAAAATGACACCAATAAATAATTTAGTTAGCGCCGAAACTTAAATTGCACCAAAAGAACTAATATTAAATAGCAGAGACTACAAGACGTCAGTAGAAATGAGCTGTGTTCTTTATGGTCCATTTAAATACAGTCTGTTAGGCATTACTATTCTAATTTAGTAGTATCGTGTATTTATCCTGAATTAACACTTTTTGAAGTGAAACTTCTTTAGCGGCGGTTGGTTGGTTGGGAGTAAATTGGCAAATTCAACGGAAATGGTGCAACGGAAACGGCTGAGATAAAAGCAAGGGCTTCTTGAATGTATGTTATTAATTTAACAAAAACTTGCTAATAAAAGGTTAAAGAATCACACTTAGATAAAGACCAATAAAAGAATGAAAGTAATGGTGAGTACGTACATAGATAAAGAAAAGGATAAAGGCAAAGGTAAAAATAAAAACAAAAACAAAGATGCATAAAGATAAAGGCAGATATGAAGACCAAGGTAAATTTAAACACTTTATTTATATAAGGGTAAAGTGAAGAGGAATATATAGATAAAGAAAATGATAAACATAAAAGTAAAAACAAAGATAAATATAAAGAAAAAGATGAAGATGAGGATACCGATAAAAGTAAAGATGAAGATAGTGGAAGAAAGATACAAATAAAGGTCATTATGGAGAAACAGATATAGAAAGAGACACAGATACTCAATATGGGAACTATTTTGGGATTTTGGAGATCTTCGGGATTCTCGGGACATAGCGATATAATAATCGATATTTTTAACGGTTTTGTTATCGATATTATCATTGATTAGTTATAGATTTTGTTATCGATTATTTATCGAATTTGTTATCGATTTTTTTATCGATTTTGTTATCGATATTTTTATCGATTATGTTACCGATATGTTTTATCGATTTTGTTATCTATATTTTGATCGATTTCTGTTATCGATTTTGTTAACGATTTTTTACCGATTTTGTTATCAATTGTGCTATCGATATTTGTATCGATTTTTTAGTCGATCTTGTTATCGATATTTTTATCGATTCTCTAATCGATATTCGATTTCGCTATCGAAAGTTTTATCGAATTTGTTATCGATTTTGTTATAGATTTTGTTACTGATCTTGTTATCGACTATTTATCGATTTTATTATCTATTTTGTTATCCATAACTTATCGATTTTGCTATCGATTTTGTTATAGATTTTGTTATCGGTTTTTTTATAGATTTTGCTATCGAAATTTTTATTGATTATCGATTTTGTTGTCGATATTTTTATGGATTTTGTCATCAATAGTTTTATCGATTTGTTACCAAATATAGATACGTAGCGTAAGTAAGGCCAGGCGCACTTACTTTTTTTAATTACGGCAGTTTTTTGAGGGTGAGCTCCTACGGAGTGGTAGTATGCACCTTTAACCACTCGTTTTGCATTATTTTATGTGAGGCAGTTCTATATGGAGGTCTAATTCGAATTTAAGATTTATTGATAAGCCAAATGCAACCTGAGAGGGTTAATAAGCGAACGAGAATCAGAAATACTGCTCAGATTAGAAGTTGCAGCAAATAAGACATTGAGCTAACAACCAGTGTGAGTATTTGTGTGTACATAAACGCGAGCAGACAGTTTCCTTTAAATTTTAAAATCCCATTTCTGATCTTTCATCTCTTTTGTCATACATACATAAATGTATGTACATATGTGTTTATATATAGATACATGTGTATATGTATCTGTATTAATTCCAACAGGCAGCTTGCCAAAAGCAATTTCATGGCAACAACACTTGTAAAGACATGTGGTCATGTAATATTCAAATTTATTCAAGTTAGACAGCAACCATGTGCATGGCAGTTATGCTTATTTAGTAGGGATTTTTTTTTTTATGAAGTTACAAGAAATTGTTAAAATTTTCATGTAACTCAAATTCAAACCAGCGTGCGGTAACAAAAAGCTAAGCAAAATATACAAGCTTAAAAATAGCACAAATTCCCAAACTGTTTTCTTGAAGCACTTAACAAACAAATAACTTGCATGCTTTTTAATTCAAGTGGAATACACCCAAACGTACACCAGTACACAAATACATGCGAGTACAAAATGAAAGTACGCTCAACTCGTTGACCCTCTGGCGCCAAAATATGCAACGGAGCAGCAGGTGTTAAATGCCACGAACTTCACTCCTCCGCTAACTCACTGCTTTCCCGCACTTTCCCAACTTCCTTAGTTGGGAAGAGCTTAGAGCCACTGCTCGTGAGTACCACATGTGGTTGGATAGATACACACACACACACATAGGCATTTATCTATTTAGAGTAAATATCACCAGCCCGTTCGTTCAGCTGGTCGTCTATGTTTTCAGGTTAGTGTGTTGGCATTGTCATGCAATGAATTTACAACAAATACCCGCAAATTTCTACACTTAATTATGCATGGGCACAAGCAAACAAATACATATGAGTACGCACACAAAAGCAAAAACAAACATACACGCATGCATATTCATACAAACATAAGCAAACAGGTGCTATGAGTGTACGAAGGTACATATGTATGTACTCGTACATAAGTTTCTCGCTCATTGCTGCCAGTTACCAGCTGCCTGTTGCATAAGCCACCACCTGCTCTTGTAATATTGCAACATTTGCTAAAATCCATATTCATGCACAACGCTAAAAGTTCGTTGGAAAACGAGTTGGCAACAAGTTGTCTACATGCCGTTGACACCTGAACGATTTGAATATCCTACTTATTTTGGAGCATTGAAAAAGGCATAAAATATGCTATGAAGAGAAAAAGGTGTTTTTGGTGCTTAAACGTACATACATATATGCTAGCGAATTTTCTATATATACACTTCGTATCAAAATTATAAGTGCACCACATATTGCCAAGTTTTAACAGTTTATCTTTTTGTTGTTTAATTTGAGTAATTTTTTTTTAACAAATATATTCAACAATTTTTATTGAGCTTGAGGCCGTTTTTAATGAAAAACTTATTGTGGAAAAGGAACAATAATTTGAAAAAATGGTAGAATGGTATTTCGGAAATAACCACATTTCCTCATCAGACTGCTTTCAGTAGGATTCGAACCGACGATCCCACTGACTCAGCCAGTTGCCTACGCACTGTGCTAAGTTCGCCTTGTGAATTCTTGCTGCTTTTTTCCACTATTTCATTTGTTAAGCCAACTACAAAACATAACAAAACATAGTTTCTTCTAAAGCAAAAACAGGATAAATCGAGGTTTCAAACTTTGTGCTACGTTCAAAAGAAAAGCCAGCAAACTATCGTACAAATTTTGAGCTTTTTCAGTTTTGTTGCCCAATCAATTTTAGTACAACAAAGTGTAAGTTCAAAGTAGCTAGGACTTACGTTTGCTTTTTGGCAGTTTTTACCTACAAATGTACATACTTTGTATGGAAGAAAATACACTTGACGGTACGTCAGAAAAAATTCCAAAATTTAATGGGCTACAAAACTGCGTATTCAGATGTCTATTTAAAAAGCTCGAAATTTTTACCAAGTTTTGATGAGTTATTTTTTTTGTTTTTAATAGATATAGCACAAAGTGTGAAACCTCGATATATACCGTTTTTGTTAAAGAATAACTAAATTTTACTAGAAAAATGGCTAAAATTAAATTAAAAAACTAAATAGTGGTGCGCTTATAATTGTGAAACGGGGTGTATGTATATACAAATTTACTATGCATGTTTGTTTGTATAAGCTGTGGAGTTAAGCTGCAAGCAACTAAGTTTACGGTCATTGTTCGGGATTTGTTGGTAAAAGTAATGTTGTTGGTTTGCGGCATTTCATCAAAATTTGCATATTACATGAAATTTTTTACAAAATATGCCTTCGAAAATTAAACATGATATTTGCATATCAAAAACCTGTTATAAAAATATTTGAACTGGTTTAAATTCATCATTCTTTGAGCAGAAAATGAGCAATGCCGCTTCAAGAAGTGGATGTTTTTGGCAGCCATTCAAAAGAGACAAACAAACTCGTAGATTTTGATAAAAATAGAAGGACATTAATTTCGTACCATTAATTAGTTTCAATTAAAAATAAATGGTATTTAGTATACCGAATTCGATTTTGGTCGTACCCAGCACAAGTGCGATAATTGCGCGAATATTTGCATATGAAAAAGCTGAATACTCGGTGTGCGCCCCAATCGCTCGCACTCGACCATAAGGAACGTTTGCGATGTACAACACTAAATGGGACGAGCTTTTGTGTCGTTTCATAACCGTGGATGAAGAAAGAATAGTTCTTGTGAACGTAAGCCAATGAAGGCCACGCTAAGTTTACTCGCCAGCAAGGTCTTGGCGACAGTGTTTTTTTTTTTGGGAAGCACGCGGCGTCATTCACTCGATATCATTGAAGACGGTAAAGCGATAACTAATTTTAAACCACTCATAGAAAACACCATTTTCTCGGCTGCTTGGACAAAAAATTAAAATTAAAATGTATTAATACTTGCTTAAATCTATTGACTGGTTTAAGTAGTAGAGTAAGTAGACTATAAAAGATTAAAAAATTCAACAGTCCCAGCTCGGTTTAAAAATTAAATCCAAATTTTTTACCGTGTATGTATTTGCCAAGAATTTGTCCTTATATGTATAACTTACATACCCTATAAGCATTTTTTTGAAAGCATATTCATTTGCAATTACCTGAAAGGAAAAGAAAATATTGGTTAAAGCTTTTTTTTTTAATAATTACTTATCAAAAATTATTGTTATAGCAAAAAAATACTTACTAATATCTTAATCTACAATTCGTAAATTATTTGTTTCATAAAGTGTATATTATAAATATTTTAATTTTAATTTTGAAGTTGCATGGAATATAACGCAGTTTGACATTTTTTAAACCAGTACTTAGAGTTTTGCATTGTTTTTATTTTTATACGCTTTTTTTGGAGCAATATTGATATCTTTAATCCAAAACGCATAAATTAAAATTTCAAAGCTTAAAAAAATATTAGAAAAACTCAACAAAAATTCAAGAAAATAAAACCTTTTTAATTTAAATTTTTAGAGAACCCTTATGCAATTATGAACTTGGTGCATGAAATTCTAGAAAAACAAGTGCAAACTTTTGGGTGGCTAATAAATCGCTTTGAATTTTAGTTGTTTTTATTTTGCTTATGGC
This sequence comes from Rhagoletis pomonella, assembly GCF_013731165.1. Taxonomy (NCBI): domain Eukaryota; kingdom Metazoa; phylum Arthropoda; class Insecta; order Diptera; family Tephritidae; genus Rhagoletis; species Rhagoletis pomonella. Next base: position 45,388,751 of record NW_023458556.1, on the reverse strand, counting down.
TTCTGCCGTTTTTTTATTTCATAATAGAAGTGCAATTTATATAAGCTGGCGTTAACTTTTGAAATTTTATTTGCAACGCTCTAGCGCATTTTCCTCCACAAGAAAGTCATGTTTCTATAGAGGCTGTCAGACGTGGCAATGCAATATATTTCAGAAAGTCTGTCACATTGAGAATATTCAGAAAGCAGTTGCATGAGCAGTCACATCTTGCATGTAAAGTGTCTTTCGAAAGAGTTTTTCTTTCGTTTCCGAAAGGCGAATTTTCTAAAGACGCATAACTGAGCTTTAAGTTGAAATATATTTTTGAAATCGGTTTGCGCTCTTTTGATTGCAGTCACATCTTGCAAACTTGTATTTTTGAAACTGATTTCCGAAATGTGACAAAATTGTCTTTCTGGCTGTTCATACATTGAAATAAAATTTCCTTTCTCAATTCGACAGTAAATTGCATTGAAAAGTTGGAAGTATTGCCATGTCTGACACGCTCTTATGGAAAAAATTTAAAAAAGCCAAGCACCTGTTTACCTCTAAAAATTTGTTAACTCTATAACTGCACACCCAGTAAATTTCTACAAAACTAATATTAAAAGGGTCGACATTTTTATGAGAATGTGTCGAATATTTTTAAATTTTGATGTACATATGTACATGGTTTTGTTTAAAGCATAACAATGTTTTTTTTTATAAAAATATAATAAGTAGTCAATTCAGGCCAATTTTCCAAATTCTGATCGAAAGTTCAGCTTACGAGGAGGTTTTAGCTCAGTGTGTTTTTAGTAATAATTTTTCTAAAAACTACGTGTTTTTTTTTCAAAACAACAAAAACTAAAAATTAAAAACAAAATTATTAATAAAAGAGAAAAATCAAAAAATTTCTTGAAAATGAAATGAAGCTAAAAGAATTTTAATTAAAATAAAACTGAATTAAAAAAAAAAAAATACGTACAAAAGTTTTTTTAAACTATAAGAATTTAAAAATATATATTTTCCTTTAAAAAAAAATAAAGCCTAAAATTTAAATAAAAATAGTAAAAAAATAAAAGAGAAGAAATATTAAATCAAAATAAAAAATCCCCTGGCCGAGGACCCGGAACTCGAATCTCCCGAATGGTATGAGTGGGCTTTGTTCACTCAGCCATTGCGACTGTTGCAGCAGCGCGAGGAAAATAATATATGTACACACAAATGCTTTCTGCCAAAAGAGGTTTTCACCCAGAAACTTGTCAACATAAAGGAGTGAGGGACTTAATTGCTTTTTAAATGCTTTAACTAAACCCAATAAGTTCAGGTCGAAAGTCATCTTAAGGCAAGGCATAACATCAACTCCTTCTTACACACACACATACATGCATATGTAGGTATGCATATAAAATTCTAACGCAAAATCAAACACAATTATTGCCGCACGTGACTGCTACACTTTCACAGACAAGACCAAGCTAAAATAAGCTTAGCCGCATATCCTTGTGCACATAAATACATACATATGTACGTACATATATTCCTGGCGAAATGCGCTTTCGTTGATGAATGCGCTGCACAATCAAAATGACAGGTGTTGCTCTGCTGAGGGTACGCGCTGTTTACAGTACCTGCGGCGATGCATGGAGCAGGGTTACCACTGATGAAAAACCTTCTTTCCTACCAAGAGCTGGCTGCATTTCAAAGAAAAATATCTCATTTATAAACCTGCCTTTACATACATCAATTCAATCACTTGATATTTAGGTACGCAGTTGATACAACTTTTTATACGAATACAACTTTTTATACGAATACTGAGTTCAGAGAATTGCCGAAGGTAATTGATAAAATTCCGCCTATACCAGTAAGCAACAAAGTTTTTAAATGAATGCGGCTAAAATTGATATTGTCAAAATTTGGCAAGCCTACTCACAGTGCTGCTGACAAAGTGACACATTACCACAAGCCAGAGATGTTTATGAGCAGAGAAACCTACCAAAATTTTAAGCGTCCTACCATTCTACCAACGAGAAAAAAACCTACCAGTTTTGGTAGTAAAACCCTAAAACAGCAACCCTGGTGTGGAGTACTCAGCTATGTAGTTGGTGGTAGTGGCAAGCTGTGAACGACTTGTGTCCAACAATCACTTTCTTCACCAATCATTTTGTGTGTTTTTTGTTTGCAATTTGATTTAAGATTCTGCGTTTTGCGCTTCCTTTTTTTGTTTTCGATTGGCAACATTTCCTTTTTGCAAAGCCAAGTCCGTGCTTTTGTTGTTTTATTTGTATCTTTTGCTTATTTTATGTACGTAACTGATGCTGTTGCTGCTTTAGCTGTTGGTTGTGTGGCGCATAGCGAAAATCATTGCACAAGAGACACAAGCAGAGGTAATTAGTGTCACACTCGATGACATGAAAAAATGAAAAAACGACTAACATCACGACGAATGGACATGAAATGGACGCGGACATGGATGATGTCAAGAAGTATGTAGGTGGGGTGCGTAGGAAAAATCCCTATTTGGCACGTATACATGTTAGAACACATGTGAGCAAATATTTACGTGAGGTGGAGTGTGGTAGTTAGTAGATTGCATACAAAAAAAAAATAAAAATGTAATATACACGTGCCCCCCGGTAGAAGATGAGTGTCATCAGGAAGATATAAAAATTGCAGATTCTTGAAAAAAAGAGGATGTTGTCCGTTCAGGGGATGTGAAGATATCTTAACGCCGTATGAATTATTACAGTCACTTGATTAAATGAACGGGCCTTTGCTGATAATTTTTGAACTACTCTCAAACTAATTCAGAACCAGTTATGTAAAATAAATCTTCTTACAAGTATGGACCAATCGGGAGGTATTTTTTCCCCAGAACTAACGTAAAGCAGTGCGTGCAGAAATAACTACTCGGAATGTATTCCAGAAATTGTACTGCTTTCGTGTTGCCTTTTGTGCCGGTCTACGAATAAATCGGTTTGTTGGTGTTCGCCTCTCAACACAATGCTGCCTTTTTAAGTCAGTATTTAAATGTAAATGGGGCTGCCATGTACGCCGAACCCTGTCAGATGCCCATGTCACAAGAAGTGAACAATCAGCAGTTCCACAAGTTACCCGCAGTTCCATCTGCACAATGATAGTAAATACCTTTAAAGACCCTTTGAGATTGAGGGTAACATGAGTTTTGCACATCCTGCAGCCCCTCAAAGTCTCCGAGTCATTGCTGAACGAAATATATTCCTCCAGTTTCTGACGGTGGAATTGATTCCCGAAGGTGGCAGTGATATAACTGGTTTCGGGCCAATGAGTGCCTGGTCGGAGCCTTCTCTAGCCAAGTGGTTCAGATGTCTCATTACCAGGTACTCCCGAAACAAGTAGTGCTTGCCTTGAGGTTTTCGAAATACTTCTTCATGAAATACCAAACGATGTTCTTCAACAGAGAAGTTCCCAGTACTACCGATAAAAACTCTAGATCCTGACCCTTCCTCAGTTTTGAAGTCATTAATAAATTTTCTACAGTGTTTAAGCGCGGGCTCAATATTGGGATTAAGCCAGCAATCAGCCTCAGATAACTCAATATTGTAGTATCTGTTCAGAAAAGGTAACGTTGGTGTACTTAACGCTGCCATTAAAAAACACTCAAGTCTAAATCGCTGCCTCCAGCAATTTATGCCCCACTGCACACTGTTTCGTACCGGCAACAATTTTTTTTATCGTACATATGGCCTTAAGGGCCTCAACGCCAAGAAAGACGTTAAGTGACGATAGGCTAAGCGACTGCATCCAGAGCAGCCCCAGGTATTGTAGGATCTGCTATAATTCTTTAAAGTTTGGCAAGTAGATTATCGACGCTATGGATTGAGGGTCTTCTCGAACACACCACAGTTGCAGAGCTGATCATTGCTGATATCATAGAGATGTAAGTTCACAGTATTCATCTAAGTGACAAATCCCACGCTTTGCCGAAGACGTGTATACTTACATTACCATAACGCAGTTAAGACTTTGGAGATCTTTTGTTCTTCCGAGTAAAGTATTAAGGTGCAATCACAGAAAATGGCCTTTGATGAGTTAAGCAGTCTACTTCAAGATTTGTATGTTGATAAATGACACTTTGAAAATTTTCCTCTTTTTTTTATGAGTTTCTACTCCCCTCTTGTCAATGGAGCTTGATAACCATCAATAACTTGTGCTATCACCGCCCCTTTTTAGAATCTAGTTGCTAGACTTCGTGCAAGGACTAGTATTGCTCCTTATTGGTTGAGTTCAACGCTAATCTGAAGGCCATGCTATTAATCGCGTGGTAGATACATTTATGTAAACATAGAAGCAGATGTATTACATAAAATACTAAGTAAACTCATTCGTGTGTACACACATACTTATGTACATTTATTTATATGTATGAGAATATGTATTTATTTACTCCTGTGCTATATTAAAAGACGATCAGTGGCATTTTATTGCAGCTATTTATCTACTAAATAATATGTTGGTAAAAGTATCTACCGGAGGATAAAATGATGTGGCAAGTAATCTACTTAAGCAGATAATTTGAGTGGCATTGCCGTTGCTATACTTAGGTAATTTTTGTGGGCGTATGAAAAAAAATAATTAAACTGAAATGCATTCCCAGTACAAATTGAATGAGATAAAAATTTTCCCTTTACTCGAATGAAATTTGATTTTTCTTAGTAAGATTGTTTCTACAGGAAAGAGCATCTGCCTCTTTATTTTTATGCTTGTTCTACCGACTGTTTTGCTGTTTACTTAAGTTTGTTTGTGTTCGGGTCAGGGCCGGATCGTGAGCTCGATTTTGGGGGGGGGGGGGATATAAAATATAAAATTGAGTGAAGGATGCACAGCTGCATGCAAATAGAAAAAATGCAATAAATAATGCATTTTTTAAATTAAGGTGTTCAAATTTTTCTTCGAATTTTGAACAGTGGAATCGTTTTGCTCGTCTCAAAATCTATAATACTAGTATAATAAAAAATACATAAATATTTTGTTTTGGAATAAAGCCCGTGTATTTTGCATGTTTTTGTTTTCGAAGAACACTTCTTTTGACCAATTTTTTTAAGGTCAAGGGGTAATTGTGGCTCAGTGGCCACAATGGAAAGGGATTTACTTTAGCTCTCAAAACCATTTTGTTTCCTATCAAAATGCTGCTTCTGTCGAAAGCGCCTCGATTAATTCGCGTGCAGTGTTCAAAAAGCACACTGTGCGGCTTGTGTAAGGACAAGAGATGTACTTTAAAATGCTGTGCATATTTTTCAGATATGAGTTCAGTGACAAAATCTATAAGAAATGGCCAATTTCATATCTGAAAAAAAAATTTCAATTAGCATGAAATTGTTCCGGAAGTAGAATCACAATACCAAGAGTGTAATTGAAATTCTTAACCAAACTCGGATTTCTCGACCAAATCGGATTTGGGAGGGGAAATTTCCCCTATTTCCCCCCAATCGATCTTAAAATCTCGATCTTAAAACTGCACAATGTGGAATGGAACAGAGAAACAAACGACACAACGAGATTTAAATATGTATGGACATCTTAAATATTAGCAACTTGAGAATGAATGAGCTGAATAAAAATTATAATTAAAATAATGCAATTTCTTGCTACACAAAGCAGAATAACATGTCCAGTAAATAAAATGTTAATAGAACATGGATATAAGAAAATATTTTATTCATGCTTAGCATTATCGATAGTGAAATAAAGTCTACGGATACTTCTCTCTACGAATGGAGAACCGAAATGTGCAGACAACTATCCACATATGCATAGCTATTAAGTTGTTTTAAATAAAAATTGCTATAACTGAAATTTAAAGAGGCATTGTACGTTATAATTATGTTATTATATTATATTATAAAGATAATTTCTAGAATCCCTTTGCGAAATAATATAAAGAAATTTAAACTGTACTATAGGCTGGTGGGCTAAAATTATGTATTTTAATATCAACCCCTCTAAAAGCATAAACAGACGGCAGCGTTGATCCGGATCAACGCGGAAATTAACTGGAGTTGATCCGGATTAACTCCGATGTGATTCAAGTTGAACATTTGAGAATAAGTTCGTATGTATGGCAGTGGCTGAACGAGCAGAGGTGCTTGCTGTTATTTGCTGGATTCCAGCAGTACGAATGCCGTCAGCGCGATACATAATTTCTGTTTTCGGTTTTCCTTAATTGCCAAAACGCCTCTAGGAAGTGCAGAACCAAATTAAACGCCGAAGAAAATGTATTCAAGTTGAACATTTGAAGACACATTTATAAAGCGACTTATAGCTGAGTGTGTAGAGATGCTTGCTGTTATTTGCTAATCCCAGAGGCAACTTGTTAAAATGATAATAAAAAATTTTGTTTTGTATCTCCGAGTTATGAAAAAGCATCAGTGTGCGTGCAGAACATAAACATATTCAAACGAAAAGTCGCCAACCAAAAGTTTGGTTGATGTAAACAAAATTGTGGTTAATATTACCAAATCATTGTTGAAAATATCAACCAAGGCGTTGTTAATATTAACCAAAAACCACGTTGATTCCCTTTCAAGTTTGAATTAGGTAATATTAACCAATTTTTGGTTGATTTTTCTCTCAGTGTAAGAACATACTAGTATTGGTGTGCAAGCATTTATTGGAGGTCTAGTCTACAAATGCTGAGGTACATATATTCATATATCTTACCATTATGTTATTACCAACACTAATACATGCGTCGGAAGCTAAGTTTACTAGAAATAGCCTGCGTTTAGATTACGCGAGAAATGAAGTTAATTTTCGGGCTCGAGCTACTACAACTTGCCTTAGAACAGACAGCTAAGCATAATCACTTACATTTTGCAATAGAAGGTTTTGGCAAAAGATAATGTTCATAGTCATGGATAAAAAAGGATCTCAAGTGGCTCCTAAACTTCCGCATATTTTTCAAGCAGAGGTCTACTCGGTTGTTTCTTGCAGTAAGTATAAATAAAAATTAGAGCACTAAATACTGGCCTATTACAGGCACTGAAGACTAAGAAGCCACCTTATAACTTAATAATAACGATACAATGTTAGTGTTTAGCACCAGCCTTGATTTTGTCACCCACAGCGGAGGGACCTACAGTTTTACGCCGACTCCGAATGGCGATTGTATTTTTATGAGAAGCTGTTTTTCATGGCAGAAATACACTCGGAGGTTTGCCATTGCCTGCCGAGGGACGACCGCTGTTAAGAAAATTTTTTTTTTTTGTATTTTTTTGCGATGTTGCTTTGAACAGGGCATGAACCCAGGCCCTGCGGAGTGGTAGCGCGCACTGCGAACCACTATACCACAGCAGCCGCCTATCTATCTTTCTATACGAAAATATGTATAGCAATACTGATCCTCTACAAACTTCAAGTTAGGGCAATTTCAGAGGCTCCTCGAATGCCACCATAATTTCGTTTGGTAAAATCTCTATTTGCTGCAAGTTTGAGAAATGGATATGTCCTCCCACGCCATTACTGCTTTTAAGAGTCATAGTATGCATATTTATATTTAGACAGAGCGTTGTTAAAATATGGCACGAGACTTTCTACCAAACTGCTGTTGTAAAACTGTAATTTTCTATTTATAGATTTTAGGTCAAAATATTTGTATTCAATATTTTATTAAATTAAAAATTTATCCTAAAAAACCATCAAACAGGTCATTTAAAAAACACATCGTTCACATATGTGCATGTGTAGGTATAAAGAAAAATTTACATATGGATAATCACGTCATCATTCCTCAGAAACTTTACTTCAAGTCAACATATCACTTTACAGCTTAGGTTGACGGGATATTTCCGAAATGCACCTACAAATACTTCCACGAACGCCAATACAATGCAATTATTAAATATTTTAATATGAATTTCCGCTCCAAACAACAAAAACTACAACAATAAAGATCAAAAATAAGAACGAGAATTTGCAAAGAAGGAAAATGAAAAGTAAGCCGGGATATATTAATTTTAATGCAAGACAATGTACGAACGTATACAAACATAAGTGTATTTATACAAACAAAGTCATGTCCGTATATATATATATGTGTAGGTACGTATTACCTTGCACAGTTGCAAGAATACTTTATGCATTGCTTCTGCAGCTCTGAAAGATTTCTCTCTTCACTTTTTCGGTTTTATTTTTGCATCTTATTTATTTACATACAATTTGTCCTTCTTTGCCAGTCCTTCCCGTTAATACTTGACTTAACTGGAGCATTTTATTAAAATACTCGTAGCGTGTTGTGTCGTGTTATACACTTTTGCACATACATATTACTTTTATTTATTTGTTCGCTCATTTGCTGGTCTGGGCTTCTTAGCCTTCATATGTACTATTTACTACCATTTACTTGTAGGGATGAAATTGGTATTTACGTCCTTACTTTGTACATATTTACATATATATGCACGTACTTACATATATTTAAAAGTATTTTTGACATGCTTTACCGAATGTCAGTCAGTCTTGTTATGTACAAGTATGTATATGTATTGGAGTACTTCAGAAAGCTAAAGGCGCTACTTATAAACATAAACATACATACTTAGGTCATATTCGTACTTGCATATGTATGATACATAACATAATACACATACAAAGGCACATACATATATTTTTCTTCAGAAAGCATCTATCAATGCCTGTCATTGACATAATTTTTGATTCGTCTATTCAATAGCTAAGTAGTAGTGATAACAAAAGCTGTAGAGGTCAGCAAAAGTGCCGGGAAAGATTTGTGGGTGAATGTTAAGAGCGAATACTTACACTCGTATTTACATAAATACGAATGTACCCATGCATTTATCTATGAATACAAAGCCATGAGTAGTTACTTCAGTTGCAAAGCCAGGTTCAAGCAGTTTTTACTATTATCTTACTTTACGGCGGACTCTTAGCTTAATCCCAGCTAAGGGCGGCTACATACGTTTCTAAAAATATACACATACTATACGTGCGTTCATATGAGCGCATGTGGGTTCACTTGTATTTGTAAAATACAACGTTTGTACAAAAAAAATGATTTTATCAGGAGTTCAGGACACAAAAGGACGGTGACCAGTTCTATTTTTTTCTTGACAATAAATTCTGTTTTGATGAATATTGAAATTTTTAAAATGTTTAAAACTGACTATATTATAGAATTTTAAGAACGACAGGTGAAAAATTTAATCCTAATCCAGGTAGGACTTGTTTTGAAACCACAAATTTTCTCTTACGTTATATGTGCAGTGAGTTACATAATGACAAGTGCACCACATATTGATAACTTTTGACTATCTTTAATTTTTTTCCAAATTAATTTAAATTATTTTTTATAACAACCATATAAATACAATTCTCAAACTTAATGGAATTAAAAAAGAAAACTAAGCAAATTTCCGTAAAAACTCCAGCCTTATAATCTGATTTCCAGAATCTAGATAGAAACCTTGGCTTACTTTAAAAAGAATTGCAAATACACTAAAAAAAACTTCTCTTAATTGAAAAAAAAACAGCAACCAAAATGAAGAAAAATGGCAACGAAATAGCACTACAAAAGTTTTATCCTCTTTTCATGCCCAACATTTCTTCAAAATGATAGATTACATCCACGGTTCCATATTTTCGTGTACATTTTTACACATTCCAAAGAAAAATTACTCATTCGGGAGAATTTTTTACTCGTTCGGTAGAATTTTCGACCTTAAAATATGGAAAGTTTTTCTTTGATCCAGAGATGGAATTTTGGTTCAGTGTATTTTGGAAAAACTCTTTGTAAGTATAGTTTGGTTTTTTTTTTTAATAACGGGGCTCTAAACGTAAACGAGTTCAGAACTCGTTCTGTAGAGGCTTTTGGATCGATAGTTCGTTATATGGAAGCTTTTGCTAACGGTACTCTAACGTTGAACATATTCAGAATTCGTTGCGTAGTGGCTTTTGACTCCACAGTGGATCAATGGAAAATTTCTCAACAGCGAGGCTTTTACAGGGTACTTTGGTACATCGAGTTTTTCATTTTGTCAGCGTTCGAGGTTTCACTAAATTTTACGGGTCATAAAATAAATTATTTTTTTAAATTATTAAATTAATTATTTTTACAGCGACTTGAAATATCTTTTTCGGCCGACTAAATGTTGATATTGATACTAGACATTGTTGTCAGTATAAGTAATTAAGTGTAAAGTTTTTGGTGTTGAGTTTCGTAGTAATATACACAAATGGAATATGTATCGAAATTCTACAGCTTGATTATTTACCTGTCACCCTATGCCCATCGCATGTCAGGGCGTATGAGTAACAAAAACGTCTTATATCAGCGTCAGCATGTAGTTCGGTACATACACATAGTTGCTGTAACTTTTTTTTCATTAATTTATTGTTAGGGTTTCAAGTTCATCGTAGTAAGACGTTCGGGTAGAAATAGAGTTAGTAAAATTTGATTCACTAAGGAGGTACTATAAGGCGACTGGATCATAGAAGAATGTTTAACTAGTACTCAAATGTATGTTTTCAACGAAATTTCACACCTTGAAATAAAAGCAAAGAATCTTCGATTTTGGTTATTGTTAGGACTCCCCAAGAACATCCCTTTTTATGTTCCCAAACCCTTCCCAATCATTTCTTTCAAACCAGGGTTTGGAATTTCAAGCATTTTATCACCACCCAGTCTAATGTATGTGTATTAGGGTGGCCCAAAAATTCATGGGACAGATTAAAGTCGGAATTTTTATATAGGATTGTTCTATACCCATATTTTTTTTTATTTTGAAATAGGGGTCGCTCAAAACGCTCAAAGTTCTTCCTGTATTTTATATGGGGAAAAAACCACTTTTAGTAGAAATGGTGCAGAATTCTTGAAAATCATGCGTATTTTCAGGAGATTCCCAGTAATAATACCCAGTTATTTATTTAACAATTTTTTCATAGTAACTATATTTTATAGCTCCATTTATAGGAAAAGTTGTTTTTTCCCTATATAAAGTACATGGAAAACTTTAAGCGCTTTGCTTTCAAAATAAATTATAGGGGTACACTTTTTCGAAATAGAACCATCCGAGGGGATGAGAGCATTAAAATTCCGACATTTCTTATTCTGTACCACCCTAATGCACATATAATACATGTACATATGTACTAAAAGAAACTAGTTATGTCGTTAGTTGGGGTCATTTAAACCCAACGACCCGTAGTTAGAGAAAATGTAAGGTCGACTCAAAAGTCAAAAGCAAGTTTTTGACATAATTTTATTTATTTATTTACGGGATATCTGTAAAAAGAACTGATTTTAACTTTATAGACGACTTTATTTTTACTATAGCTACAAGCCAATATATATGTATCTATACGTACACATTTTTCGCACCGAATAAACATTTGGCTTGGTTAACAATTCGAAAACGATTGGAAAACCAATATTTTTTTGGAGTCTCACCTTCGATAATGAATGTGAAATAGGTTAGTATTCGCTTCGAGAACTAGGCCATTCTCCAGCAAAACGGAACCTTCGTTATCCAATGTATTTTTCTTTCGTTATGAATTCGAAATCCGGGCTGGATTATCGAATTGGAATTTTAATGAGAGAGAGTGATTTTCTTATATTTCCCTTCGAGAATGAGCTGGATTTAATTTTCTCTCTTGCTACTATGGTTTCCAGTTTTTTTCCGAACCCATCCCGAGTGTATTTAAAATATCCTACGAACGTTGGAAAACTAAGGTTGGTTATGAGTTGGTTCTCAGTTCGATATTCATATTGGATATCGAGGTTCATTTTCGAACGTTCGCCAAAATGTTTATAGTAAGTGAATATAAAGTAAGTATTCACATACATCAATAAGTGTACAATATATTTTATATCATATTTTATATAAGTACATTCCCACGTATGTGTGTTTATCCTTAAGCATCTAATGTATATGCAATATAAATAGCCTCATTTCGTTGAATCGTTCGACTCAAACTGCCAATTGAGTGTCGCCATCTCGCGCCTTTATATGTATGAACTTTCACATTCGCCCTTTTTCTTTCCCCTGCTATCACTAGTTTTATGTACATACATACATATCCGTAGTAGCGTGAAGTCGCGACGAAGTCCGTTAGTGTAAGTAACTTCAACGAACACTGCATACCAGAAGCATTGACTTTGTGACATATGTATATGTATATGCAGTTCCATATACACATACAGACATACACACATATTTATAGGGCGATGCCTATTTTATGCAATATGTTATATTTAATTTAATATCTTGTGATTTGTTTTAGGGTAAGTTTCTTGAATCTTGGCAAAGTGTGTTAGTAAATTTATTTAATTGGTTGAATTCGTTTGGAAATTTATTTTATTTTCAGCAGCACTTTGAAGGTCACTTAAAAATAACATTTGGGAGCAACAGAACAATGACCATTCTGAAAGTTCACTTTTCGATATTTGCCCCAAGAGCTCTACAAAAAGGTTACAAATTCTGATTTTAGTGCTGACTAAAACAATTTAACTTCACGTGGGTGTCAATGTGGTAGGTTACTTAACGCAGAGGTTTAATGGGCGACAAGGGTCGAAGTGCATAGCTGTGGGCTTTAGCTTTCCGCGTCACTTTCTAGAAAGAGGTGCATTGGGTTATCTACCACTGGAACGCATTAACTACACGAGTCGTTTGAGCTTGTGGCATCGTAGCTTGTTTTTTTACTGAGTTATTAGCTTTCCTAATATTTCGGAGTTGTAACTTCCTAGAAGTTTTTTGGCCTGCCGTAGCATATGCGAGTTCTTTCAATGAGCTGGAGTATTATGAGCAACTGCTCCCCCTACTTTTAACTCTTCCCTGATAAATACTTAGTATGTGGTCCTACAGCAAAGAAGGCTTCTAATGCTATGGGTAGGGTAGCAGCTACCTTTTTGTGTGGCCTCTGTAAATATCGGAAAATATTTCTGTCTCTAACCCTCCCAGGGTTTGCAAGATTTCTGTTCCTAGTGAAAGGAATGTTAGCTGTTTTGGCAGGATTTATATTCTAACCTACCGTACCGCAGCATCTCTTCGCCAGGATTACGGCGCTTTGAACAAAGTCACAGAGGACAAAATTTTGACAATAGTGAAGTCTATTTCGCCTACTCTAAGAATAAAATTAGATAATGCATTCTATAATAAAAACAAAAACAAAATATCGTCCAACTACTGTCTACTATCCGTCCACTAGTCTTACATACATATGTAGTATCCCTTAGTGTGGCATCTTTGACAAACATAGCGACAAGCATGTGGCTGAGAGACAGGGTGTCTTGTCTCAAGATGAATTTTTATTATCATTAACGCCAACTTGCTTTTCTGTGAATGTGAATAAATAAATACATACTCATGTGTTCATATGATTTTAAGTTTTCGTTTTAGTTCAGCACGAATTGTTTTTTTTTTTCGCTGCTTAAAGCGTTGTCAGCGCAGATCTCTGGTTTTTATGGGTGTCCCTTCGCTGGTGGCGACGAAAAGACGGAAGAGTTTGCTTGAATAATGCGCTTAAGGGGTCATAGCATATTTAAATGCTATGAAAAATATATTTATGTACGTATGTAATTACTTAAGTATACACATATGTAAATATGCATGCCCCTATAGGGAAACCCCGAGCTGGTGAACCAAATTTGTAGTTCCGTACTAGATCTTTATCGCCAAAAACGAACCAGTCCGATAGTAACTAGATCGCCACCAGTTCAAAAGCCCCGATATGTGGTACTTTTAAAAAACAATTTTAGAAATCTACATCTAAAATGACGAATTTAGAACTGGTTCAAAACTATAGAAAATGGGATGCAGAACGAACTAGATCTCATCTGGCGAATTTTGAACTAGTTCGAAACTACTGAAAAAGGGATGCAGCGGGTCCTTGTTTACTTTAAATAGATTTTTGCTTGGCGGGTTTTTCGTTCAACTACGCTTTTAGTCTGCACGTCGCAGATGCTTTTTCATAGTTTGGTAATACAAAACTAAAATTTGTGTTAACATCTTAACATTTTGGAAGCTTCTGGAATATAATCAATAACAGTCAGCACGTCTGCAAATTCAGCTACAGCCAAAGGTATGTAAACGTCTTTTCAAATGCAAAATTTAATTTACATTCATTCAAACAAATTTGATTTCAGATTGAAAATACATTTCTCTGCAAATAATTAAAAATTGCTACCATGGTAAGCCAAAAAGGAAACATCTTGTTACTTTTTTCGTTTACAACTGGTTCTGAACTATAGAAAATGGGGTGCAAAGCGAACTAGATCCCATATGTCGAATTTAGGGCTGGTTCGGAACTATAGAAAAGGTAATGCAGCGGGGGACAATTTCCAATTCCTATGACATCGCCGTGTTAAATT
>NW_023458556.1:45369406-45374325 GCF_013731165.1 Rhagoletis pomonella | reverse complement strand
ATTTGCAGCACGATTTGCACGATTTCCATATTTGTTAATTTTTCGTTTCCAAAAAATGTCAATATTTCAAAACAATAATTTTAAAATATTTGTTCAAACTAGGGCTGTGCGATTAATTGATTACTCAAAATTTTAATTAATCATAAAGTAAATAACTCAGTTATTCGATTAATTAGAAATTATGATTACTCAAAAGTTCAGTTACTCGAGTAATCAAGACTTTTGATTAACCAAAAAAAAAAAATATTTGAGTAATTTGCTTTATGATTAATCAACATTTCGAGTAAAATGAGTAATCAACATTTCAACTCTTTACATATGTATAAAGTAGTTAAAGTTCCTTGATACTTTGAAAACAACGTTTCTGTTTTCAAAAATTAAAACGAAATTTTTTTTTTCATATACAGAATGTAAAAAAGAAAATAAGCATTTTCCAAAGCAAACTCTTTTAACGAGCAAAATTATTTTTTTTGAGTAATCATATTTCAAGTAACTCGATTAATCATCGTTTTGAGTAATCAAAATTTTGATTACTCGAGTAATTGATTAACCGAATAATTGATTAACCAACTTGCTCGAGTAATCGAATAATCGCACAGCTCTAGTTCAAACTGAGCATTTGAAAACGTGTATACGTATTCGCCAGTAGCTGAGTGTGCAGAGAAGTGTGCTACTATTTGTTAGCTTTCAGGAGGTCCCAGGTTCCAATTCCGTCAGAAGCAACACATTAAAATTTTTTATTCAAATTGAAGTAATTGCTGAATCTTAAAATTGTTTTTTGTTTGGTTTCCTGTAACTATGAAAAAGTTTCTGTGAAGTTCGTAATGAAACCGTTTTCAACGAAAAAGTGAATCACACAAATTTCAGGAAAACAGCCGAAAGCGCATCGGTTTTACAACCGTTTTCGATAGTTTTCTGCACATACGTTTCGGCTGAACACTTTAGTGGGAGAATTGATCTGAAAAACGCCCGAAAACGGAATCGGAAAACGGATGAAACATCAGGTTTTTATACGAAATTGTTTCCATTTTCGGATACGTTTCCGGATATTTTTCTGGCTGGGGAAGTACATATGTTTGTATGTATTTAGATTATTATCGAATTCCTCAATCTAAAAATCAAACTTCGCTCGAATCGATAAAAAAAATGTACCCGGCCTGAAGTTGCTTGTTCTGAGCTGTTCTGACTATAAGTTTCTGGTCTTACATGATTTACTCTGACCCTATATGAGCTAATTTAAAACAATGTTCTGTATTTAATTTCGTCTGGTCTCATCACATTTTATAGCAAACCATATGAACTCACATCATGGTAAAAAGAATTATGAGTACTATAAACCTTCCATATCGGTGCCCACTGTATTTAGCAATGATATGCTTGGCCCGCATACTTCATTGCTTGACTAGCTGACAACTAGCAACACCAACAACGTCAGTACGAACATCAACTATGTACATTACAATACTACTACGACTAAAGTCACGCTGATGAAGGCGACATTAGGAACATGCATAACAACTGTACGAGCAACATCAACAACAACTGCAAGAATTGAACCAAGGCTTAGGCGAACAACAACAATTAAGGTAAGTTACAAACTACATACAAACAAGCTGACGCAGCTTTCTCCAATTCAAAGCTGAGCCAGCGCTAAAGGCACTGACAACACGGGATCACCAGAGTACTCTTACTATGTACTAGTAAATGTCGGCTGGAAATGAGCGTCGAGATAGACGTTCAACTGAAGCTGAAGTATGCAAAGTAACCCAAGTGTAAGGCTACATAAGCATACAGAAACACTGAGTCACGAAGCGAGTGCGGGCAAAAAGGGATTGAATGTAGCAAAAAAATAAAAACACCTCACACGTGTACTGGAAATATTTCGAATAATCCTTCATTTAGTTAGTAAGCTGTATGTATGTGCAGGGAAGACAAATGGTTAAACGCCAGATGGGAGATGTTAATGAGACGGAAGTGTAGAAATGGAAAAGAAAGTGTGTTGCGTGCGGCCAATAGGGCAACAACGCCCGCCAATGAATGATAAATAATAAGAAGAAAATTTTATTTACGCACCTGTCCGCGTTCCCTAACTCGTAAGTTGGTGGTACGTAAAGCTAGGCCGCAGGTCACGTACTAAAAAGTGAGTGAAATGAAAAGTGGGCACAGCAAAGCGGTGATATAAGGCCATCAACTGATAGCTGATGGAAAGGTTTGCGTTTGCTGAAACATGACGCCAAAATAATCACAAATATACGCGTAAGCAAAAAGTTTTTGCCGCCAGTTTTACTATGGCGTCGTGCAGTTCCTTTTTACCTGCATAATATGTATTCGTTTTTATTTCCACCGCTTTATTTTTGCATGTAAGGATATTCAGTTCGTGGCTTATGGGAATACATTGAAGAGTACTTATGCTGATACTTCACCGTGTGAAGGCTGCACATCGTGGAGTGACTATAGTAATATGGGAGCATATAGCCCAGCGAAAATTCCACACGCCACACTCCAACAACTTCGGTTGCTCTGCTGACGCAAACATTATCATTTATGCAAGTAGGTATGTGCATATTTTTTGGCGGGGTCACAGAGGGCGCCGCACATTTGCAAGGATAATTCAATCTTTCAGAAAACTTTTCTCATTTGAATACGCGCATTTAAATGTCAGCCACATTGCTGCTGTCACAGTTCAAGAGAAATTTCACAAAAATATTTAAACTTTAAAACTTTCCGTAGGCATGGAGAATGAGTGGTGCCTTCTTAAGGTAAGTAAGCCTAACGAGAAAAGAATTCGGTTAGATATTCATTACGCTGATAAAGTTTACTTTAACAGTGGCTGCTAAGCAACACTTCAAACACCTGAGTACTATTTAAATAACCATTAAATACGTATATATAAATTGCAGATATGTATGTGCACCATGTTTTATAATCCATTCATTTCAAGGAAACTCAAAACTTTGTAGTATAAATTTGACATTAATTGCCTGCACAGGGATGAAGGTAACTTTGCTTGCAAACGGGAACGAATTTGAAAATAAAAATGAATGTTGATGTGGATATGGATATAGATATGGATATGGATATGTAAATTTCATATCCGTGAATATGTTTTTGAAAATGGATATGGTTCTGAAAATGGATATGGATGTGGACTTGGATATGGATGTGCAAGGAGGTCTATTGATATAGATATGCACGTATCGATGGCTGAGTGGAAGATCGACCTACCTCGGCAGCCAGTTCGAAAACGCTCTATCTCAAAAAACTTTTCAAGAACGCCCTATTTCAGAATTTAATTGAAAAACACCCTATCTCAAAACTCGGTTCAAAAACGCCCTATCTCACTTCAAAATGTATTGAATATATGCTGATATAGGTCGTTTTTGAATCGGGAGCTGAGATAGGGCGTTCTTGAAAAGTTGTTTGAGATAGAGCGTTTTCGAACTGGCTGCCGAGATAGGTCGATCTTCCATTCAGCCATCGATATATGAATATGGCTTAGAAAATGGATATGGATAGGGTTAGGTATAGGTACATGGATATGGATATGGATGGGGTTAGGCATACGTATAGGGATATGAATTTGGATATGAATTACGATGGGGATATAGATAGGGATATGGATATCGATATGGATCTGAATATGAATATGGATATGGATTTTTTTGAATATGGAAAGAGGGATGTTGGTATGGATAGGTTTAGGTATGAATATGAATATGTTTAGGGTTAGGTATAGATATATGGATATGGATATGGATTAGGATGGGGAAATTGATATAGATATGGATATACATATGGATATGGATATAGATATGCATATGGATATGGATATATTCATGAGTATAACTGGGAGTGTGGTTAGAAATCATGAAATATATCGAGAACCACACTTATAGGAATAATGTGTCGATAGGTTTTAAGAGAGCACATTGATAGGTATCTTTATACACAAATGTACAAACTTTATTGATAACTACGTTAAAAAACGGCTTTAGTGTACCTTCGTACAAACAAATACCTTTCGATAAATTTTTCAATCAAAATATCGATAGTAATAATGATGACGGAAATATTGATAAATGCATATTTTTATAGCAGTGGCGATAGATAAACGTTTAGATAATCAAACCAATAAATATAAAATCTGAATCGATAGCAGTATTGATAAACCCAAATATTTACAAGATTGCAATTTAAAAAATTACTTAATGAAATTTTTGTACTCAATAAATTTATTTTGTAAATTTTATTTTTCAAATGGCTGCTTGCAGCACTCAAGATAAATCACAAGTACTATTTTTCATTCTCAGTTATCCTAAGTTTCGCCTGAAAAAAAAATTCACCCGAAAATTTTTCCTCCGGCCATAGTAAATACACGGAAACAAAAAGTGAAAAGTGAACGGGGTTCGGGGAAAAGGAAACTCATCATAAAGCTGATGATTTTTGTTGCTTGAAAAAGTACTTTGCTCTTGCGGTAAATTTTCTTTAGGAAATAAATATACCAACATTTTTTTCTTAAACTGCAAACTAATTTAAGAAATTTTGATAGCAGAAAATTACTTTTCCATTTCTTGTGCGTAATTAATTTTTTTTTTGAATTTTTCCTTTTTCTTGAGACACAATTTTGCCTTCATGTGCAGCTGAAATTCAAAAGAAAAATAGAAATTTTAAAAAATACAGATATGTACATATTTACAGCAAAAATAGTTCCTTGTATTATCTTGCGCTAAAGCTCAAAAATTTCTCGTATGCAAATAATTGACATATTTGCCTTCGCTAGTCTATTTTATTCACACGCTTATGCGCTTTTTTCCTATTTCCTGTTGTTCATTGTTTTCCTCTCGTTTTTTGTCCAATAACCTTTTCTGCTTAACGTTTTATTGCTGTTGTTATTGTTCGTTGTGCTACAATTGCCAACA
>NW_023458556.1:45368026-45369306 GCF_013731165.1 Rhagoletis pomonella | reverse complement strand
AAAACTCAGGAAAATTCATTAAATTTGCACACTAATTTGCAACTTTTTATTCAGATTTTTTAGAAAAATTCTAAGTATGCAGTTTTATAGTCCATTCAATTTTAGTATGACAGTTTGCACAAAGTTTAGATATTTTATTATTATGTTTTCTGGTATAGAATGAACAATATTTTTATAAAAAATTATCGACAATAAATTAGAATAAACAAGTAATACTTCTGTTCGGCACCTTGATTGAGGCTCAAAATGATGCGTTAAAAGCATTTCCAATAGACAGGTTAATTCCTGCCGTTGGAAGAGATATATGTATAAAATAAGTAATAAGCCCGACGTGTAAAGTTACTGGTTGACTGGTACATACGAGCTGAATGATGTGTATTCGAAGTTGGGACTCTAGTAAGAATTTTAAGGGCTTATTCACTTTTGAACCATATTCCAAAACTTTCGGAAACCCAAGGAAAGATGATTATGTATACGATATATTTATAGTCAAAAGCTTCGGGCCAGTCAGACCAGCATCATTAATGCCAAATAGTCAAGTTTAACCCGTTAAAAGGTTCACCAGATCATACGACTTGGTAGATTGACTATTTAGTTTTCACTAGCATACACATACATAGGGAAGTAAATAATTCTGTTAACCTTCTCTGTGTGACCTTTTAACAGCAGAAGAGGTCATAGTGGCGTCATGAGTACAATTCGTTGTGGAAAAGCTATGTTGAGTTATAAATTCACAGCAATTTGTAGTCAGTGTCAGTATCTGGTCTGGTATTACGGGTATAACAATGCTGTCACATATAGCCTAGCAAACGTCCAAAGACTTTAGTCCAAAAATTATGTGAAAAGAAGCTTGCACCAAAATTTCGTCAAATCCTTAATATCAAAATTCACTTAAATATTAATAAATAAGTGCTTGTAAGTTTACATGCATTCATCCACAAATATATATGTACATGTATACGTACTATATACGCACATTCCTACATATGTACCCGTACATCGAATCCGACATTTTGGTGCTGCTACAAGATCGCGACGCACATAGCTGACTGAATGAAATTGGTCTGAATTTGTCGACTCATATATACAATCGCTCAGCTGTGCAACGAGTCATAAAACATGGTAATCATAGCAGTAGTAAAATCACGAAAGCTATGGCGCCCCAAAAACACAACAACAACAAAAACAAAACTAACAACAAGCATGGCATCAGCCAGGACAGCAATGGCTGTCTGTTGGCAATTGTAGCACAACGAACAATAACAACAGCAATAAAACGT
>NW_023458556.1:45366668-45367926 GCF_013731165.1 Rhagoletis pomonella | reverse complement strand
ACGTTTTATTGCTGTTGTTATTGTTCGTTGTGCTACAATTGCCAACATACAGCCATTGCTGTCCTGGCTAATGCCATGCTTGTTGTTAATTTTGTTTTTGTTGTTGTTGTGTTTTTGGGGCGCCATAGCTTTCGTGATTTTACTACTGCTATGATTACCATGTTTTATGACTCGTTGCACAGCTGAGCGATTGTATATATGAGTCGACAAATTCAGTCCAATTTCATTCAGTCAGCTATGTGCGTCGCGATCTTGTAGCAGCACAAAAATGTCGGATTCGATGTACGGGTACATATGTAGGAATGTGCGTATATAGTACGTATACATGTACATATATATTTGTGGATGAATGCATGTAAACTTACGAGTACTTATTTATTAATGTTTAAGTGAATTTTGATATTAAGGATTTGACGGAATTTTGGTGCAAGCTTCTTTTCACATAATTTTTGGACTAAAGTCGTTGGACGATTACTAGGCTATATATGACAGCATTGTTATACTCGTAATACCAGACCAGATAAATATTCAAGCCTATTGCGGAAGCCTTCGTAGTACGATTTCACTGACTACAAATTGCTGTGAGTTTATAATTCAACATAGCTTTGCCGCAATCAATTGTACTCATGACGCCACTATGACCTCTTCTGCTGTTAAAAGGTCACACAGAGAAGGTTAACAGAATTATTTACTTCCCTATGTAAGGGTATGCTAGTGAAAACTAAATAGTCAATCTACCAAGTCGTATGATCTGGTGAACCTTTTAATGGCCTAAACTTGACTTTTTGGCTTTAATGATGCTAGTCTGACTGGCCCGAAGCTTTTAACTAATCATAATTCCTTGGGTTTCCGAAAGTTTTGGAATATGGTTCAAAAGTGAATAAGCCCTTAAGATTCTTACTAGATTCCCAACTTCGAATACACACCATTCAGCTCGTATGAACCAGTCAACCAGTAACTTTTCACGTCGGGCTTATTACTTATTTTATACATATATCTCTTCCAACGGCAGGAATTAACCTGTCTATTGGAAATGCTTTTAACGCATCATTTTGAGCCTCAATCAAGGTGCCGAACAGAAGTATTGGCACAGTGAATTTTTCGCAATATATGCAAAGTTTTTTATTCTAATTTATTGTCGATAATTTTTTATAAAAATATTGTTCATTCTATACCAGAAAACATAATAATAAAATATCTAAACTTTGTGCAAAACTCAGGAAAATTCATTAAATTTGCACACTAATTTGCAACTTTT
>NW_023458556.1:45359216-45366568 GCF_013731165.1 Rhagoletis pomonella | reverse complement strand
AATTTTTGACTATATGCCACTGCTATTATTTCGAACAGAGTTGTATACAGTGGGGAGCAGAAATTAGTACACGGTGATTTTTGTTAAATATTTGCAAGTTTTTTTTATTTAATTTTTTATGTTTTCGTTTTTTTCGTAAAACATGGTGCATGCTTTAACAAAAACCATATAAGAAAACTTTCAAAATTGATACAGAGCTTAGAAAAATTTAACAAATTTTCATTAAAATTTTCACTTTTTAATCTGAGTTTTTAGAATTACTTTGAGTATGCAGTTTTCTGACGGCTTTTGCGTTTTTTTTTTGTTTCATATAATACATGTAATATATAAAAACTAGCGGCCAGTTTTTTTTATATTTGTTTTGCAAATGGTTTTGCGTACTTTCTTCCATAAGAAATTCATGGTTGTATGGAGAAAAGTGCAAAAAGCCGTCAAAAAAATCAAATTGGAAAGTGAAAATTTGTTAAATTTTTCTAACCTCTGTATAAATTTTGATTTATATGGTTTTGGTACCATGGCATGTACCATGATTTGTGAAAAAATTACAAACAAATTTTAATGAAAATTTGTAAAATTTTTCTAAGCTCTGTATAAATTTTGATCTATGTACATATATGGTTTTGTTTAAAGCATAAAAATGTTTATGAAATAATAACAAAAACATTTTAACTTTAAAAACAAAAATTATCGTGTACTCATTTCTGCACCGCACTGTATATGTTTTTTTTTTTAAGTGAAGCACACTCACATCTTTAATTATTTGTCAGTATACATAGGTAATTACTTCTGACAATGAGTAATTACCGTTTTATAAATATATTACTTATTTATCGCAACCTTTGCACATTCACGCACACCCCCAAGCCATGCCGATAGAAGTGACCACTGGAAAACAAGTGTCACATCCTTGCCATTTAAGTGCCGCCTTTTGTACAGCGGCAAACGAGATCATCGCTTCCATGTATTAAAGTAAATATGCACATAAATGCAAAAACTAAATAAACAACAAAATGCCTTAAACTCATTGAAGTTTGCGCTTTCAAATGTGGCACGCAACGCACAAGCTGGGTTGCTCTGCAAGAATTAAGATCTAGCACTAAATTTAACTGTAGCCGCTCATTTCCAGATAAATATTTGAACATACATACATATGTAGGAACATCCTGCCGCACGCGAACCTATATATTTAACAACAACAATGCAACAGGCTATATGTGGAATGCTTATCTGGACAGGTATGCCCATTTATTTAACTTCTCAAATTTCTGTAATATTTACCTGTAATACGGCCTGCTCCGCAGCTTTAGCACTGTTGCAAACAAGTGGCTACGAAACCGTACATGGGTTTGTTGAACGAGCACCACTGCTGCCAATTACAATACACTTTGCTGCCACAAGGCACTAGGCTATACTTGGAGTAGTTGTTGTTGTCGTTTTTGGTTGACTTGTAATACGGTTTGAAATTTCAAAACAAATTATGTTACTGAGTAATTATGTTTTAAAATGTTTTGGCAGTTCATTAATTTACTGTCGGAGTGAGTTGAAGTGACTTGCTCGGCAAGCTGCTGAGGCTAAATCTAAAATAACAGCGGGGCTGGTTGTGGCACATACTATTTATGTTTATGGACCTACATACCTACATATAAACTTACTCTATCTCTATACAAGCATATCTACATACATATTTACACCCATAAGTTGGTCATTTGGTTAGTCAGTTTTCCAGGTCAACGCAAGCGGTAATAAATAATAGCATTTTTGACTTTACTCAATTGCTATAAACATTTATGAGGCAAAAGTTCAGCTATGAATTTTTAATGGACTCTGTGATGGCGAAAGGAAGTTGAATGGTTCAAGCAAAAGATTTTTATGTATTACGGTGATAAGTAGACTTTAACCTGATAAATTATATTAAATTATGACTTTATTTAAGTATACTATTTCTTTATTCACAAATTAGTTCCTGTCTACTATCTTATTTGATTCAAATTTCAATGAGGTGCCAATAAGCAAGTTTACAAGTTATGTTTTTTAGTATGTACAGTAGGGTGGTGCTTAAAATCAAATGCACGATTTTTTCAGTCTCACCACCTCAATCGGTAATACCACGGTCACAGATATCACAGATAAATTTTGGTCCCGATTGTAGACGGTTAAGGCGTGTCGCACAGGGGGTAAAGTACAGATTCCTCTATAGAGACTCAAAACATTAAAATTAATTTTTTTTTTCTCGAATACCCAAAGTTGGCGTGAATGTCGCGTTATTGCTCTTCGTACCTCCTCATAGTGAGGCGGTGGAACATCGACTCCGTCATCATCGACTGCGGGCTCAGGTTCTTCTCCACAACTTTCCGTTACCATTCAGTAAGGTGGAAAAGTGTTCTCTCCATAATTTAAGTACGTTCTGAACATCGGTTAACAGATCGCCATTGTTGTTCTTACAGGAGTACGCCTTGGCTACAACAAGATAGTGGACCGAGTCGATGTTTGGGCTTAGGGGTGTGCGTGAATTTAAAACACTGGAAGCGTGCCTATCAATAGTTATGTTCGCTTAATTACCCGCATCGAGGTACTTAAGCGGGTCCTTTTAAGTACCTAATCCGTCTAAGTACCTCAAAAAGCTGACATTTTTCGTGAGGTGCTTAAGTGGGTTTTTCTGTATATGTACACTGAGGGAAATAATGCATTGTAAAAATGAATACTTGATATTTGATCAACGTTTAAAAATGTTCGTATTTAAAAATAATATTTTCATACAAAATTTATTACGCTCGTATTTGACTGTTCACATCCGAGTCTGTATATGCATGTAAGTGTACATATGCACCCCAAGCATGCAGAGCAACACACACATACATACATAGTACATACATGTTTTTCCGTACAAATCGCGTGCTGTGTTGTTGATGGATATTCAACATTTGAAAGCAAATTTATATGGCTGGGTGTAGCTGAGTGCGCGAGGGTGCTTGCCACAAGTTGTTGATATCCGGAGATGGTCGGGTTGGAGTTCCACTGCAGGCAACATGCAAATAAATTTTTTTTTTAGTTTTTGTCTTGATTATTCACTTCACGGATGCTTTTTCAGTACGAACGCGGTCATTTTAATATGCGCGTAATTGAATTGAATATTTACCAATATACAGTACTTTCGTTGACGTTTATAGTAAGATCAATTACGCTTCTATTTGGTTTTAATATTTTTTTCCCTCAGTGTACATATATCATATACCAGTAGTAAAGGTTAAGACATATACATATAGTAAAATTTCATTGGAAATATTTTCGTACAACATTTTAACCCATTAGCAAAAGCCTAAAAGGGTCACTTTAAAAAACTTCATAATAGTCCGTATAAAATTAAAACAAAAATCTATGCCGATAAGGAATAACAGACAAACTCAATTTAAATTTTTTTTTATAGAAAAAATACCAAATTTAGAGAATTTTCTTTGGCCTTATGAATTTTTTTCTTGACCCCTAGACCCCTAGTAAGACTTTCCGAATATATTAATCCTCTAAGGAACTTCCATATTTGCTATTGCTTTATATCTCACCTGCCTAAGTAGCGATCTATCAGGACGAGCGTCAAATATTTCTGTTTGTTTTATCTTTAATTCAACAGAATTGGCTATAAGAGTCGGTCGGCTATATACTATACATATTATGCTCGGCCGCTGTGGTGTAGTGGTAAGCGGTGCGCGCTTTCACTCACCAGCACCTGGGTTCAAGCCCTGGTCAAAGCAATATCGCAAAAAATTTAGAAAAAGGTTTTTCTTAACAGCGGTCGGCCCTCGGCAGGCAATGACAAACCTCCGAGTGTATTTCTGCCATGAAAAACAGCTTCTCATAAAAATACAATCGCCGTTCGGAGTCGGCGTAAAACTGTAGGTCCCTCCGCTTTGTGTAACAACATCAAGGCGCACGCCACAAGTCGGAGGAGAAGCTCGGCCAAACACTAACATATGTGTAAGCGCCAATCTAATATTATTATTATTATGCTCACTAGTAATCTGTAATAGTTCAGTAGTTAGCTGTAGATGTTCCCGTGCGACTCCTACTTAAAGTTCTACCTCTATCTATACGTACAGGCATACCATTCGTCACCTACACATTTTAACATCTATGAATTTTATTAACGCGACTATTTTTATCATTTTATTACATTAAACACCAAGAAAATCATAAAAAACAGCAATAAAATAAATCGCGTACACTGCCTTCCCTCCACCTAGAGTCGACTTGTTTACTAGGTACTTGAAAGCGTTTATGCTTCTACGCGCTATGGATTATTTACTTTTGTTTGTTGCCTTTACCAGTGGCAAGTCGCGATTTTCATTACATAATACATCGAGAAATATGTAAAGCATAAAAAAAAGAAACTTTATTATTATTATTTATTATTTTTGTATATACATACGTATTTATACTCGTGACCTGAAATTTTATCGTGTATAATAATAATTTCTTTTGTCCCATATATTTTTTATTTCATTTTTATTGCTGTTTGGTTTTTTTTTCCTTTTTCCACATTTTCAATTCGTATACATTTATGCGCGTTTATGTATTTTTTCATTTATATTTTTATTTACCCGATTGTGATTATGACGAAAGCCAAAAGCAATGGCCAAATGCATACGAACATACACGTTTACACGTTAAAAGTCATACAACTAAGAGATCTTTTGCGTACGAAACGCTTTCCGATTGCTTATGATTTACGTAAATATTAAGGTCTGCGAAAGCGAATTAGCTTTTTTCCACAAACGGGTTTCGAGTTATTTATTCGAAAAATTGCTTCGAAAAAAACCTGGTTCCCTATTTTGAAATTAAGAAAAAAACGGATAAATCGGTTAAATTTTTATTTTAAGCTACTACCAAAAATTACAGCAAAACTATTAACAGTAAAGAAAGCTTTTACTTAAAAAGGAACAAAGTAAAACTAGTTCGCTTTTTTTTCAGTACATATAAAGTGGAACAAATACAACTCAACTCCAAAAAAAAAAGTTTTCAGTCCGCCTAACGGTGGGTTAAACTCGAAAAAGCCTTGACAACTTTGAAAAACTCCAAACTTTTATTGAGAAGTCAAGATTTGTATGAAATTAAAAAAACATGTTTTTTCGATAAAAAAAAATCCGGTTTATTCGATATTAGCAAAATCAAGATTTCCAAAAAATCTATAGATATCTACAAAAACCGTGGAAACCGGTTTGGAAAAACCGAGTCCATCACCCTAGTAAATATTTATGTGGGAATATATGTACATTTGTGTTCATGGCTTGATTTTTTGCTGCTTGACTAACTTTAATCTCGGCTGTAATAATCGTACGAATGCAATAAAGGAAATACAAGTTGGGGGTGTAGTAGTGAAAGTTGTGTGTGAAATGGAAATGATGACAAAAGTACTTGCATATATATGCATATGGTATTCTTACACATTCTGTACATATGTCAAATTTTTTAGAGTTTCGTAAGCAAACTATTAGAGCTTTGTACATTGTGCTATTACAAAATAATCATATATACATACATACATACACACACGATTGAGAGAAATAGAGGTTGCGCCAATCACGGTACCGCTATTCCTCTCTCAGTGAATTTGACAGAATCGTTGTTTGTATGACGTCACACTTGTGCAACTTGTTTACGTTTTCCTTGCAACATTTTTTCTTCTTCTTCCATTCTTGCTCACGTTTTGGCATTTCTCTCTCGCAATTGCACCAGTGTGACGTCACACAAAATTTATTCTATTATTCTTGTACATACACATATATGTGTATTAAAGTGGTCCTTAAAATATCAACATCTAGTTTTTTTTATCGAGCATCCCTTAATTCTGTTCTGCGTAAAAATTTAAAACAATTTGTTGAATAAAATTTTGTTTTGTTTTAAATTTCGAAAATTCGACAATATTTTCACTTTAAATCTGATAGATTTGACATACTTTAAAACTATTCGTACAAATTCATAAACTTGCTGAGTTATGGCTGGCTAAAGTCAAAAGATTGAAGAAGTTTTGCGATTTTTTAAAAAAGAATTAAATTTTTTCAAACAATGGCAGCGACCTCTATGGTTTTTAATTTTGAAACTTTGTAACTTTGTGGATTGTAAAGTGGCCAATTTTCATTTAATTATTGTGGGAGAAGTGGCCAATTTGGCGGCGTTCGAATACCGCCCAAATTTCTTTGTTTTTTTTTTGGCCAATAACAAACCAACGAATTTGATGTTTTTTTGCGTTTTATTTTGCTTCCAATATTCGCCCAGCTGTGAGCGTTGAAACTTAGCATACGTTTCAGCAAGTGCAATAATTATTTTCGCGCATTTTTGCAGTACAAATTTTATTTACAGAAAAAATTTTATTTTTGTAACTTTCTATTTGGATTAGTGGTTTAATTGCAGTTACTGGGTATGTGTTAAATAAAACAAGTAAGAGCAGCGCTGTCTTCGGCTATGCCGAAGGCTTCATACCTTTCATGAACATCTGCAAATTTTACTTTGACAGATTACTGCTTTTGAATACATCTGGATACATCGATAGAGGAGTTACATACTTATATAAAAAATCGCATCTAAACAATCAGAGGTATGGAAGATATACTTTATATGGCACCAATCTAAGTGATTTTCACTGCTATGTGATCGGTATGTAAACCGGTAACACAATTTATTGGGTTTAGTTTCCTACATAAAGGAGATATATGGCAAAAACTGGTATCTGAACAATCAGTGCTATAGGAGATAAAGCTTATACAGCATAGATTTTGATGATTTTCTCAGTAGACTTTGTATTATTATTTATAAAATATCTTACGAAATTTATCGGTTTTAGCTATTCAAATAAAGGAGTTTTACCGTAAAATCCCATATCTGAACAATCAGATGTATGGAAGATATATGTTGTAGTCATCCGATCCTTGTTATTTTCACTGTAAGTATTCTGTAAATAATGAGTGAAAGTGGTGCGAAATTTCATATCTGAACAATCAGTTGTATGGGGTCTGCAGGTTATAGTGACCCGACCTTTGTTATTTTCACTGTAAGTCTTCTGTTGATAATGACTGAAAACAGCGCGAAATTTCATGGTCCTAGCTACATAAATGGATGAATTATAACGAAAAATCTCATATCTGAACAATCAGTTGTATGGGAGCTATAGGTTATAGTTACCCGATCTTTTTAATTTTCACTGTAAGTTTTCTGTTGATAACTATTGAAAATAGTGCGGAATTTCATGTTCCTAGCGATATAAATGGAGGAGTTATAACGAAAAATTTTATATCTGAACAATCAGTTGTATGGGGTCTATAGGTTATAGTGACCCGATCTTTGTAATTTTCACTGTAAGTATT
>NW_023458556.1:45356903-45359206 GCF_013731165.1 Rhagoletis pomonella | reverse complement strand
ATAACGAAAAATCTCATATCTGAACAATCAGTTGTATGGGAGCTATATGTTATAGTGGTCCGATTCTTCCGGTTCCGACAAATGATTAATACATTATAAAAATACACCCACCTACCAAATTTGATCCGGATATCTCGAAAACTGAGAGACTAGATTGCATACAAACAGACAGACAGACGGACAGACGGACAGACGGACATGGATAAATCAACTCAGCTCGACGTTCTGATCATATAAGTATACATTTTGATGGGTCTATCTCTTTTTGTTCTGGTACTTACAAACATCGGACCAAAGTTATAATACCATTTCATGCTCATGAAAGGTATAAAAATATATATTTTTGTGGCCTGCGCTTATAGGTTTTTATGCTTAGTCGTGGTACAAAATGCCCTTTGTGATAAAGTGTTTTAGCATGTGTTACCAATCTTCTGCGAAATAAAAGTTAGGTGGATTCGACAGAAATCGCCCCAGTATTTGGTTTGTTTTTTAGCAAGATCTATTTTCTATGTCAAGTTGAAGAATTAAGTAGGTGCAGGTTTTTGCATCTTTTCGAGGTTTGACGTTTTTTAGGTACAACGTCAGAGTCAAATCGCACCCTTTTTTAGTTAGCCACAGTGGGCCCCGCATGAACAACAGCAACAACGACCGCCTGGATAACTCTTGTCAACAGATAATTTACTTGTAATTATAGCAGTGAAAATATCCTTTAATTTGGAACCTAGCAGAAACAAAAAGTGCGATATACTGGTACAAGTTTTCAAATGTGTGAGACAATTGATTCCCGACTAAGACTTACAAATAAGAATAAGAAAACAAAATAAAATTGTTGAAGTCTGCAGTAACAACGACATCTTTCTATTTGTTGTGAAATGTTATTAATTAAATATATTTTATCTATCCTTATACATATTAAAGAAAATGTTTTAATTGCTACTAGCTCCTCTTTTAAACTTTCTTTTTTAAATTTGCAGTTCAAAAAGCTTTTCACTTTCACTGAGTCTGGTTGTACATGTTTTGATATTTTGTAGGCCTTAAAGCTCTTTAGTCAAAGTAATTCAGAGACATAAAGATTTCCCCTCAATTATTTTTAGTATGTTAATTTAATTTGCATGGAAAATTTCCTTCTTCCACACATCAAACGAAAATATAAAAATTTATTCTTATATGAATATATTCATATCTGTACACAAATACATATAACATATAACGAATATACAATGAAAACGTAACGCAACCATAAAGAAGAAGGCAATCAAGCGAGGTTAGGCTGCTGTGGCGAAGCAATCAAAGTGAATCAATGAATTCAAAGCGAGGGTAACCAAGCAACTCAGCCGGAAGCAATCATACATGTATGAATTATTACAAATTATTAATATGACTAACGTTGTTTAATGTGCGAGGATGTGTACACTTGGCGTATGCAAACAAATAAATTGGCTACAAAACAAACATGGAATGCATGCAAATATACATACATACATACATACATACATACATACATATACATATGTATACATAACTACATACTGCCAAATTATGTAGAACTAAAGGAAATTGCGAGCGAGGAAGTAAACAAACAAGGGAGTGGGTGAGCGGATCCGTCAACAATGACTTAGGCAGACACAATTGATTGCGCTACCAGCCGCAAGAATTGCTTTGTATTGCATCTGTCTGTTTTGCTTGTATACTCAAAAATAAATCGGCTTAAAATGCGAAAATTTAATTAAGCCACAATTTGCAAGCGACAATACAAACACACTCGCATACTATCTACCCGAAATTTGCATACTTATACACATAAACATACGCGCAAATTTGACACAAGTAATTACGCGAACAGTAAAAAGGAGAAGGACTAATTAATATTTGAAGAAACATGCTCGTACTTACTGATTGACAAGCGGAGTTGATGATGCCGCTGCCTAATAAGCCACACATTTGACAAACAAACGAAGTCGATTGCGGTTTTAAAATTTGCTTTCACTCGTTCTTATTAAATATATACATAGGTATATGATGAAGCAAATATTGAGTTAATATTCCTGAAATTCGTAACTAATATTGAGAGCACTTTAACAAGGTAATTCTTTCAAATGTCTTTCAACCCAACACAACCTTTCGAAACACAAAAGCCTTTCGTTAGGCAATTGTCATTCCTTGAAAGCTATTTTATGTCTTTCGAAAGAGCAATTGAAAGATCTGCTAATGTGAAACTCAAAAAATTTATATAAAACTTAGCAAAAAAAAAAAAATTAAAAAAAATAAAAAATAAAATAAAATAAAATAAAATAAAATAAAAT
>NW_023458556.1:45329709-45356803 GCF_013731165.1 Rhagoletis pomonella | reverse complement strand
TTTTATATACATTTTTTTGAGTTTGACATTAGCAGATCTTTCAAATGCTCTTTCGAAAGACAGAAAATAGCTTTCAAGGAATGACAATTGCCTAACGAAAGGCTTTTGTGTTTCGAAAGGTTGTGTTGGGTTGAAAGACATTTGAAAGAATTACCTTGTTAAAGTGCACTCAATATTATTTACGAATTTCAGGAATATTAACTCAATATTTGCTTCATCATATACCTATGTATATATTTAATAAGAACGAGCGAAAGGCACAAACTTCCAGCAAATTTTAAAACCGCAATCGATTTCGTTTGTTTGTCAAATGTGTGGCTTATTAGGCAGCGGCATCATCAACTCCGCTTGTCAATCAGTAAGTACGAGCATGTTTCTTCAAATATTAATTAGTCCTTCTCCTTTTTACTGTTCGCGTAATTACTTGTGTCAAATTTGCGCGTATGTGTATGTGTATAAGTATGCAAATTTCGGATAGATAGTATGCGAGTGTGTTTGTATTGTCGCTTGCAAATTGTGGCTTAATTAAATTTTCGCATTTTAAGCCGATTTATTTTTGAGTATACAAGCAAAACAGACAGATGCAATACAAAGCAATTCTTGCGACTGGTAGCGCAATCAATTGTGTCTGCCTAAGTCATTGTTGACGGATCCGCTCACCCACTCCCTTGTTTGTTTACTTCCTCGCTCGCAATTTCCTTTAGTTCTACATAATTTGGCAGTATGTAGTTATGTATACATATGTTTATGTATGTATGCATGTATGTATATTTGCATGCACTCCATGTTTGTTTTGTAGCCAATTTATTTGTTTGCATACGCCAAGTGTACACATCCTCGCACATTAAACAACGTTAGTCATATTAATAATTTGTAATAATTCATACATGTATGATTGCTTCCGGCTGAGTTGCTTGGTTACCCTCGCTTTGAATTCATTGATTCACTTTGATTGCTTCGCCACAGCAGCCTAACCTCGCTTGATTGCCTTCTTGTTTATGGTTGCGTTACGTTTTCATTGTATATTCGTTATATGTTATATGTATTTGTGTACAGATATGAATATATTCATATAAGAATAAATTTTTATATTTTCGTTTGATGTGTGGAAGAAGGAAATTTTCCTTGCAAATTAAATTAACATACTAAAAATAATTGAGGGGAAATCTTTATGTGTCTGAATTATTTTGAGTAAAGAGCTTTAAAGCCTAAAAAATATCAAAACATGTACAACCAGACTCAGTGGAGGAGCTAGTAGCAATTAAAACATTTTCTTTAATATGTATAAGGATAGATAAAATATATTTAATTAATAACGTTTCACAACAGATAGAAAGATGTCGTTGTTACTGCAGACTTCAACAATTTTATTTTGTTTTCTTATTCTTATTTGTAAGTCTTAGTCGGGAATCAGTTGTCTCACACATTTGAAAACTTGTACCAGTATATCGCACTTTTTGTTTCTGCTAGGTTCCAAATTAAAGGATATTTTCACTGCTATAATTACAAGTGAAATATCTGTTGACAAGAGTTATCCAGGCGGTCGTTGTTGCTGTTGTTCATGCGGGCCTACTGTACCTAACTAAAAAAGGGTGCGATTTGACTCTGACATTGTACCTAAAAAACGTCAAAACTCGAAAAGATGCAAAAACCTGCACCTAATTCTTCAACTTGACATAGAAAATAGATCTTGCTAAAAAACAAACCAAATACTGGGGCAATTTCTGTCGAATACTCCTAACTATTATTTCGCAGATGATTGGTAACACATGCTAAAACACTTTATCACAAAGGGCATTTTGTACCACGACTAAGCATAAAAACCTATAAGCGCAGGCCACAAACATATATATTTTTTTATTTAACACATACCCTGTAACTGCAATTAAACCACTAATCCAAATAGAAAGTTACAAAAATTAAATTTTTTTCTGTAAATAAAATTTGTACTGCAAAAATAATTATTGCACTTGCTGAAACGTATGCTAAGTTTGAACGCTCACAGCTGGGCGAATATTGGAAGCAAAATAAAACGCAAAAAAACATCAAATTCGTTGGTTTGTTAGTGGCCAAAAAAAAAAAACAAAGAAATTTGGGCGGTATTCGAAAATTTAAAATTTCACTAAAACGCCGCCAAATTGGCCACTTCTCCTACAATAATTAAATGAAAATTGCCCACTTTACAATCCACAAAGTTACAAAGTTTCAAAATTAAAAACCATAGAGGTCGCTGCCATTGTTTGAAAAAATTTAATTCTTTTTTAAAAAATCGCAAAACTTCTTCAATCTTTTGACTTTAGCCAGCCATAACTCAGCAAGTTTATGAATTTGTACGAATAGTTTTAAAGTATGTCAAATCTATCAGATTTAAAGTGAAAATTTTGTCGAATTTTCGAAATTTAAAACAAAAAAAAATTTTATTCAACAAATTGTTTTAAATTTTTACGCAGAACAGAATTAAGGGATGCTCGATAAGAAAAACTAGATGTTGATATTTTAAGGACCACTTTAATACACATATATGTGTATGTACAAGAATGATGGAATACAAGATTGCGCCTATCAGAGAGGAATAAATTTTGTGTGGCGTCACACTGGTGCAATTGCGAGAGAGAAATGCCAAAACGTGAGCAAGAATGGAAGATGAAGAAAAAATTTTGCAAGGAAAACGTAAACAAGTTGCACAAGTGTGACGTCATACAAACAACGATTCTGTCAAATTCACTGAGAGAGGAATAGCGGTACCGTGATTGGCGCAACCTCTATTTCTCTCAATCGTGTGTGTATGTATGTATGTATATATGATTATTTTGTAATAGCACAATGTACAAAGCTCTGATAGTTTGCTTGCGAAACTCTAAAAAATTTGACATATGTACAGAATGCAAGAATGATAGAATTATATTCTCTCAATCGTGTACAGAATGTGTAAGAATACCATATGCATATATATGCAAGTACTTTTGTCATCATTTCCATTTCACACACAACTTTCACTACTACACCCCCAACTTGTATTTCCTTTATTGCATTCGTACGATTATTACAGTCGAGATTAAAGTTTGTCATGCAGCAAAAAATCAAGCCATAAACACAAATGTACATACATTCCCACAAAAATATTTACTAGGGTGATGGACTCGGTTTTTCCAAACCGGTTTCCACGGTTTTTGTAGATATCTATAGATTTTTTGGAAATCTTGATTTTGCTAATATCGAATAAACCGGATTTTTTTTATCGAAAAAACCTGTTTTTTTAATTTCATACAAATCTTGACTTCTCAATAAAAGTTTGGAGTTTTTCGAAGTTGTCAAGGCTTTTTCGAGTTTAACCCACCGTTAGCGGACTGAAAACTTTTTTTTTTGAGTTGAGTTGTATTTGTTTCACTTTATATGTACTTAAAAAAAAGCGAACTAGTTTTACTTTGTTCCTTTTTAAGTAAAAGCTTTCTTTACTTTTAATAGTTTTGATGTAATTTTTGGTAGTAGCTTCAAAAAAAAAATTAACCGATATATCCGGTTTTTTCTTAATTTCAAAATAGGGAACCGGGTTTTTTTCAAAGCAATTTTTCGAATAAATAACTCGAAACCCGTTTGTGGAAAAAAGCTAATTCGCTTTCGCAGACCTTAATATTTACGTAAATCATAAGCAATCGGAAAGCGTTGCGTACGCAAAAGATCTCTTAGTTGTATGACTTTTAACGTGTAAACGTGTATGTTCGTATGCTTTGGCCATTGCTTTTGGCTTTCTTCATAATCACAATCGGGTAAATAAAAATATAAATGAAAAAATACATAAACGCGCATAAATGTATACGAATTGAAAATGTGGAAAAAAGGAAAAAAAACCAAACAGCAATAAAAATGAAATAAAAAATATATGGGACAAAAGAAATACACGATAAAATTTCAGGTCACGAGTATAAATACGTATGTATATACAAAAATAATAAATAATAATAATAAAGTTTCTTTTTTTTATGCTTTACATATTTCTCGATGTATTTTGTAATGAAAATCGCGACTTGCCACTGGTAAAGGCAACAAACAAAAGTAAATAATCCATAGCGCAAAGAAGCATAAACGCTTTCAAGTACCTAGTAAACAAGTCGACTCTAGGTGGAGGGAAGGCAGTGTACGCGATTTATTTTATTGCTGTTTTTTATGATTTTCTTGGTGTTTAATGTAATAAAATGATAAAAATAGTCGCGTTAATAAAATTCATAGATGTTAAAATGTGTAGGTGACGAATGGTATGCGTGTACGTATAGATAGAGGTACAACTTTAAGAAGGAGTCGCACGGGAACATCTACAGCTAACTGTTGACCTATTACAGATTACTAGTGAGCACAATATGTATAGTATATAGCCGACCGACTCCTTTAGCCAATTCTGTTGAATTAAAGATAAAACAAACAGAAATATTTGGCCCTCGTCCTGATAGATCGCTACTTAGGCAGGTGAGATATAAAGCAATAGCAAATATGGAAGTTCCTTAGAGGATATATATAAAAAAAAAATTCATAAGACCAAAGAAAATTCTCTAAAAAACTTAAAATAAAAAATCTGCAAAAAATTTGGTATTTTTTCTATAAAAAAAAATTTTAAATTGAGTTTGTCTGTTATTCCTTCTCGGCATAGATTTTTGTTTTAATTTTATACGGACTATTATGAAGTTTTTTGAAGTGACCCTTTTAGGTTTTTGCTAATGGGTTAAAATGTTGTACGAAAATATTTTCAATGAAATTTTACTATATGCATATGTCTTAACCTTTACTACTGGCTGGGTATACTTTCAGAAAATATTATCAAAATCAGGACTGGTTTCGGCTGTCGCACAGTGTTATCGCATTTTATTAATATAACCAACTGGTTCTACTTCTAGGTGAGTGGTCGGTATCAAATACGAGCTCTTAAACTGGATGCAGAGAGCCACCTCAATGAAACCGAACCTACTGTTGGCAATTAGGTGGTATGTTAACGGTACCGGAATACCTCTGCGAATTGTTCGGACTTGGTTCAAAAACTGCTAGATAGATTTCAGTAAAATTTTCGGAGATTATTCACTGCACATCTGCTCTGATTAAAGCCTACTAAAAACTCGCTAGATGGCGGTGGAGTCGAGTTGGTTATAAACGTAGAATAAATGAACAAATATAGTTGAAATCCAAAATGTATGTTACCTGTATAATGAATAATACGTGTTCGAAGAATAGACTCGATAGGTGACATTGGGATTGAGTTATTTAGAAAACCCTTTTTTTTATCATCCGATTAGGCTCAAATTCATAATGTGTACCACCTGCTTGATAAGTAATAATTTCGCTACACAATTTGCCGGTTATTGGCGTATTTATTGCATAATCTGGTTAAAATTTAAAAAGGATATTAATTTCATCATAAGATATGCTTCTGCATGTAATAGATGGCGCTAAAGTCAAGACATTTATGAATACTTTATAGCTGACTAACTAACAGTTGGTGTTAAGTATGCCCACAAAAGCGCAAAATTGTGTAAAGGCTTAAACAGACGGCAGCGTTGATCCAGATTAACTCGGACTTAATCCGGATCAACTGCAGTTAATTCACGAGTTGATCCGGATCAACGCTGCCGTCTTTTTATGCTTTAAGCGCCCCTTTGGCTCACGCTCGCATACAAGCTAAATACTAACTCGCATCCACTTTGATTTGATCGAAATGCTCGGGGCGGCCATTATTGTAGCGGCAAGACTCGAAAAATCCAATTCATAGATCTTGCCAACAGATATCCTAGGCACATGAAAGGGTCATGGGTGTATCCAGAAGAAGTGTTTGCCAATTAGGATGCAGCACGGAATCTCGCTCAGCGACTTAAATAGTACAAATGAGTATTGATTTTATATGGCAGTCCGACATCCCTTAAAGCTTTTTAATCACACATATACAATGAAAATGCACAGATATCACCGATTTATACTCTTATCTTATTAGTTTCGGTGCTTGGATACCTGTATATAAAGAGGAATTGCAAAAGTGACGAATGGGCAAGGAAAGATAGGAATGGGCATAGCTGTGCACTTGAGTTTAGTTAGGGCTTTTTGGCTTACATGGTATAAGGCCAGAGGTTGACGCATCGGACAAATGTTGTAGTTGCAAAGACAAAGGAGAAGATAACGCACGCTTTGCAAACCATTTAATAAAATGACACAGGAAAAAAATAAAACTACCTGCAAAGCTCAGCGCTATTATTTTTGGCCTACTTATGTGTTAGGCTGGTTCTGCTCTTCAGTCGCCAACATAAACAAATAATGTATTTACTCCACAAATGGTTTTTATCTTATAAACATGTGGACTGTTCCTTTGAACTTCGGTCTAAAACCTTTGGAATTTCAAACTACAATTTTACTCTCAAAAGGTCAGTCGGTTTGTTAACATGTCATTGGTACAGCACTGATTTGCTTGAAAGATCACTTAATAATTATTAAAATCTATACAATAAGGAATAATTACGAATATTTGGAAGGTTCTCGGCACGACCTCAAAAGTCAAACATACAACTTTTAAGTGTCTTATGTCTCTTATCCTTGTCTAATCCACGCCTAATCCTTACGAAAGTAAGTAGTAACGATTCCTTAGGATAGTCGAAAAGATAAGACATATGAAAAGACAATGATTAGAGACAGGAGACACTTAACAGTAGTAAGAGTTTAGTTTTTTTGAATTTTCAGTTGTGTCGTTATGGCAGAGGACCATCGATATTGAAACATTTCATTGTTTACTTGCATTTTTTTAACAAATTTAAGATTTTCTGCTTTCACCGCGTTCTGTTTTTGTTTACAAAGGCAGCCCAGGCCTTTGGACACTTTTCATGAATTTGCCAAAAGAAAAACTTCGAACTGAATGCTTTAACTTCTGACTAGGAAGAGTTGCTCAGTTATTCACTGAGAAGTTTTCCCAGCTAAAGTTTTTGGTCTATAGGAACGGCTTCCTGCAAATCTTGACTAAATCCTGTAAACCGGACTCGTATTGGAACAAACTAATTATTTGGGCATTGGCCAACACAAAAGTTCTTATCAGACGCCGCGTAGAAAGCCGTGCTCTCATATACTCTACCCAGAATTACAGCGGGGGAAAAGGTCTCTCTCACCGCCTAGGATTTTTCTGAATAGAAAAAAAATTCCCGTATTTTTTGTTAAAAAAAATGTAATTTAGAATTGTCGCAAAGCCCATAAAGTAATACCCAATTGTATATTTAACTAATTTTTCATACCAAATATCATTTATAGGTTTACCAAAAAACGCAAAAAATCGCTGGTATTAAAATATGGTAAAACAAATAATTGGGTATAATTTTTGGAAATCTCCTGAGGAGAAACAGAGTCTTTCGGATGAAAAATATTAATTTTAAAGAATTCTATAGAATTTCTGAAGTACATGGAAAATTTCATGGGCTTTGAGGCTGTTCGAAATATAATTTTTTAACAAAAAAATACGGGTATTCTTTTTGCCCTTTAGAAACATTTTAGGGGGCGAGAGCTAAACATTTTAAACTTTTTTGGACCATCCTACTGTCTACCCTTGGCACATAAACGATAAACCGTAACGCTCAGATACAGGTGACATTATCATTTAAGCATATAATGTTTTGCAGTATCACCGATGATATATGTACATATACAGTAAAACCCGCTTAAGTACCTCACGACAAATGTCAGCTTTTTGAGGTACTTAGACTGATTGGGTACATAAAAGGACCCACTTAAGTACTTCGATGCGGGTAATTAAGCGAAAATATTTATTGATAGGCACGCTTCCAGTGTTTTAAACTTACGCACACTCCGAAGCCCAAACATCGACTCGGACCACTATCTTGTTGTAGCCAAGGCGTACTCCTGTAAGAACAACAATGGCGACCTATTAACCGATGTTCAGAACGTACTTAAATTATGGAGAGAACACTTTTCCACCCTACTGAATGGTAGCAGCACGGAAAGTTGTGGAGAAGAACCCGAGCCCGCAGTCGATGTTGACGGAGTCGATGTTCCACCGCCTGACTATGACGAGGTACGAAGAGCAATAAGGCGACATTCACGCCAACTTTGGGTATTAGGGAAAAAAAAATTAATTTTAATGTTTTGAGTCTCTATAGAGGAATCTGTACTTTACCCCCTGTGCGACACGCCTTAACCGTCTCCAATCGGGACCAAAATTTATCTGTGATATCTGTGACCGTGGTATTACCGATTGAGGTGGTGAGACTGAAAAAATCGTGCATTTGATTTTAAGCACCACCCTACCGTACATACTAAAAAACATAACTTATAAAATCCTATAAATTTCATTTGCTTATTGGCACCTCATTGAAATTTGAATCAAATAAGATAGTAGACAGGAACTAATTTGTGAATAAAGAAATAGTATATTTAAATAAAGTCATAATTTAATATAATTTATCAGGTTAAAGTCTACTTATCACCGTAATACATAAAAATCTTTTGCTTGAACTTCAACTTCAACTTCAACTTCCTTTCGCCATCACAGAGTCCATTAAAAATTCATAGCTGAACTTTTGCCTCATAAATGTTTATAGCAATTGAGTAAAGTCAAAAATGCTATTATTTATTACCGCTTGCGTTGACCTGGAAAACTGACTAACCAAATGACCAACTTATGGGTGTAAATATGTATGTAGAAATGTATGTATAGAGATAAAGTAAGTTTGTATGTATGTATGTAGGTCCATACATAACATAAATAGTATGTGCCACAACCAGCCCCGCTGTAATTTCAGATTTAGCCTCAGCAGCTTGCCGAGCGAGTCACTTCAACTCACTCCGACAGTAAATTAATGAACTGCCAAAACATTTTAAAACATAATTACTCAGTAACATAATTTGTTTTGAAATTTCAAACCGTATTACAAGTCAACCAAAAACAACAACAACAACTACTCCAAGTATAGCCTAGTGCCTTGTGGCAGCAAAGTGTATTGTAATTGGCAGCAGTGGTGCTCGTTCAACAAACCCTTGTACGGTTTTGTAGCCACTTGTTTGCAACAGTGCTAAAGCTGTGGAGCAGGCCGTATTACAGGTAAATATTACAGAAATTTGAGAAGTTAGATAAATGGGCATACCTGTCCAGATAAGCATTCCACATATAGCCTGTCGCATTGTTGTTGTTAAATATATAGGTTCGCGTACGGCAGGATGTTCATACATATGTATGTATGTTCAAATATTTATCTGGCAATGAGCGGCTACAGTTAAATTTACTGCCACCGCAGAGCAACCCAGCTTGTGCGTTGCGTGCCACATTTGAAAGCGCAAACTTCAATGAGTTTAAGGCATTTTGTTGTTTATTTAGTTTTTGCATTTATGTGCATATTTACTTTAATACATGGAAGCGATGATCTCGTTTGCCGCTGTACAAAAGGCGGCACTTAAATGGCAAGGATCTGACACTTGTCTTCCAGTGTATAAATCCAGTGTAAATAAGTAATATATTTATATAACGGTAATTACTCATTGTCAGAAGTAATTACCTATGTATACTGACAAATAACTAAAGATGTGAGTGTGCTTCACTTAAACAAAAAAAAAAAACATATACAGTGCGGAGCAGAAATGAGTACACGGTGATTTT
Organism: Rhagoletis pomonella; assembly: GCF_013731165.1. Taxonomy (NCBI): domain Eukaryota; kingdom Metazoa; phylum Arthropoda; class Insecta; order Diptera; family Tephritidae; genus Rhagoletis; species Rhagoletis pomonella. The sequence goes on along the minus strand of NW_023458556.1, from coordinate 45,347,181 downwards.
TGTTTTTAAAGTTAAAATGTTTTTGTTATTTTTTCGTAAACATTTTTTATGCTTTAATTAAAACCATATATGTACATAAATCAAAATTTATACAGAGCTTATTTATTAATTAATTTAACAAATTTTCATAAAAATTTTTTTGTAATTTTTTCACAAAAACGTGGTACATTTTTTTTAACCAAAACCATATAAATCAAAATTTATACAGAGGTTAGAAAAATTTAACAAATTTTCACTTTCTAATTTGATTTTTTAGATTATTTTTGAGTATGCAGTTTGGTAACACATTAATTTTTTTTTTTTGATTTTTAATATTTTTTTTGCTGACGGCTTTTTGCACTTTTCTCCATACAACCATGAATTTCTTGTGGAAGAAAGTACGCAAAACCATTTGCAAAACAAATAAAAAAAACTGGCCGCTAGTTTTTATATATTACATGTATTATATGAAACAAAAAAAAACGCAAAAGCCGTCAGAAAACTGCATACTCAAAAAAAATTCTAAAAACTCAGATTAAAAAGTGAAAATTTTAATGAAAATTTGTTAAATTTTTCTAAGCTCTGTATCAATTTTGAAAGTTTTCTTATATGGTTTTTGTTAAAGCATGCACCATGGTTTACGAAAAAAACGAAAACATAAAAAAATAAATAAAAAAAACTTGCAAATATTTAACAAAAATCACCGTGTACTAATTTCTGCTCCCCACTGTATATGTTCAGTATATGTTGCAGGTCTAATACATATAGTATGTACATATGTTTGCTGAAGACAACGTATTCCAGTCGGCCAAGTATGGAGAGCTCCTAGTTTGGTAAGAGGAAATACTTTTAGGAAAGGCTTTTTAAAAAGACACTTTGATAAATGGCCCAGTTATTTTCGGTTTTTGAAGGAGGGGCAATGAATCTCTGGTCATTCTGTGCAAAAAAGGCGTGAAGAATTGTGAATAGAAGGTCGAAAAGATACGAAATAGGAGCTTTAAAAGACCTCTTTTTTTGTTATCGTTTTTATACTCACTTATCGATCAAATTATCGATATTTCTATCGATTACCAATGTAAATAGTTTCCAAGTGAGTTTCCAAAATCACGACGCCTTCCATGGTTTTAAGTATAAAAGACGTGAAGCTATAGGGTTGGTGTGATATTAGTTGGTCTGCTGGTTGCCTTCACCTTGGTGATATATCGGACCATCACTTCATGCCTTTGCCACGGCAAGCCTTTATACGCGGTATTAAAAAAACATACCTTTTTTGAGATGAGTTCTTAAGTTGCGCGGAACCAGTTACCTTTTGATCACATCTTTGAGGCCGTAGTTCGTGAAACGGGTGCCTGCATAAGTACTCGTAATTTCGGTGCGGATGGGGCCGAATACAATACGAATTTAACCCAAAGTGAGCCATTTGAGACATTATGATCTGATGTCTCCTGTGTCTGCCACCAATTTTATTCGAGTCATTCAACGCTGGTTTCACATATCCGATTGCTGCTGTTTGTGTAAGTTTCTGTTATTATTACTTCAGTAGTGGATATTAGTTGCATGTATCCAGAAGAAAGTAAACAAGTTTACTACAACCATACGTACATAGTTATTTATAAATGTACATATGTACATGCAGTGACACAAACAAATGACCACGCGATGATTTTTTTTTATATTCGTAATTTTTTCGAGCTAAATTTTTTTTGTTATTTTTCTATAAAAATACCGTTCAAGATTTAACAAACCTAAACTTTATACAAAATTTGGCAAAATTCAACAAATTCTCATCAAAATTTTAACTTTTTAATCTGAAACTTTTGGTTTTTCTAAATATTCGTAATTTTTTGTAGCTAATTTTTTTTTGTTATTTTTCTATTAAAATACCGTTCAAGATTTAAACAAAACCACATAAATCACAGTAGCAGATTTCATACAAACTTTGGGAAAACTCAACAAATTTTCATCAAAATTTCAACTTTCTAATTCAAATCCTTAGAACATGTTTGGGTATACAGTTTTAGAGCCCGCAGAATTTTAGTCTCAAGTCAGTTCAAAAAATCAACGCAAGTTTTTTAAATTGTACTTGTTATACAAAAACCCGCTTAAGCAGTCTCCAAAAAAAAATCTCAAAAATCAATGCCATTTTTTAGCTGGTTTAAACTTGCACTTCGTAAAATTGTGCGGGCCATAACACTGCATAACCAAAAATATTTTAAAGATTCGCATTAAAAAGTTGAAAGTTTGTTGAATTTTCCCAAATTTTTTATTAAGTTTGAAACTTTGATTCAAATGGTTTTGGTTAAAGCTTCGAGGGTGTTTTTTATAGAAAAATAACAAAAAAAATTTAACTCGAAAAACATTACGAATATTAAAAAAAGCTATCATTATTATTATTATTTTTTTTTTAAATTATCAAACATTATATTTTTTATGCCGACGGCTTTTTGCACTTTTTTCTTATGGAAGAAAATGCGCAAAACCGTTTTCAGAGAAAATTAAACAACAATTAACGCCAATTTTCCAATGGCTTAAAGCTTGCACTTTAATTTAATGGGCAACAAAACTGCATACTCAAAAAAAATCTAAAAAAAAATTTAAATTTGTAATGAATCCATTTTATCTACTCAACTTTGGAAAAAAAATTCATAACTCAAATTATTGTAGTGTGCACCCCGTAATACTATACCTAAATATCGCGCAATACTCAGAGCCACCATCGGGTTTTTTTTTAAGATGGCATATTTTCAAAAACTAAGATTTTTTTATCAAAAAATTTGTATACGAAAAATTTTCAAGAAAAAAAAATTTTTAACATATTTATTTTCATAGAGTTTTGATGCGTGTATGTGTGATTTTTTTTTTTAATTTTTTCCGCACCCCGTTCTCGAGATATTTGGAAAACTATTAAATCGATTTGTTTTTGTTTTTGTGCTGTAAAGTTTTTAAAAATGTATTAATCAAGCTCAAATTTCATATTTGTTTATTATTTATGTTTATCCATCAAGTCTTAAAATTAGAAACAAATCAAACACATGAAGTGTGAACCCCGTCCATTTTGGTATGGAACGCCCCGTATACAGAAACATTAAGCTTTAAAAAAACGTTAAGGTGAAGTCCCTACGATGAGCAGAACCCGAAATATAACGATTGGAAGAAGTACAAGATAAGTAACAGATAAAAAAATTCCTCGAATACCTGTTAGCTTATTTCACGTATAGAACCCATAAAAAAATGTTGAGCACAATCCAAATTTCGTGTCCGATATGAAAAATAATGAATTTTCACTAAACTGCTACATAAATAAATATATATGTATATATTCATGCCTGTAGTTATGTCGGTATGTATTTGTATTATGAGCTCAGCCATGCTCATGCCAAACACACCATACAGAATTTGTTTTTGTTATTTGTGTAATTATACCTACTTCTTACGGATAGTATGTCTTGTATGTACACAAGTATGTTGGTTGCCATAAAAATGAAGCTTAGTATTTACAACTTTATGTGCAGTTTCCACTTGTGTAATTAAGTGCGTTATAATTTCATAATTTTCTTTATATATACATACCTACATATGTGTGCCAGACAAGATATGTCTACATGCTGTACATAAATGTATGTAGAGATGTAAGCGCTTATGAACACGTCTTATTCTCAACTTAATTTTTAGTTATTTTCAGATTTTTTTTAGTTTACGCTCGGTTGGCTACTTTTAAACTAATAAACTTATATTTTGTAGTACACACGTGTATGTGCATAAGGTATAAGGTACTTACTATGTACTTATTCATTACATTTGTTTGTGCATAGTGTAAGCACTCACGTTTGATGAGCTTTTTAGTTAAGTAGTTAGTTAGTTAAAGTTTCGAGCTCAACTTGATAATGGACACACGCTGGCTTGTTTGATGAACTTCTTAATATGCAGTAAATAAGTAAAACAACAAAATACTATATACATTTATAATGGAATGTAAGTTGGTTGCGTAAGAGAATGAAGATAATGTTGGGAAATGAGTTTGTAAGTGAATTAAAAGAAAGTGCACACTACTTATTGTAAACCCACCGGTTGCTTTTGATGTTTTCAGTTCTCTTATAGTAAGCGAGTAAATTTTGATTGGATACCAACAGTACGTAAGTCAAGAATAGGTAAATTATTAAAGAAAAGGAAGCCCTATAATGAAAAGTTATTACAACTTTTGGTCTGCCACTTGTCAGGAGGTGTTTAAACATCGCTCTCGTACCCTGCAAGAAATGAAGGATTCCATTTACCTATCAGGAGACCGCGGGAATTTTTCTTGATATACAGTCACAGTCAAAAGTGGATGAATTGTGTATCGTATTTCATATTTACAATGTTTTTCAAACTATAATTTTTTTGATATTTTTTTATAAAAATATGGTTTATGCTTTACCAAAATTTATATAAATCACACTTTCAAACTTTATAGAGAATTTAGAAAAAATCCACAAATTTTTATCTAAATTTCGAGCGTTTTAACCAGAATTTTTGTAAAATTGGTTGGGGATGCAGTTAACAGGATTATAAAACTTTAATAAAATAAGTGCAAGTTTTGAGCAGCTAAAAATCGCATAGATTTTTTATACTTTTTTTTTTGAAGGCGTTTTGAACTTTTTTTTCTATATAAACATGAATTTTTGAGGAAGAACATGCGCAAGACTTTTTCGAAAAAAATAACAACGCCAGTTTTCCTAAATTTCTGACGAAAAAGCCGTCAGAAAAAAAAATTATTAAAAATCAATGCGATATTTTAGCCGCTCAAAACTTGCACTAGTTATAGTAAAATTTTTCAATCCTATTAACTGCATACCCAAAAAAATAAAAAAAAATTATACCAAAAAATCTCGAAAATGAGATAAAAATTTATACAATTTTCCTAAATTCATGTGGTACTCCATTTTTCCGAGTATTCAGATCATCCAAAATAGGCCATCATGGCACAAACCGTCGAAATAATCCATGAAATGATATTGGCGGACCAGGGAGTGAAAGTGGCGGTTGAAACTAAGAGGCGGTCAAAGCAGTGGACTTCGCAGGACGAACAGATGCCAAAGGGAATCAAGGCGGGTGTCTAAACCAACAACATCATAGATACGTATTTTTCACTGCACACGATGTCATTCACAGCGATTACCTCAAATATGGAAAAATTTGAAGCAGTGGCTCGTTCGCATGAGGTTCGGATCGCGATGAAGAAGACATCTCTAGAATGAGTACTTTGTTTTGATAACCTTGAGGAAACCCATGCTTGGCAATCAATTATCTGCGCTGCTGCTGTCCCGGCCAGGGCTACCGCGGTGTACTTTTGGTTTTTGCCGCCACGACGTAGATCAACACAACAAAAATATTAGCAAAAGAAAATGGTGGAAAAAAGTGACAGGGAGAAGAAGTTGCCAGAATGGAGTAAGGACGAGAACCCTGAAAGCATCGGTGAAGGTGCGCCGACTGTCAGCGAGTCCCGCAAGCGAAGATATTAAGGAAGACAATATATTTCGAAACAGAGAGGAGAGAGGAAGCCATTGAGTAGAAGGTAGGTCTGAACATTGCTTAGTGCCTAGAAGTCGCGGTTAACCCCACGGGATAGTTCGATGACCAACGTATCGCGTTCAGTTTCCCCAGTTATGTCAACAATTATTGCATTAGTTGTTTAATTTGCCTATTTATATAAATCAAAAGCTCCTTTAGAATTTTTTAAGCCCAAAATAATTCAAAAGTCTACACATACTTCCGAATAAAAAGAGTAATTTTCTAGCTATATGGACAGATGTGTGGAAGATCAACCTATCTCGGCAGCCGGTTCAAAAACGGCCTATCTGAGAAGAGTTTTTAAGAACGCCCTATTTCAGAAGAATACCCTATCTTGACATATATTTCATATTTGTTATTTATTTGAGATTGGGCATTTTTAAGCCAAATTCTGAGATAGGGCGTTCTTGAAAAGTTTTCTGAGATATGGAGTTTTCGAACCGGCTGCTGAGATATGTTGATTTTCCACTCAGCCGTCGATATATGCAGCGCGGGGTTCCAGTTTTCACTTACTTACTTTTTCATTTTCCAATTTTATTCTGCCATCTCCGCAGCAACTGCTGCAGAAACCTTGTATTCTACGAATTCAGGAGCACTCATAGTTTTGACTCGAAATTGTAATTTTCATGATTCCGAAGATGAGATCCTGTCTGATAGCATTCGTTTCATATGAATGACTTGCAATTGAGAGTGACGGCATTTGATGAACACTCCATTTCTATTAAGAATTGTTGTGTGATAATAAGGCTAATTAATAGCTTATGCTTGAGTACATAAAAGCATATTATTAAGCATAAAAATACCGAAAGAAATCATCAGCCACACGCACACACTCACACAAACACACATATGCTTGCATGCGCCAATTCATTTGTGAGCTTAAGAGGATATCTTCATAGCAAGCAACACCAACCGAAGGTAACACCAGCACTGCTAAGCAGCACTAATGGCTATGGCGTGAAAGCTCTAATAAAATGAACGACCCGATACTTGAGTGGATATTGTAGTAAGCAGGTATATTAATTTTGTATGATGGGAGCCTAACATGGCATTCAACCAATTAAATGTCAGGTGTAAGAAAAGCAAGAGAAAGCGTGTGAAGCTCTCAATTCTGTAGGAAGAAAAAAAATAATTAAGTACTCAGCATGATTAGATAGGAGCTTTGTTAAAAGAAAAAGAAATGAAAATATGTGCCTCCAATTGGAGGCAGGGGAAGTAGAGAGGAAGGAAAAAATTCGCTAACTATACAAAGATAGATTAATGAATTTTTGACACGTGTACATATGTATGTCGTCTGTATGTATGTAAGTACGCTTATGTGTCGATTAATTTAATGTATGTTACTTTGCAGATTATCTTGTCACGCAAAGAGCAGATTACACATGTAACAGTTAACCGAACGCACTCAAAGGCCATCTTGCACACGATATTCCAAAATGTAATAACTAAAATTTTCATACCTCCGAGATCTTGGGATTGGGGACCTCTTGTTAGGCTGGATTTCAATCATGCTTCTTACAAGGTTTTTATACACTAAGTAAGCTAATCGAAGTCATCTGGCATCCAAAACGCGGGATGTACTTTAGACGCTGCTTTGGCTTGTAAATCCTCGAAGACTCAGTAGGGAGGAGATCAAAGTTATTGCGTACGGTGGACCCTGCAGTGATTATGCCACCTGAATTATACATAAACGTGATAATCGAGATGCTTCTAAGAAAACTAGGGGAATTGAGTACTCGTGCAGACAACTGCGGACTCAAGGTAAATCCTTCGAATACCACAAAGAGCAAGACTTCTAATTTTAGCCTACCCGCCTTGAATACGTATACCATTTCTCAATCTTTCTGCATAAAGTATTTAGAAGTAAACTGAAAGAGCAACGCAAAACAATGAGTTATAAAAGTCTTGGTTTCTTTTTATTCTTGCAAGAGACTACTACTTAGGTAAGAAGTATGGCCTACGCCTTGAGCTTATGCTATGCATGTAAAAGACCCTGATTCGGCCAATTATTGTATACTCTTGTCTGTTTTGATGAAAAGCCATAGCAACGAACTGCGTAAACACAATTTTTGGAAGGGGACTAGGGTTAGCCGGCATTGCGCTTGCAAGTGCGATCAGTTCATTTCCAACCGAAACATTGAATGAAATCTGCAATATGATCTCTTTATAAGGGAGAGTGCCTCGCAGTGCGCGCTGAGGTTTAGGGACCTGCGTCTGTGGAAGGCACACACGCAAGGGCACGGAATGCACCCTATACTCTTTGAACCCAAGAGTTCCCAAAAAATCAGACCACATCTGTCCTTGGCTCATCGTGAATAAAAAATACTGCTTTTTCTGTACTGAACGCTTCATAACATCTATTTTTACGCGCGACACAAAATTTTACTGTGGCTTATGGGCCACTGAACTTCAAACCGAAAGGTCTTTTTGAAAATAATTTGAGCCTCGAAGCCAATAGAGACTAGTATTGCTATTTTATCGGACGGCTGGGTTTGCAATCAAGCTACCTCGTTTTGTAAATTTCATTTCCCACATAATAAAACAATGCAGAGAATGCGTGCGAATTTAGGCATGATAGGCATGTCATTGCAATGAACTGGTTGCCGGTTAGAGAATTACCATTAATGCTTTTCTCGAAATGGCCTACGAGCTAGCCAAAAACGACTTTCCTTTGGATATCTCGGTGGCATTAGAGGTTTGCGCCTCTGAGTTTTGTATACATATTAAGGACCGCATCTCGCAGCACTGCTAAAAAGTAGCTTACAGTGGGTGGAAAGATCTACAATCTTGTAAGATCTCTAGGAGTCCATAGCCTCCCTATTGCACAAAATTGAATAGGAAGTATTTGTTTCAACTTACTGCCGTTTTCACAGTGCACTGCGCTCTGCGTACCGATGCTGCAAGACCAGGACTGGAACGCAACCCTTCTCTGCTCTGTAATTGCCTTGAACTGGGTATGAGTAGCGTTAGATTTCTAAGGATTTTTTTTTCTGCGGTCTAGCAAGCAGAAACGATATTAACCCCCTGCAACTGTTAAGATTTTTAAACTCCTGTCGAAGTCCGATTCTTTTACTTTCTTCATACAAGTTAAGGTAAGATACAACTTAAGGTATCAATGTGTTGCCAAAAGCACTATAGCATGTTGCATATATTGTCACAACCAAAGCAAGTAAATACTTTAACCGCGCACTCAATACCCAACTAAGTACTTGCAGGAAGGATTCGAGTACAAAAAGTACTCACATTAATATTAAAGAAAGTATCGAGTATTTACTCGTAGCTACTTGTATCGGCACAACACTACCTGCAGGGTTATTACAAAAAATAAAAAATATCTAGAGTTAATGTTCTTTTGAAAGACATGTGCATGTGTAAGATAAGAGCATGTTACGACACGTGTAATACAAAATCTACAAACATACCAAGAAACATAATTAATTTGTTGGAAGTACGCATATGCTAGCAATAAAATGCTCAAATTTCATTTGATGAACTGTCAAAACGGCTAGACGATTATAGGCGAATTAACCATTCCAAAAAGTCTGTATCAGCACTTTTTCGTGCACATAAGATATAAAATAGGCATAAGAGATAAGTAATTATTGAGATTAATGAATACATTTTATGTGATCATATTTCTTCATGGTTACACACATACATACATACAGAAAAGAAAGAAAAAATAATAATGGCTGTCACTCACCTTTGTTCTGCCTCTGCTGAAACCACCATCGTCATGCGGTCGAGGACGCTGACCCGGCTGCAAGCAAAAAGGCCAAAAAGAAGGAAGAAAATGTTGCAAAAAAGAGAGATATACGAAATAGGATTTATTAAAATGCCTGCCAGCAGTAAATTGGTTCGTTAATAATAACTAAATATTTATGAAAAAGTACGCATCAAATAAATGCCACTGAGGAAAAATATATTTAATAGCTACATACATAGTATATACATAAACTTAAAAATGTCAACATATTTTTCCCAGCCGAAAATACATGGAATTCAATGTAAACTCGTCCTTTTACCAACCAACAATCTATTTGCAGTCATTCATACATAAAGCAAATATACATATTAATAAATAAATGTATATGTATGTATATAGATAATATCCGCCAATCAGCACGCACAGTTGTCAGTGCTTTAACCAAATAAAATGTTGCTCATGGCATATGTAACTGAGCGAGTAAAAAAAATAATGAAAGCAAATCCAAAATATGCGCGAAAAATATATGTGCCAATAAAAGTGCACATCAGAAAGTTATATTAGCGAATATTCCAGCGCCAAAACAAAAAACACGGAGCAAGGAAAAAGCGGCGAATAAATTTGCAATTGCTTTCATTAAAGTGCAACTTTGACAATTTTCACAAAAATACGCATACTGATTTTTATTTATTGATTATATAGCGTAACCATTCGATTATTTGCTGAAAAAGCATTTGATGCAAAAAAAACATAAACATTATTAAAAATTTTTTCTAGTTTTATACTATATTTTTGAAGCTCGTTCTCACACTGATTCTTCAATAAATTCGTCGTTTGACACAGCTAAAAAAGTTAAATATTTTTCAGCAAAACTCTTTTTTGATGCAATGTGCGCAAATTAAAGTAGCGAAAAAAGTTTGGTTGGAAAATGTATCAGATTGCATTGACAGATTTCGTGTCTGGCTATCGTTCAATTTTTCGTTTATTTTGTCCGCATTTCTTGTACCAGAGTTTGCCTTGGCGTATGAGCAACATTTTGGAATGCAGGTACATACGTGTGTGTGTACAGGCAATGTTTATTTTGCTTTAAATTGTTAGCAAAAATAAATGTTTCTTTTGGTTAAATTCAATTTACCAGTAATTTCAATGTTTTTGAATAGTGGCAATTAGTTATCATCAAATTGTATCAATTTGATTTGTTAAATTGAATGCCGAACGCGCAAGCATATAAATGCTTACATATTTTTACCATTGACATTTAAATGTAGCACAGACATTTTTGGTTTTCTATCTTAAAAAGGTTATATTTTCAAAATGAACTCAATATGTTTTCCATTATTTTACCCTCCTGAGCACTTCCTGGGGCAATTCCATTTATTTTCTTCTGCTCTGCATTTTTTTATCATCCAACTAATATATCAACGTTCTCAGAGAGCATATAAGTCCACAAGTCGTTGGCACAAATACTGCAACTCAGTTAATTCCCGGGACACACAGCATAAATAACATTGAAAAGCTACTCGATCTAGTCAACCTAGTCAATCAGTCGTTGTCGTCAAGCTCAATTGGCTGAAGGCCTAGGAAACATTTTGTTTCGACGGGGTTAGACCAAAAAGAAAGGTCAGCGATAGACTTGCCGTTATTCATAATCCTGGGCATTGTCGTTCATTTTACGAAATTTTGAATAGTCTATCTGCTCAGCCTACCTTTGATAGGTTAGCTTTAAGCAGATAATAGTGCGAGTTAGCCGAATGCTATGGCCAGACATTCCATGGCGCTAGCCTTGCGCTCGGTGTCTTCTTCGATGACCTGATGCCGCAGTGTGATGTAGAATGAACGCTGAGTAGGTGTATAACTTTTTTTCTTAGATCGCAGCTATCAATATAGTTACAATGCCGACCCATATAAACGGTTATCTCGTAGATGTAGCTCCGAAGTCTATAGAAGTTAAACTGTAAAAGTTGTGCATGCCTTGGGAGGCTGGTCGCTATTAGGGAGGTGCTGCTCAAAAGCGAAAGTCGACTTGGGCGTGTTGCGCTTGCCGCTGAGTGTGTTTGTAAGTTGCTGAATTTTACAGGAGAGAGCGAGGTCGTCAGTCACTTGTATATTCACGTATGGTGCGCGGATCTGAGCAAAGTGGGAGATAGGAAATGAAAATAGCCAAGACAGGAATTCCGCCTGACTGATGCCAAGTTCCGATATGCTCTTCATGGTATCATCACTCGTTTCGCTTACCTTGTACATCTTAGAACTAAACTACCTAACTACAAAAATTTCTGGCATATTCGTTCTAAAACGAGAATAGAAACTTCGTATAGTTTCTATCATATGCGTCTTATTGCTTTCGGGGAAATACCACATCTTCTGTTAGTATGTTTGCCCCAAGAGTGTCTTTCCGCTACCTCGTTGCCTTCAATATCATTATGTCCCGAAACTCATCTCAGGTGTACCTCCTTATCAGCGTTTAATGAAGACATGGCTAATGGCTAAATAATGCCCCTATTGCAGCCTGATTGTCAATATATATATGTATATGTATGTATCTTAGTACTTCCATTTATCCGGTAACTAATCAATAACTCCACCGAATTTTTGTATGGCTAAAATCTTTGCCTGGTAAAAAGCTCAGTATACTACATCGTCTACTTTTTTCTCCGTTTTGGATCTACAGTGGCGAAAATATAAATGGCGACGGGACATTTTATATATATTTTATATGTTTTTGGATATTTTTGTTTTGTCCACCTCTCACTTTCCCACTCACTCATAAGAAGTTTTGACACCTGTGTACCGGGCGAATTAAGCAGCTGTTCTAGCAACACCACCTTATATGAATTCGCCTTGCTTCAATCATAAAAATAATTATTTTGAGGAGCTTTATGAAGTGAGATTTAAAAAAAATTCGATTTAAGCAACATACTTTATTTTTTTATGATTAACGGTGTTTGTTTAATATAGATATTTTCGAAGGTATTTAATCCTGGAAATGTATTTTATGTATACTCCTATAACTTAATTCTACATTTCGTGCACTCTCTTCAAAGGTGTATTAATTCAGTATTTACTTTATCAGTTTAACTGAATAAAATTTTTCAAATAGGTGGCAACCTGCTAAAAAAAACTTTTCGGCAATAAACATTCTTAAACCCCTTTGATGCCCTTACTGTAATTTATTTTATTAATTTAATAAAACATTTTAAAAAGGTGGCAACCCACTTCATAAATATTTTTGACATTTTGATACCCATATTGCAATATTTAATTTATATTAACAATTGAATCAAATTAAAATTTTCAAACAGGTGACAACCTTGCTCAAAAATATTTGACAGCCATGTTGCAATATTTACTTTATCTTATCAATTTACTCAAACTGCAATCTTCAAATGGGTGGCAACTCTCTATTTATTTCTTCGCTATAATTTGAATTAACTGCATTCAATATGATGCATTAGTTTTAGAGCGTTGCGCGTACAAACATACAAACAGAAAGACAGACAGAAAAAATCTCCAAAAGTTGTTGATTTGCCTGCTGTTGGTCTAATAAGGACCCCGCATAATAATTTTTCTTAAAATCTATAATGCGCAGACCGCGGCCTGTTACCATTTAATCAAATGTATAGATTTTTAGAAATATTTTGAGTACGCTGTTTTGTAGCCCATTAAATTTTATCTAGTGTATCTAATAAAGTCCAAGTTTGAAGTGACTACGACTTACCGCTGATTTTGGGCAATTTCTTTTGTTTATGGTGTTTTATAGCCAAAAAATTATACAAAGATTCTGATTAAAAAGTTTTAAAATTATATGCAAATTTTTTTTTTATTCTGAAACGTCCTTCATCTACATATCTATTTTCACATTTATCCCTGTATAAAGCTGAATCTAAATCTTTTTAAGTTTCTTTAACTCAGTATCAATATTAAAGCATACACTTAGGAAGCATTTCCATTCTCAATTATCTATCATTTCCGCTGCAAATTCCATATTAAAATTTTAATTCAGTACCGGCGCCACTAAAGAAGTTTCACTTCAAAAATCTAAAAGTTGCAATTCAGTGGGTGTCTAAACTAATGTTTCCTGTTTCGCAAACTATTCACTGCCGACTGGCCGTTAAGCTGGTGGCTCTCTAGCAGCATCTATTTATTATATTATATTTGAGCACATTTCTGGCCAATATTGCTGGGCGTTAAGCTGCAATAAAATGCTTTTTATTTCAATAAATCTTAAGCTTCCGGTTCACAGGTACGAAATCTAAATTTTTTTTCTTTTACCTCTGTGCTTATGGAGTTAGTGTAATAATTTCTTCAATTGCCGTTGGAGTGTCCTATAATGTGAATAACTTGTTTTTCTGCTGATTTACAATAGCGAAAGGCATTCAAGCGGAGTTCAATGAAAATCTATGCGATAGAATGCAATGTAGTTAAGCAACCACATGTAAAATGCATACACACACACACATGTGCATAGTATTAAAGCAACAAAAGGAAAAAAATCGGGATTTTGACATGGCAATGGAAGATGGTGGCGCAAACTTTAGCGCTGTGGGCAAAGCTTAGCCAAGGATGCTTCGATGATTTTTCGCAATAAATCAAATTCTTCGACCGCCTTCAATGCCAACAAATGCCACAGATTTGTAGAGTATTTCGCTTCGTTTTTCTTTGTATTTTTTTGCCCACTTGCCACAGGCATTTTTTTTTGAGCATTTTTTCAGTCAACTTCTTGGCCACTTGATTTTATTTTTTTTTTCGTATTTATTTCATTGCAGATTTTTTACTTATTTTTGCAATCAATCTTTTCAGTTGGCAGCGGTAATAATGTACTACATAAAAACGTACATAGATTTTTCGAAGTTTAAAGCATTTTAGTGTTTATTTACTGTATTGCTACACGTTGCGACTGAGGCGGTATAACCACTGAAATTACAGGCAAGTTACATACATATGTACTAGGTATACGCCACAACCTACTAAGCCTTACAGCCGAAAACAAATGGGTGAGCAGCAGCAACAGTTATTTCGTAAGTAGCAAATAATATTTAATGGTACACACATTTTTTTTTTCAATAGGTTAATAATAATTTCATCTTCATTGCCTTTATTAGCCACATTTCGTATTGCCATTTCTACAATATTTTACACCCCACTGTCATCCACTTTAGAGGCAAATAAATCAAATAAAAATCAAAGCAAGCCAGCAGGCATTTACCTTTATTTACCTTTTGTCTGTTCAATATATTTCTATGGATAAGAAAAGTGAGCACAATAATAATTTATAGTCACTATACTATATAACTGATTCACTAGTACACATTTGTACCTCGACCTATTGAAGTAGGCGCACACTTTTGGTTGGCTATTTGTCTGGAACATTAAATGAAAAATTAAAATTGTTTTTACGTGCTTCTTTATTTAATGACTCTATAAACAGACGCAAGACAAACATACATATGTATATAGTAAATACACACAACTCTGCAGATTGCGATACCTATGCGCCAACCTATGCGCCACCAACTGTGAATTTTATATCCACGTCGAAAGTCGGAATCTCTGTGCCACAATGAAATAGCTGCGATCAACAGCAATGGCCGTAGTTGTACGAACTTAGACCAAAAAGAGGCGGCAAATGTCTAAGTAAGCCCATAAAGATATAAAAATACATACACATTTATATCCTTTGTCCTTTAAATGCTGCTGCACGTGCTTCAATGCAATCAATGTTTAGGATTTCGTTGAAGTAAAAAAAAGTATGTACATATGTATGCATATAGCAGCAATATATGAATGCATACATAAGTATGTACATTATAGTAGCCATATCGGACGGATTTTCAAAAACCTAACCTCTACGGTTGGGAATTAAAATAACCATGCAATGGAGATCCAGTGATTCCGAGTGGATTCGGGAAATCGTGCACAAATAAATATACCTATTAGTGAATTCATTTCGTCTGCAAATAGTTACAGAAAGATCCTTCGCCATGGCTTGACAGAAAGGCAAAACACATATTTTCCAGCCATAAATCACTCAGCGGTGAGAGCTGTTGACATTGGACGTAGGAGAGCAGCAATATTTATTCTAGATGACCTTGAAGAATCAAGGGAATCCGAAAATGGATTCAGCAACAACAAAAACAAAAAAAAATTATTTTGATTGAATACATTTTTTGTCATATTTGCCCCTCAAATTACCTCGAACTTGACATTAACGGACCTGAGATTCGGGTTCAGCGAGTCTAAATCCCCACATATATGAATTTTCAAGTTTATTCAATGAATTTTTCCCTACATGACCTTCAAATGACCTTGAACCTGAAGTGATGGGGGCTAACCGACCTCGGATTCGCATTCAGCGCGTCGAATAACATAGAGATATTGAGGTCTGGTTCAATATGCAGAAACTTTTTTTTTTTGTAAACCTGTGTTCTTTAAAAAAATTCAGGGCAATATAGAATATTTAACAATGTGGGTACCAATTAAAATAGAAAGCTCTGTAGAATTAAAATAAGATTACATATTTTGATGCATAAGGATGAAAAGGTATTGAAATGCCCTTTTAAAATTTTATCCTTGAGTATCATTTAAAAATTTTCGTATTTATTTCCAAAAAAATATATGTTGAAGATTAATATACACGGTACCAAATCTTCCAATTTCGTTCTACGAACTGTATTGATTTAAAAAAAAAATAAAAATTGATTCAAATACCGAATCAGTAAATACACATTCGTCCTTTTGAACCAAAGATGTGTAACGTTTTTTAATTCCACAGAATTTTGGTTTCTACCCAGACTTTTATTTTACATTTCACTGAATTTTTTAAATTGTTTTTTTTTTTAAATGATCCTATCTCTGAAATTTCGAAGTCCTTTTAAAACAAATCCTGACGAGAGAGGGAAAAACTAAAGACGCAGTTTTGCTATATTTGGCCCTTAGTTTTCTGATTATATTGATTGTTTCGCGTGTTTTGATTTTTTTTTTTGTTTTTATCGCTCGTTTTTATATTATATAGAGTAGAAATATAGAGTAAAGAATCGGAAAAGCATATCTTTTTATATTTTCACTATTCCCCGACCTGCTTATATTTTATGCTATCGTAGCTCAGGATCTCACCGTTTTCAGGCTTTATTCTTCGTTGGAAAAATAATTTTATACGCTATTTGGCATACTTGGTAAACTTTTGAATTATCGGCTTTAAAATTTTTCATACAACGTTATGGGTACTCTAAAGTACATACGTACTGAAAGGTTTGTATATAAGTACTAAGCACATACTACATACGTACAAGTAGCCCGTGAGTGCTACTTACCACTTTGGCATTTGCCGGGCGTATCCGTACTTTGTATTAATTAATGGCCAACTTAAGAGTATTAGCTATATTTAGCCGAGCTTTAACAAATGGCTGACGTAGATTAATCGCGCATTTGCACTTGTAGTGGTAGTTTTGCGTTGTATTGAAAGGGCAAAAATATGTACTAAAGCAAATGCATGAACTTTTGAATATAGCGAAAATTCACTGAGTGATGATGGCGATATTTATGGCGCCTAGCGAATATACTGAGATATGATAAAAATATGGGATAATTAGTTATTACAAAAATCTTGGGTACGACTCCTGGCTCTAAAATGGTCTTTGAGTCACCGCAAAGCTGGTGATGGTCTAGCTTCCCGCTTCAACACAAATCGCTTCCAAGAACCGGGTTTATTTCATTTGGGTACCAGGACATAGTGGAGTCATGGGCAATAAAGTGGGAGATATTCTCCACAGAAAAGGGGTTACATAGGAATTTATTAAAACTAGTGTTCGCCCAGCGGTTGAAATTCAGCAGCTAAAATTAAGGATAGTTTATGTGAGTTGAGTTGAGCTGAAATAACATTAGTTGGAATGGGTTAAGTGGAGGGAAGTTTGGCTTAGTACTTAGCATAACATAACATATCATAACATAAGGTTAAATAACATAACATATGCAGCATAACACACCACAACATAACATCGCACATTCTTCAGTTGTATTTCCTGTTTATCCCTATCACTTTCTTCCTCTCTATCTTTGTCTCTATCGCTTTTAATGTTTATGTTTATGTTTATCTTCACCTTCATGTTCATGTTGAAGTTCATGTTCATGTTCATGTTCATGTTCATGTTCATGTTCATGTTCATGTTCATGTTCATGTTCATGTTTATGTTCATCTTCATCTTCATCTTCATCTTCATCTTCATCTTCATCTTCATCTTCAT
>NW_023458556.1:45312779-45329609 GCF_013731165.1 Rhagoletis pomonella | reverse complement strand
AGTAAATTCAGTGGTGCGGTATTTAGGGCTACCATCTGGCACCAAAAGGTTTTATTAGCAGTTGTTATTAAAATTAAATAAAATTCGAGATATATTTGTTATAAGCCACTGCTATTTTTTCGAACAGAGTTGTATGTTCAGTATATGTTGCAGGTCTAATACATACAGTATGTACATATGTTTGCTGAAGGCAACGTATTCCAGTCGGCCAAATGTGGATAGCTTCTAGTTTGGTAGGAGGAAATGCTTTTAGGAAAGGCTTTTTAAAAAGACACTTTGATAAATGGCCCAGTTATTTTCGGTTTTTGAAGGAGGGGCAATGAATCTCTGGTCATTCTGTGCAAAAAAGGCGTGAAGAGTTGTGAATAGAAGGTTGAAAAGATACGAAATAGGGGCTTTTAAATACCTCTTTTTTCGTTATCGCTTTTATACTTACTTATCGATCAAATTATCGATATTTCTATCGATTACCAATGTAAATAGTTTTAAGTGAGTTTCCAAAATCACGACGCCTTCCATGGTTTTAAGTATAAAAGACGTGAAGCTATAGGGTTGGTGTGATATTAGTTGGTCTGTTGGTTGCCTTCACCTTGGTGATATATCGGACCATCACTTCATGCCATTGCCACGGCAAGCCTTTTATACGCGGTATTAAAAAAACATATCTTTTTTGAGATGAGTTCCTAAGTTGCGCGGAACCAGTTACCTTTTGATCACATCTTTGAGGCCGTAGTTCGTGAAACGGGTGCCTGCATAAGTACTCGTAATTTCGGTGCGGATGGGGCCGAATACAATACGAATTTAACCCAAAGTGAGCCATTTGAGACATTATGATCTGATGTCTCCTGTGTCTGCCATTAATTTTATTCGAGTCATTCAACGCTGGTTTCACATATCCGATTGCTGCTGTTTGTATAAGTTTCTGTTATTATTACTTCAGTAGTGGATATTAGTTGCATGTATCCAGAAGAAAGTAAACAAGTTTACTACAACCATACGTACATAGTTATTTATAGATGTACATATGTACATACAGTGACACAAAGAAATGACCACGCGATGATTTTTTTTTTATATTCGTAATTTTTTCGAGCTAAATTTTTTTTGTTATTTTTCTATAAAAATACCGTTCAAGATTTAACAAACCCAAACTTTATACAAAATTTGGCAAAATTCAACAAATTCTCATCAAAATTTTAACTTTTTAATCTGAAACTTTTGGTTTTTCTAAATATTCGTAATTTTTTTTTTGTTATTTTTCTATTAAAATGCCGTTCAAGATTTAAACAAAACCACATAAATCACAGTAGCAGTTTTCATACAAACTTTGGGAAAATTCAACAAATTTTCATCAAAATTTCAACTTTCTAATTCAAATCCTTAGAACATGTTTGGGTATACAGTTTTAGAGCCCGCAGAATTTTAGTCTCAAGTCAGTTCAAAAAATCAACGCAAGTTTTTTAAATTGTACTTGTTATACAAAAACCCGCTTAAGCAGTCTCCAAAAAAAATTCTCAAATTGGTTAAGCTTCGAGGGTGTTTTTTATAGAAAAATAACAAAAAAAAAATTAACTCGAAAAACATTACGAATATTAAAAAAAGCTACTCGTGGTCATTTGTTTGAGTCACTGTATGTGTGTCTTGTAAGTTTGCAAAGGTATATGTGAAAATGTATGTGTCTGTATTTTTAAGGATAAACATTGGAGAAACGTGTGGACATATGGGGTAAATAAGAAAAACAAAATTTGACCTTCTTAGCTTTTTTAGCCTCGCTAGCTTGTCTCTTAGCCAGCTTGAATTCAGGACAAAATAATTATGTTTACTATGTCATACGAGTACAGTGAATCATACATACATACATATACCTACATATGTATTAGTATATACTATATAACTACAGTTAGTCAATAAAGTTTAGGTACAGCGAATTTTTTTCATTACGGGCAACTATTTTTTAAAAATTTTTTTTCGCTAATTTTTTTTATAAAAATATGGTTAATTCTACAACAAAAACCCCAAAAATCAGAGTTCCAAACCTTGTGCAACATTAAAGAAAATTCTGCAAAATTTCATTCAAATATTGGACTTTTTATTTACGCTCTCTAGAAAAAAGTTGAGTATGCAGTTGTTGCATTTAGTTTTGGTGCAATAAGGTACAAGTATGGGGAGTCTAGGATTTACCATTAATTTTTGGGAAATTTTTTTGTTGAAGGTGTCGCACATTTTTTCCAAATAAAAAAATTACCAACATTAAAGTGCGCAATTGCGTTAGTTTTTAATATTTTTTATGCTGACGGATTTTTGCACTTTTTTCTTATGGAAGAAAATGCGCAAACCCGTTTTTAAAGAAAATTCAAAAACAATTAACGCCAATTTTGCAATCGCTTAAAACTTGAACTTTATTTTAATGGGCTACAAAACTGCATAATCAAAAAAATTCAAAAAAATGTTTAAACCTGTAATGTACGCATTTGACTCAACTTCGGTGTAAAAAAAATTCTCAACACAAATTATTGTAGAGTGTACCCCGTTATACTATACTTAAATATTGCGCAATACTCAGAGCTACCATTGTGATTTTTTGAATTTTTTTTTGAGATGGCATATTTTCAAAAACTAATTTTTTTAATCAAAAAATTTGTATGTGAAACATTTTTCAAGAAATCTTTTTTTAATATTTTTGTCCATAGAGAATTTTAATGTGTATGTGAGATTTTTTTAATTTTTTTCCTCACCCCGTTCTCGAGATATTTGGAAAACTATTAAATCGATTTGTTTTTGTTTTTGTGCTGTAACGTTTTTAAAAATGTATTAATCAAGCTCAAATTTCATATTTGTTTATTATTTATGTTTATCCATCAACTCTTAAAATTAGAAACAAATCAAACACATGAAGTGTGAACCCCGTCCATTTTGGTATGGAACGCCCCGTATACAGAAACATTAAGCTTTAAAAAAGCGTTAAGGTGAAGTCTCTACGATGAGCAGAACCCGAAATATAACGATTGGAAGAAGTACAAGATAAGTCAGAATCACTAAAGAACCCAAACTCTGACAGATCAAACCTCCGAAGAAAAAAAAAAAGATAAAAAAAATTCCTCGAATACCTGTTAGCTTATTTCACGTATAGAACCCATAAAAAAAAAATTTAGCACAATCGAAATTTCGTGTCCGATATGAAAAATAATGAATTTTCACTAAACTGCTACATAAATAAATATATATGTATGTATATATTCATGCCTGTAGTTATGCCTGTAAGTATTTGTATTATGAGCTCAGCCAAGTATGCCAAACACACATATAGAATTTGCTTTTCTTATTTGTGTTATTATACCTACTTTTTACGGATAGTATGTCTTGTATGTACACAAGTATGTTGGTTGCCATAAAAATGAAGCTTATTTACAACTTTATGTGCAGTTTCCACTTGTGTAATTAAGTGCGTTATAATTTCATAATTTTCCTTATATATGTGTACATACCTACATATGTGTGTATGTACCCACAGGAGCGTAAGCGACTGACTGGGGGCCAGACAAGATATGTCTACATGCTGTACATAAATGTATGTAGAGATGTAAGCGCTTATGAACACGTCTTATTCTCAACTTCATTTTTAGTTATTTTCAGATTTTTTTTAGTTTACGCTCGGTTGGCTACTTTTAAACTAATAAACTTATATTTTGTAGTACACACGTGTATGTGCATAAGGTATAAGTTACTTACTATGTACTTATTCGTTACATTTGTTGGTGTATAGTGTAAGCACTCACGTTTGATGAGTTTTTTTTAGTTAAGTAGCTAGTTAGTTAAAGTTTCGAGCTCAACTTGATAATGGACACACGCTGGCTTGTTTGATGAACTTCTTAATATGCAGTAAATAAGTAAAACAACAAAATACTATATATATTTGTAATGGAATGTAAGTTGGTTGCGTAAGAGAATGAAGATAATGTTGGGAAATGAGTTTGTAAGTGAATTAAAAGAAAGTGCACACTACTTATTGTAAACCCACCGGTTGCTTTTGATGTTTTCAGTTCTCTTATAGTAAGCGAGTAAGTTTTGATTGGATACCAACAGTACGTAAGTCAAGAATAGGTAAATTATTAAAGAAAAGGAAGCCCTATACTGAAAAGTTATTACAGCTTTTGGTCTGCCACTTGTCAGGAGGTGTTTAAACATCGGTCTCGTACCCTGCAAGAAATGAAGGATTCCACTTACTTATCCGGAAACCGCGGGAATTTTTCTTGGTATACCTGCAAGAGTTGCAAAAAGGCTTCAAGGAACGCCTCCAAATGTACCTAGCGACCGCAAGTAAATATTTGGACGGCAATATTTTGAAAACCTAACCCAATAAAAAACTCATTGCATGGAACTTTTCCAAATAATTGTACAATTTTTTTTTAATTGGCCTCGTAAATGTGGTACTCCATTTTTCCGTGGATTCAGATCATCCAAAATAGGTCGTAATGGCAGAAACCGTACATATAATCCATGAAATGATATTGGCGGACCAGGTAGTGGACTTCGCAAGATGAACGGATGCAAAAGATAATCAATGCGGGTGTCTAAACCAATATAGATCATAGATACGTATTTTTCACTGCACACGAAGTTAGTCGCAGCGATTACCTCAAATATGGTAAAACTTGAAGCAGTGGCTCGTTCGCATGAGGTTCGGATCGCGATGAAGAGGACATCTCTAAAATCAGTACTCTGCTTTGAGAACCTTGAGAAAACCCATGCTTAGTACTCAATTATTTGCGCTGCTGCTGTCCCGGCCCGGGCTACCGCGGTGTACGTTTTGTTTTTGCCGCCACGACGAAGATCAATACAACAAAAATATTAGCAAAAGAAAATGGTGGAAAAAACTGACAGGGAGAAGAAGTTGCCACAAAGCAGTAAAGACGAGAACCCTGAAAGCATCGTTGAAGGTGCGCCGACTATCAGCGAGTCCCGCAAGCGAGGATATTAAGGAGGACAATATATTTCGAAACAGAGAGGAGAAACGGCCCTATTGAGTAGAAGGTAGGTCTGAACATTGCTTAGTGCCTAGAAGTCGCGGTTAACCCCACGGGATAGTTCGATGGCCAACGTATCGCGTTCAGTTTCCCCAGTTATGTCAACAATTATTGCATTAGTTGTTTATTTTGCCTATTTATATAAATCAAAAGCTCCTTTAGAATTTTTTAAGCCCAAAATAGTTCAAAAATCTACACATACTTCCGAATAAAAAGAGTAATTTTCTAGCTATATCGACAGATGTGTGGAAGATCAACCCATCTCGGCAGCTGGTTCAAAAACGGTCTATCTGAGAAGAGTTTTTAAGAATACCCTATTTCAGAAGAATACCCTATCTTGACATATTTTTCATATTTGTTATTTAGTTGAGATTGGGCATTTTTAAGCCAAATTCTGAGACAGGGCGTTCTTGAAAAGTTTTCTGAGAAATGGAGTTTTCGAACCGGCTGCTGAGATAGGTTGGTTTTCCACTTTCCACTCAGCCGTCGATATATGCAGCGCGGGGTTCCAGTTTTCACTTACTTACTTTTTCATTTTCCAATTTTATTCTGCCATCTCCGCAGCAACTGCTGCAGAAATCTACGAATTCAGGAGCACTCATAATTTTGAATCGAAATTGTAACTTTCATGGTTCCGAAGATGAGAGCCTGTCTGATAGCATTCGTTTCATATGAATGACTTGCAATTGAGAGTGACGGCATTTGATGAACACTCCATTTCTATTAAGAATTGTTGTGTGATAATAAGGCTAATTAATAGCTTATGCTTGAGTACATAAAAGCATATTATTAAGCATAAAAATACCGAAAGAAATCATCAGCCACACACACACACACACTCACACAAACACACATATGCTTGCATGCGCCAATTCATTTGTGAGCTTAAAAGGATATCTTCATAGCAAGCAACACCAACCGAAGGTAACACCAGCACTGCTAAGCAGCACTAATGGCTATGGCGTGAAAGCTCTAATAAACTGAACGACCCGATACTTGAGTGGATATTGTAGTAAGCAGGTATATTAATTTTGTATGATGGGAGCCTAACATGGCATTCAACCAATTAAATGTCAGGTGTAAGAAAAGCAAGCGAAAGCGTGTGAAGCTCAAATTCTGTAGGAAGAAAAAAATAATTAAGTACTCAGCATGATTAGATGGGAGCTTTGTTAAAAGAAAAAGAAATGAAAATATGTGCTTGCAATTGGAGGCAGGGGAAGTAGAGAGGAAGGAAAAAATTCGCTAAATATACAAAGATAGATTAATGAATTTTTGACACATGTACATATGTATGTCGTCTGTATGTATGTAAGTACGCTTATGTGTCGATTAATTTAATGTATGTTACTTTGCAGATTATCTTGTCATGCAACGATCAGATTACACATGTAACAGTTAACCGAACGCACTCAAAGGCCATCTTGCAGACGATATTCCAAAATGTAATAACTAAAATTTTCATACCTCCGAGATCTTGGGATTGGGGACCTACTGTTAAGCTGGATTTCAATCATGCTTCCTACAAGGTTTTTATACACTAAGTAAGCTAATCGAAGTCATTTGGCATCCAAAACGCGGGATGTACTTTAGACGCTGCTTTGGTTTGTAAATCCTCGAAGACTCAGTAGGGAAGGGATCAAAGTTGTTGCGTGCGGTGGACCATGCAGTGATTATGGCACCCGAATTATACATAAACGTGATAAGCGAGATGCTTCTAAGAAAACTAGGGGAATTGAGTACTCGTGCAGACAACTGCGGACTCAAAGTAAATCTTTCGAAGACCACAAAGAGCAAGATTTCTAATTTTAGCCTACCCGCCTTGAATACGCATACCATTTCTGCTTATTTTTGCACAAATTATTTGGAAGTAAACTGAAAGAGTAACGCAAAACAATGAGTTATAGAAGTCTTGGTTTCTTTGTATTCTTGCAAGAGACTACTACTTAGGTAAGAGGTACGGCCTACGCCTTGAGCTTATGCTATGCATATAAAAGACCCTGATTCGGCCAATTAAAGCAACGAACTGCATAAACACAATTTTTGGAAGGGGACTAGGGTTAGCCGGCATTGCGCTTGCAGGTGCGATCAGTTCATTTTCAACCGAAACATTGAATGAAATCTACAATATGATCTCTTTATAAGGGAGAGTGCCTCGCAGTGCGCGCTGAGGTTTAGGGACCTGCGTTTGTGGAAAGCACACACGCAAGAGCACGTGACGCATTCTATACTCTTCGAACGACCCAAGAACTCCCAAAAAATCAGACAACATCTGTCCTTGGCTTATCGTGAATAAAAAATACTGCTTTTACTGTACTGAACGCTTCGTAACATTACTGTGGCTTAGGGGCGGTGATTTTTTTAACTGACCTTCAAATCGAACAGTCTTTTTGAAAATAATTTGCGCCTTGAAGCCAACAGCGACTAGTATTGTTATTTATCGGACGGCTGAGTTTGCAATCAAGCTACTTCGCTTTGTATATTTCATTTCCAACATAATAAAATAATGCAGAGAGTGCGTGCAAATTTAGGCATGATGCCTTTGCATGTCATTGCAATGAACTGGTAGCCGGGTAGAGCAGCATTCATGCCAATGAAATTGCCGACGAGCTAATCAGCTGTGGATATCTCAGTGGCATATGATGTTGGTGCCTCTGAGTTATGTCTCATATCAAGGACTACAGTAGGTGGAAAAACCTACAGTCTTGTAAGGTCTCTAAGAGTCTATAGCCTCCCTTTTGCACAAAATTGAATAGGAAGTATTTGTTTCAACTTACTGCCGTTTTCACAGGGCACTGCGCTCTGCGTACCGATGCTGCAAGACCAGGACTGGAACGCAACCCTTCTCTGCTCTGTAATTGCCTTGAACTGGGTATGAGTAGAGTTAGATTTCTAAGGCTTTTTTTTCTGCGGTCTAGCAAGCAGAAGCGATATTAACCCCCTGCAAATGTTAAGATTTTTAAACTCCTATCGAAGTCCGATTCTTTTATTTTCTTCATACAAGTTAAGGTAAGATACAACTTAAGGGTATCAATGTGTTGCCAAAAGCACCATAGCATGTTTCATATATTGTCACAACCAAAGCAAGTAAATACTTTAACCGCGTACTCAATACCCAACTAAGTACTTGCAGGAAGGATTCGAGTACAAAAAGTACTCACATTAATATTAAAGAAAGTATCGAGTATTTACTCGTAGCTACTTGTATCGGCACAACACTACCTGCAGGGTTATTACAAAAATTAAAAAATATCTAGAGTTAATGTTCTTTTGAAAGACATGCGCATTTGTAAGATAAGAGCATGTTACGACACGTGTAACACAAAATCTACAAACATACCAAGAAACATAATTAATTTGTTGGAAGTACGCATATGCTAGCAATAAAATGCTCAAATTTCATTTGATGAACTGTCAAAACGGCTAGACGATTATAGGTGAATTAGCCATTCCAAAAAGACTGCATCAGCACTTTTTCGTGCACATAAGATATCAAATAGGCATAAGAGATAAGTAATTATTGAGATTAATGAATACATTTTATGTGATCATATTTCTTCATGGTTACATACATACATACATACATACAGAAAAGAAAGAAAAAATAATAATGGCTGTCACTCACCTTTGTTCTGCCTCTGCTGAAACCACCATCGTCATGCGGTCGAGGACGCTGACCCGGCTGCAAGCAAAAAGGCCAAAAAGAAGGAAGAAAATGTTGCAAAAAAGAGAGATATAAGAAATAGGATTTATTAAAATGCCTGCCATCAGTAAATTGGTTCGTTAATAATAACTAAATATTTATGAAAAAGTGCGCATCAAATAAATGCCACTGAGGAAAAATATATTTAATAGCTACATACATACACATATACATAAACTTAAAAATGTCAACATATTATTCCCAGCCGAAAATACATGGAATTCAATGTAAACACGTCCACTTACCAACCAACAATCTATTTGCAGTCATTCATACATAAAACAAATATGCATATTAATAAATAAAAGTTTATGTATGTATATAGATAATATCCGCCAATCAGCACGTACAGTTGTCAGTGCTTTAACCAAATAAAATGTTGCTCACGCCATATGTAACTGAGCGAGTAAAAAAAATAATGAAAGCAAATCCAAAATATGCGCGAAAAAATATGTGCCAATAAAAGTGCACATCAGAAAGTTATATTAGCGAATATTCCAACGCCAAAAAAAACACGGAGAAAAGAAAAAGCGGCGAATAAATTTGCAATTGCTTTCATTAAAGCGCAACTTTGACAATTTTCACAAAAATACGCATACTGATTTTTATTTATTGATTATATAGCGTAACCATTCGATTATTTGCTGAAAAAGCATTTGATGCAAAAAAAAAAACATAAACATTATTAAACATTTTTTTCTAGTTTTATACCGTATTTTTGAAGCTCGTTCCCGCACTGATTCTTCAATAAATTCGTCGTTTGACACAGCTATAAAAGTTAAATATTTTTCAGCAAAACTCTTTTTTGATGCAATGTACGCAAATTAAAGTAGCGAAAAAAGTTTGGTTGGAAAATGTATCAGATTGTATTGACAGATTTCGTGTCTGGCTATCGTTCAATTTTTCGTTTATTTTGTCCGCATTTCTTGTACCAGAGTTTGCCTTGGCGTATGAGCAACATTTTGGAATGCAGGTACATACATACATACGTGTGTGTGTACAGGCAATGTTTATTTTGCTTTAAATTGTTAGCAAAAATAATAGTTATTTTGGTTAAATTCAATTTACCAGTAATTTCAATGCTTTTGAATACTGGCAATTAGTTATCATCAAATTGTATCAATTTGATTTGTTAAATTGAATGCCGAACGCGCAAGCATATAAATGCTTACATATTTTTACCATTGACATTTAAATGTAGCACAGACATTTGGTTTTCTATCTTAAGAAGGTTATATTTTCAAAATGAACTCAATATGTTTTCCCTCCTGAGCAGCTCCTGGGGCACTTCCATTTATTTTCTTCTGCTCTGCATTTTTTTATCATCCAACTAATATATCAACGTTCGCAGAGAGCATATAAGTCCACAAGTCGTTCGCACAAATACTGCGACCAGGTAACTCAGTTAATTCCCGGGACACACAGCATAAATAACATTGAAAAGCTACTCGATCTAGTGAACCTAGTCAATCAGTCGTTGTCGTCAAGCTCAATTGGCTGAAGGCCTAGGAAACATTTTGTTTCGACGGGGTTAGACCAAAAAGAAAGGTCAGCGATAGACTTGCCGTTATTCATAATCCTGGTGGGGCATTGCCGTTTAATGTACGATATTTTGAATAGTCTATCTGCTCAGCCTACCTTTGATAGGTTAGCTTTAAGCAGATAATAGTGCGAGTTAGCCGAATGCTATAGCCTGACATTCCATGGCGCTAGCCTTGCGCTCGGTGTCTTCTTCGATGACCTGATGCCGCAGTGTGATGTAGAATGAACGCTGAGTAGGTGTATAACTTTTTTTCTTAGATCGCAGCTATCAATACAGTTACAATGCCGACCCATAAAAACGGTTATCTCGTAAATGTAGCTCCGAAGTCTATAGAAGTTAAACTGTAAAAGTTGTGCATGCCTTGGGAGGCTGGTCGCTATTAGGGAGGTGCGGGTCAAAAGCGAAAGTCGACTTGGGCGTGTTGCGCTTGCCGCTGAGTGTGTTTGTAAGTTGCTGAATTTTACAGGAGAGAGCGAGGTCGTCAGTCACTTGTATATTCACGTATGGTGCGCAGGTCTGAACAAAGTGGGAGATAGGAAATGAAAATAGCCAAGACAGGAATTCCACCTGACTTTCGCTTACCTTGTACATCTTAGAACTTAACTTACCTAACTACAAAAATTTCTGGCATATTCGTTCTAAAACGAGAATAGAAACTTCGTATAGTTTCTATCATATGCGTCTTATTGCTTTCGGGGAAATACCACATCTTCTGTTGGTATGTTTGCCCCAAGAGTGTCTTTTCGGTACCTCGTTGCCTTCAATATCAGTGTGTCCCGAAACTCAGCTCAGGTGTACCTCCTTATCAGCGGTTAATAAAGACATGGCTAATGGCTAAATAATGCCCCTATTGCAGCCTGATTGTCAATATATATTTATATGTATATGTATGTGTCTTAGTACTTCCATTTATCCGGTAACTAATCAATAACTCCACCGAATTTTTGTATGGCTAAAATCTTTGCCTGGTAAAAAGCTCAGTATACTACATCGTCTACTTTTTTCTCCGTTTTGGATCTACAGTGGCGAAAATATAAATGGCGACGGCACATTTTATATGTTTTTGGATATTTTTCTTTTCTCCACCTAATGTTTATTATTCTTTTATGAAAGTACAAAATTACGAAAATTCGACCAAGTTTCATTAAAATTTCGGATTTGATTTAAAACAAGCAAATAAGTACCCGGAGCGCTGCACTGCGTATTTTTGTGTTGTTACTCTCTCCCAAAACTCATATGGCTTTATACCAAGTCGAATTCATACAAGGTGGCAACGGTATTACAAAAAAAAACTTACATGTATTTTGTTTTTGTCACAAAAATGTCAAATTTCAGCTACTCTTCGCTCAAGGAGAAAGGGGGATAGAAAATTCCAACACTCTCACTTTCCTACTCACTCATAAGAAGTTTCGAAACCTGTGTACCGGGCGAATTAAGCAGCTGTTCTAGCAACACCACCTTATATGAATTCGCCTTGCTTCAATCATAAAAAAAAAATTATTTTGAGGAACTTTATGAAGGGAGATTTAAAAAAAAAAATCGATTTAAGCAACATACTTTATTATTTTATGATTAACGGTGTTAGTTAATATACATATTTTCGAAGGTATTTAATCCTGGAAATGTATTTTATGTATACTCCTATAACTTAGTTCTACATTTCGTACACTCTCTTCAAAGGTGTATTAATTCAGTATTTACCTTATCTTATCAGTTTAACTTAATAAAATTTTTCAAATAGGTGGCAACCTGCTAAAAAAAATTTTCCGCAATAAAAATTCTTAAACCCCTTTGATGCCCTTACTGTAATTTATTTTATTAATTTAATAAAAAAATTTAAAATGGTGGCAACCCACTTCATAAATATTTTTGACATTTTGATACCCATATTGCAATATTTAATTTATGTTAACAATTGAATCAAATTAAAATTTTCAAACAGGTGACAACCTTGATCAAAAATATTTGACAGCCATGTTGCAATATTTACTTTATCTTATCAATTTACTCAAACTGCAATTTTCAAATGGGTGGCAACTCTCTATTTATTTCTTCGCTATAATTTGAATTAACTGCATTCAATATCATGCATTAGTTTTCGAGCGTTGCGCGTATAAACATACAAACGAAAGACAGACAGAAAAAATCTCCAAAAGTTGTTGATTTGGCTGCTGTTGGTCTAATAAGGACCCCGCATAATAATTTTTCTTAAAATCTATAATACGCAGACCGCCGCCTGTTACCATTTAATCAAATGTATAGATTTTTAGAAATATTTTGAGTACGCTGTTTTGTAGCCCATTAAATTTTATCTAGTGTATCTAATAAAGTCCAAGTTTGAAGTGACTACGACTTACCGCTGATTTTGTTTATGGTGTTTTATAGCCAAAAAATTATACTAAGATTCTGATTAAAAAGTTTTAAAATTGTATGCAAATTTTTTTTTATGTTGAATTGTCCTTCATCTACATATATATAGTTTCACATTTATCCCTGTATAAAGCTGAATCTAAATCTTTTTAAGATTCTTTAACTCAGTATCAATATTAAAGCATACACTTAGGAAGCATTTCCATCCTCAATTATCCATCATTTCTGCTGCATATTCCATATTAAAATTTCAATTCGGAACCGGCGCCACTAAAGAAGTTTCACTTCAAAGAACTTAAAGTTGCAATTCAGTGGGTGTCTAAACTAATGTTTCCTGTTTCGCAAACCGTTCACTGCCGACTGGCCGTTAAGCTGGTGGCTCTCTAGCAGTATCTATTTATTATATTATATTTGAGCACATTTCTGGCCAATATTGCTGGGCGTTAAGCTGCAATAAAATGCTTTTTATTTCAATAAATCTTAAGCTTCCGGTTCACAGGTACGAAATCTAAATTTTTTTCTTTTACCTCTGTGCTTATGGAGTTAGTGTAATAATTTCTTCAATTGGCGTTGGAGTGTTCTATAATGCGAATAACTTGTTTTTCTGCTGATTTACAATAGCGAAAGGCATTCAAGCGGAGTTCAATGAAAATCTATGCGATAGAATGCAATGTAGTTAAGTAACCACATGTAAAATGCATACACACACACATACGTGCATAGTATTAAAGCAACAAAAGCAAAAAAAATCGGGATTTTGACATGGCAATGGAAGATGGTGGCGCAAACTTTAGCGCTGTGGGCAAAGCTTAGCCAAGGATGCTTCGATGATTTTTCGCAATAAATCAAATTCTTCGACCGCCTTCAATGCCAACAAATGCCACAGATTTGTAGAGTATTTCGTTTCGTTTTTCTTTGTATTTTTTATTGCTCACTTGCCACAGGCAATTTTTATTTTTTTTTGAGCATTTTTTCAGTCAACTTCTTGGCCACTTGATTTTATTTTTTTTCGCATTTGTTTCATTGCAGATTTTTTACTTATTTTTGCAATCAATCTTTTCAGTTGGCAGGCGGTAATAATGTACTACATAAAAACGTACATAGATTTTTCGAAGTTTAAAGCATTTTAGTGTTTATTTACTGTATTGCTACACGTTGCGCCTGAGGCGGTATAACCACTGAAATTACAGGCAAGTTACATACATATGTACTAGGTATACGCCACAACCTACTAAGCCTTACAACCGAAAACAAATGGGTGAGCAGCAGCAACAGTCATTTCGTAAGTAGCAAATAATATTTAATGGTACACACATTTGTTTTTCAATTGGTTAATAATAATTTCATCTTCATTGCCTTTATTAGCCACATTTCGTATACCCGTATCGGCAATATTTTACACCCCACTGTCATCCACTTTAGAGGCAAATAAATCAAATAAAAATCAAAGCAAGCCTGAAGGCATTCACTACCTTTATTTACCTTTTGTCTGTTCAATATATTTCTGTGGATAAGTAAAGTGAGCACAATAATAATTTATAGTCACTATACTATATAACTGATTCACTAGTACACATTTGTACATCGACCAATTGGAGCAGCTGCACACTTTTGGTTGGCTATGGAACATTAAATGAAAAATTAAAATTGTTTTTACGTGCTTCTTTATTTAATGACTCTATAAACAGACGCAAGACAAACATACATATGTATATAGTAAATACACTCAACTCTGCAGATTGCAATACCTATGCGCCACCAACTGTGAATTTTATATCCACGTCGAAAGTCGGAATCTCTGTGCCACAATGAAATAGCTGCGATCAACAGCAATGGCTGTATATGGGGCGTTCCATACAAAAAGGGACGGGGTTCACACTTCATGTGTTTGATTTGTTTCAAATTTTTAGGGTTGATGCATAAACATAAATAATAAATAAATATGAAATTTGAACTTGATTAATACATTCATTATAATTCTCTATGAAAAGAAATATATTCAAATATTTTTTTCTTTAACAATTTTTCACATACACATTTTTTGATAAAAAAATTAGTTTTTGAAAATATGCCATCTCAAAAAAAAATGGAAAAAAATCACAGTGGTAGCTCTGAGTATTGCGCAATATTTAAGTATAGTATTATTGGGTGCACTCTACAATAATTTGAGTTATGAATTTTTTTTTACACCGAAGTTGAGTAAAATGAGTACATTAAAAATTTACAAATTTTAAAATTTTTTTTAGAATTATGCAGTCTTGTAGCCCATTAAATTTTAGCATAATAAAGTGCAAGGTTTAAGCTACTCAAAAATTGCGCTGATTTTTAATATTTTTTTATGTTGACGGCTTTTTGCACTTTTTTCTTATGGAAGAAAATGCGCAAAACCAATTTCAAAGAAAATTAAAAAAAATTACCGTCAGTTTTGCAATCGCTTAAAACTTGCACTTTATTATACTAAAATTTAATGGGCCACAAACCTGCATATTCAAAAAAATTCTATAAAAAATTTACTCAACTTCGGTGTAAAAAAAATTCATAACTCAAATTATTGTAGAGTGCACCCCATATTAGTACAATTAAATACTGCGCAATACTATTTTTTGAGATGGCATATTTTCAAAAACTAATTTTATGTATCAAAAAATTTGTATGTGAAAAAATTTTTCAAGAAAAATTTTTTTTTAAATATTTCTCTTCATAGAGAATTTTGATGTGTGTATGTGTGGTTTTTTCAAATTTTTTCCTAGCCCCGTTCTGGAGCTATTTGGAAAACTTTTAAATCTATTTATTTTTGTTTTTGTGCTGTAAAGTTTTTAGAAGGATACTAATCAAGCTCAAATTTCATATTTATTTATAATTTATGTTTATACAGCAACCCTAAAAATTAAGTGTGAACCCCGTCCGTTTTGGTATAGAACGCCCCATATATTTGTACGAACTTAGACCAAAAAGAGGCGGCAAATGTCTAAGTAAGCCCATAAAGATATAAAAACACATTCACATTTATATCCTTTGTCTTTTAAATGCTGCTGCACGTGCTTCAATGCAATCAATGCTTAGGATTTCGTTGAAGTGAAAAAAAGTATGTACATATGTATGCATATAGCAGCAATATATGAATGCATACATAAGTATGTACATTATAGTAGCCATATCGGACGGATTTTCAAAAACCTAACCTCTACGGTTGGGAATTAAAATAACCATGCAATGGAGATCCAGTGATTCCGAGTGGTTTCGGGAAATCGTGCACAAATAAATATACCTATTAGTGAATTCATTTCGTCTGCAAATAGTTACAGAAAGATCCTTCGCCATGGCTTGACAGAAAGGCAAAACACATATTTTCCAGCCAGAAATGGCTCAGCGGTGAGAGCTGTTGACATTGGACGTAGGAGAGCAGCAATATTTATTCTAGATGACCTTGAAGAATCAAGGGAATCCGAATATGGATTCAGCACCAAAAAAACAAAAAAAATTATTTTGATTGAATACATTTATTGTCCTATTTGCCCCTCAAATTACCTCGAACTTGACATTAACGGATCTGAGATTCGTGTTCAGCGAGTCTAAATCCCCACATATATGAATTTTCAAGTTTATTGAATGAATTTTTCCCTACATGACCTTCAAATGACCTTGAACCTGACGTGATGGCGGCTAACCGACCTCGGATTCGGAGGTTTGGTTCAATATGCAGAAACTTTTATTTTTGTAAACATGTGTTATTTAAAAAAATTCAGTGCAATATAGAATATTTAACAATGTGGGTACCAACTAAAATAGAAAGCTCTGTAGAATTAAAATAAGATAACATTTTTTGATGCATAAGGATGAAAAGGTATTGAAATGCCCTTTTAAAATTTTATCCTTGAGTATCATTTAAAAATTTTCGCATTTATTTCGAAAAAAATATATGTTGAAGATTAATATACACGGTACCAAATCTTCCAATTTCGTTCTACCAACTGTATTGATTTAAAAAAAAAAACTTAAAATTTATTCAAATACCGAATCAATAAATACACATTCGTCCTTTTGAACCAAAGAAATGGAACGTTTTTTAATTCCACAGAATTTTCCCTTGCATTTGGTTTCTACCCAGACTTTTATTTTACATTGCACTGAATTTTTTAAATTGTTTTTTTTTTTTTAAATGATCCTATCTCTGAAATTTCGAAGTCCTTTTA
>NW_023458556.1:45292387-45302779 GCF_013731165.1 Rhagoletis pomonella | reverse complement strand
GAATATCGATTCAGCCCAGCTCTGCGTATTTAGTTCAGGGCTTTTCAAACTGTCTATGTGCGTAAGTTCTCTATTTTGAAATCGAAGTTAAAATTGTCGGAAAAATAAAAAAAAAAGATCCAAGCAACTTCAAAAAGTAGAAAGCGATTCATTATACAGCGGTCGCTTCTCGTCTGACAAAGACAAACATCCGAGAGTTTTCGTATTTCTGCCATGAAAAAGTTTCTAACAAAACTATTTGCCCACATCTGAGTCACTACATTAAAGGAGAAGCTCGGTCTAGTTGGTTTGAAGCAGTGCTTCCTAGTCGCTGTCTAGTACAAAATTAGTGTGTGTTTGCGCCATTTGTATGCAATTCTGTCGGAGGATATGTTTTCTATTCACATTCTATGCTGCTAAGTCGAACCATTTTGATTCTCTAATGAATCTACCGATTTCGCTAATGGTAGCTCCTGATAGGTCAGTTAGTTGTATTACCAGGTATTTGCTAATGCTTTATGTCTAATATTCGAAAGGCCTGCACATTCATAAAGGAAAGGCTGAACACTTACTTCGCTATCTTTTAGTAGACAGCTGCGACAAATACTATGTGTTATTTTTGCCTCTGGCCTTGATCTGTTAAGCACGTTCAAGGCCTTCATCCTGCTGTAGTCAGGCCATAGTTTTCTCGATATCTTACAAGTATGTATATCTGACCACCTGCATCTAGCTAGTTCAAGGAAATGCGAAGTAGTTTGGACTTTGGGAAACCCAGTGCCATCGCCCCGGATTCATCCTAAAAGGATCCTGCCTTCGCCAGGTCATGAGCCTTATCCGGAAACTTATGTCCGGCAACCGAGACAAGAGATATGGTGGTTGACTAGACACTCAGCACCGTAGCACTTTGCATTCCCTTCCTAGCTTAGACTTGGTAACAGATGAAGCTATTACCAACAGCGCCGACTGGCTGTCAGAATATATTGTTGGTTTACTCTTATACCCGACTCTATGGCCTAGGATTTAAGAGGCTTCTAGGATCCCTGGAACTTCTGCTAGGAAGACGCTTGTATCCTTACTCAACCATACAGAGCCACACCGAGTTTCTTGGAGTAGACTCCCGCACCCACACCTCAATCCATCTTGGATCCGTCGGTCCAGAGAGATAGCCTCTTGGTCTCGGTCTCTTCTCCAGTATCTTATGGATGGCAGTAACACTTGCACAGTACAGCTGAAGCCCAAATTGCCTTACATTTAGTCTGCCGTCCTTCTTAATTCCATATCATTTATGATCAACTCATGTCCGAAGTGTATAGTCCCCCAAAAGCCTGACTCTCTTAGTCTGACCACAAGTTTAGGTTTTAGTCTCCAGTTTCTGCTGCTCGGTCTAATTCTTAGCAAAAATGTGAGATAGATATTTTTGATTTATTTAAAATACAATGGCAAAAATTGCATTAGACAAATCACCAGTATTACTTAGAAGTGTTTGAAGCCTTATTTTTAGTCAGCCCCTGGATTTTATTCTATTGATAATTTTATGTCGATTTGTTTTGTGCAAAGATTTAGTCTGAGATGAAATCATATCCTTAGTAAATTTGTAATTTTTTTCGAACATCTAAGCATCAAAAGTGTTACGGTATTTGCACTTAAGTTCCAAGTGCTAATTCTGTTGCCACAGTCCGAAAATTGACAGTAAGTAAGCCCAGCGTAAAGCACAGACAATCGGTAACGTTAGTTTCGAACCTGAGCCCTACTAAACGGCATTGCGAATCTCTGAATACTCGGCTACTGCGGATGCTAAAATCGCTTGCTTTTTCTTGCGTTTTTTTTTGCTTCGTTAATTTTTTATTCACAACAGAAAAACAGCTAGCCATTTTCGTCAGTTTTGTCATTTAAAATTCTCCGTTTATTGGGTTTTCTTACAATTTCATATCTTTACTGAAATTTATTTGAACAAATCGAGTAAAAGGCCGGAAATTTTAAGGAAAAGCATTTGCTTAGGTATAATGCATACGGTCCCTAGTCTCATTGTGTTGCTCTCTCAAAATTTTTCCACCAATTTTGAATAGAAATCAGTCAGAAATCTTTTGTTATAATAATCATACAATTAGAATGGAAACTATTTATATATAGCTATCTGCTCAATGTTCCTTTTTATTTTCCAATTCAGCAACTCTAGTACTCATGGCTACCTTATCAATATTCCCAGTCATTTGGTTAATTGCTGAAAAATAAATCACATTTCTGTAACTCACTCTCCATTAGTATTGTGTTGTGATTTTAGGGTCAGTCCCAGGAGATTATTAATTGGCCTGCCTGTCATCATACCACCTTTGTTGGAGCCATCAGCTTAAATGAATACGCAAACAAATGCACACGCACTAAAAATTATACGTACATACATACATACACCGTTAATGTAAAGATTAAATGGTGAAATCCGCCAACAAAGCAAATATTTGGCAAATACAGCGTGACGTTTTGTAATGAATTTGAAATTCAGAAAAGCGAGAATTTAGAAGTGTGCAAATTTTACGATTATTTGCCGCATTTATTTTACGTCTGCGCTCATTACGCAAGTGCGTTTGTATTGTGCGAATGTAGATATGTATTGGCATGTAATTTTGAATGGCCCCTGCAGGGAATCGCCGTACTAGCGAAATATATTTCTAGTTCCGTTCTAGAACTTTAACGGGAAAAAACAAACCAGTTCGAAAGCAGCTATTTAAGTGCGGTACTTTTAAAAACCTATTTTATTTTACTTTTTAAAACAACATACCGCTAGCTAAGAGTGAAAAGTTGCTCCTAAGTCCATTTTTTCTAAAAAAAATTATACTTTTAAGCAAGAAGCAAGAACAATTTTCTAAAAGATCGAACTGCCTATTTTATTTCTAACCGTTAAGAGTTACAAAATATCAAAGACATAACTATTGTAAGAGAAAAGACTAAAGTCAATCAATAATTATTATATTAAGATACAAATTTTTCGAGTCATCTATAATTATTGTTCAAGGACTTATATTATAAAAGTCCTTTCATAATAATTATGTGTGAGAAAATTTGTTTAAGTCATCGATAACTATTATTATAAGACTTATTTAATAAAAGTCCTTTCATAATAATTATCAGCAAGATAAATATTTTTAGGTCTTCAAAGACTTTAATTCGAGGCTTATATTACAAAAGTCTATTCATAATAATTATGAGTGCGATAAAATTGTTGAAGTCTTAAAAGACGGGGCTTGTTCAGGACGATTTCGGGATTAGTTGGGGGCCAGCTCGGGGCAAATTGGGGACAGTTCGTGACAAGTTGGGGATTAGTTTGGGACCAGTTGGGGCTGTTATAATACAGTCAAGTTCCAAACTCTTCCTGAACTTGTCCCCAACTAGCCCCGAAGTCACAATGGTCACAAACTAATCACGAAATAGACCTGAACAAGCCTCGTCTTTTAAGACTTAAAAAATTTGCTCGCACTCATAATTATTATGAATAGACTTTTGTAATATAAGTCTCAAAATAAAAGTCTTTGAAGACTTTAAAATATTTATCTCGCTGATAATTATTATGAAAAGACTATTACTATATAAGTCTTAAAATAATAATTATCGATAAATTAAAAAAAAATCACACACATAATTATTATCAAGAGAATTTTATAATTCTTACGAAAATTTTGATGACTTTTTTAAAACTCCACCATGAAATAATTATTATTCTGTGTCTCTGAAAAATATTCTTTAGAAAACTATATCTAAGAGAGCACTTGTTCACCACTATAGAAAAACGGATGCAAAGCTGGTTCTGAAGTATAGAAAAGTTAATACGGCGGAAGACAATTTCCACTTCCTAGGACATCTCCGTGTTAAATTCGCATGCAAAAGAGATTTAGAGCGAACCGGAAGTGGGTCTAAATGCACTAGCAGCGCATAAGTTCAGAAGTAGAGATTTTTCGCGCAGGGGCTGCCAGTTTGTACCTGTATTCGTGCA
Source organism: Rhagoletis pomonella (assembly GCF_013731165.1). Classification (NCBI taxonomy): domain Eukaryota; kingdom Metazoa; phylum Arthropoda; class Insecta; order Diptera; family Tephritidae; genus Rhagoletis; species Rhagoletis pomonella. Next base: position 45,298,815 of record NW_023458556.1, on the reverse strand, counting down.
TTTGATTATAGAGTTGTAATTGACTGTTATTGGTTTTACGTCTGCTATTGTTGCGCTTGTTTTTTTTTTGTTATTTACTTTCCGAGAATATTTCGTACATTAAGTTAATTTGAATTTGAAATGCGTGTAGAATAACAAATGTAATTGTTAACTCACAATGTTTACTGCCTATCTCGATTCCACTCAAATAAAAGTTTGATTTACGTCAAATTTATGCAAAGCAAGAGGAGATTAAAAAAATTTGCCCAAAAGTTGATTTGTTTAGTCAGTTTGCCAATTTGCTGTTGTTGTGTCTCCAATCGGGTTAACCGAAAACAATGTGCGCTGGTAAAATAGGGGAAAAAATATTTTCACGAAAATTTCTTTCTACGCTTTTAATTTATGTTTATTAGACGGAACTATTTTTCCATTGGAATTATAAAATCTATTATAATTTAAGACGTCGACCAAAATATTTCGGAAAAATATTAAGATTTAAGCAAACTGGACCGATTTTAAAATACCTCAAAAAATGGAGTTTTTTTTTAATAAAAATAGTTTCGTAAAGATGTTTTTTTGAAAAAATCCCCTCAAATGACAAAACGGTTTAAGCTTAAAAGGTTTACTTAAAAAATTAAAACAAAAAATTTAAACAATTTTGAACAGAATCGTAATAATGAGATTTTAGATGCTGTTTCTTAACTTTTTTCAAAGATTGGTATAAGAAAAACTTGAAGAACTCATTGGAAAGGTATTTTCTCACCATTTTATTTCGTTGCTATTAAACTCATTCAAAGGATGAAAGGGAAAGGTAGGATGAACGAACGTCATTCAAAGTTGAATTAAGATGTCCAACACACAAAAAAAAAAAATGGGACCCGAATGACTTTTTTTTGGCACAGAAATAAAAATATTGGGAAAACACCTTTCTACTGAGATCCCATAAGTCTAAATCAGGATAGTTTTGGCCCAGTTTTACAAGTTTTTCCAAAATCAATATTTGAAAAAAAGTAAAAAAACAGCATCAAAAATCTCATTATTACGATTCCGTTGAAAAGATTTTTAAATATTTTTATGCAGATCACAGCGGTTCAAAATTGGCTTTATGTGTTAACAATTCACTAGAGCCTTCATTTTTCACTCAATTGAATAATTGTTATTTAATTTTTTTTTTCAATTGAAAGCTAATAAAATTTGGAAGATTTCCTGTTCCGGTTAATAGATGTTACATAATAAAAACTAGTTGAAAACAATTGTAGGGTTGTCCCAAAAGAAAAAAAAAAATTCACAGAAATATTTGAAGTTATAAAAAAAAATTTCACCACGTTTAATTTTTTTTTTAGTTTCTAGCAAAATGTTGGGTAGGCAGTTTTATAGACCATTAAATGTTAGTATAATAAAGTACAATTTGCAAGTGGCCAGGTGATCGCGTTGATTTTTATTCCTTTTTTTCACTAACATGTCGCGCACATCTGCATGGTAAATGGGAAATAAAAGAGTTTGTTATGTTTGTTGTTTTTTTTTTTTCAAAAATCGAGCTCAACTGGTCTCTTGCAAATATTATTAGCTTTCCTAAAAGCAAAAAAAAATAAAAGTTTTTGTCAAGTTTAGTGAGAAATGAAGGCTCCAATGAATTGTGAACACAAAATGCCAAGTTTGAACCATTGTGCATCGCCGGTTTGCATGCTCAGAGGGATGATTATTAAAAAAACAACCTTGTTTCCTGTGCCGACTATACATGAAGTAGGGTCCAACCAAATGGTAGTAGACACCTCTAACTACTCGGCTACAACTACCGATAACAGTGTAGTAAGGTAAAAAGTTTCCATTTTAAGCTCTCTGTGAACCTTAGTTAATTTTTTTAGGAATTTTTTTGTGGAATAATTTGGTCCTAAAAAGTCCTTGTAAATAGGACTTCTAGGATATTTTTGAAAAACGTGGGTCAATATGACCCCTAAATAGTAACTTTTTTGGTTAGGGAGATCAAGAAAATTATTTGTCGTACAATTGCAGGGGGTTCTTGAACAAATGAAGTACGAAAAATTAAAAATAAGATCTCTTTATGACAAAAATATACTTTCTAACTCAGTAAAATTCAAAAATTTAGTAGATCAATTTCCAGAAAAAAATGATGGGATGGAATAACACTGAGAAACCGGTTTATCTACATTTGAATACTGCATGTAAAACTACTGCTGAAAAGTGTCTACTTTTCAACCAGATTCTGTGTAAATATACGCACAAGATATTCAAGAATTGATTTTGAACATGAGATGTTTAAAATATGCACATAAATATACACATGAAATGTTTAAAATTGCAAACATTTTTAAAGTAAAAGTACATTTCCTACTAATAATAAACATTATGTGCCTATATTTATTTAATTTTGAACATTTTATGTGCAATTATGCTCTACGTGATTTATTTGGTATGATCATGGCCTTATATCTCTTTTTTGCAAAATTTAAAAAATTCAGTTCAGGGTAACCAGACATTGTCAAAATTCCAAGTACTATATTTCAGTTATGAAAAAGCTCCTCATAGAACTCATTTGCTGTCCGAAGGCAGAAAGGGGTGTGAAGGGAAAATTAATATGAAATTGTTGTTTATTGTACGAAAGTGCTCTAGGTGACTGAAGTGTGATGTTGGAAGGTCAAATGGAGAAACTCATATTCAAATCAAAAAGTTTAGCAACAAATTTGTTTAAATTTAAAATAATTCCTTGGAAAACAGAATTAACCAATCAGATCTTTTACAGAACTAAGATTCTGTGCCATGAATATAAAAAATTATGCTCAGATTAATTACAGAGGTTTAAAAAAAGTGTCTGCATATTTAACCAAACCTGTATATCCCTGTATTAGTCGACGCCCTGAATGCGAATCCGAGGCTCGTTAGCCTCCATCACGTCAGGTTCGAGGTTTGAAGGTCCAGTAGGGAAATATTTATTAAATATATAAACCTGAAAATTCAATATAATTCTTCTGAATTTGAACTTGGGATGACATTGGCAGTTCATATCGATTACCTTTAAGAATCAAGCGACCCCCATATTCGGATTTAGCGAGAGCAAAAATAGACAAAAAAAAATATTTTTATTGAATAAATTTTTTGTCCTATTTGACCCACAACCTCGAACCTGACATTATGGAGGTTAACGGTCTCCGGATTCGGGTTCACCGAGTCTTAAACCTAAACATATATGAATTTTCAGGCTTATTCAATGAATTTTTCCCTACTTGACTTTCAAATTACTTGGAACTGACGTGATGGGGGCTTACAGACCACGGATTCGCATTGAGCGCATCGAATAACATATGAAAATAGAGGTTTTTCAATAAGCAGACACTTTTTTTTTAACCTGTGTTATTTAATACTGTCGCATATTCTGCAAGAACGAAAAAGTAAGATTTTCAACGCTATGAATGACAGGGGTTTAAGGAGGAGTAAAGATGCATTAACTTAAAACTATTGGTGTTTTGGATAAAGAAAACCAATTTTGTTTCCGAAAAAATTCTTAAATAATTCTCGAAATAAGGACGTAAATAACTGTCTAAGCGGTATAGGTATGTATAATAACTAAATACGTATGACTTTTGCATTAATTGAGTAGTGTAAATAAAATACCCAGCTGGAAGACTTGTCTGTCGGGGTTGAATCTTTTAAAGAACATGTGCAATAAATTTACATACATACAAACACTAACTAAGCTTGTTTGTATTTTTTTAGAAAATATATGTGTCTATTATATATTTTTTTGAGTGAGTAAGGGGTCTCTCTCCAAATTAATTTCCAGGCTCAATGAAACCATAATAAAGCCCTCAATATATGATCGCATTCTCGTCTGATGCAAATCGCTAGACAAAGCTACACTAATCAGGCACCTAGGGAGTGAGCAACGGGCTGCCCTCATCGGTATGGTTGGTACAATGTGGAACACTTTAAAGCGCTTAGAGTAGAACTGTACAGTTAGATTTTCAGGCGTTGTCTCTTGGAGGGAGGAAGCATTGAACTGTTTGACATATATATGTACATGTGTGTCGCAGGTTTATGCAATGGTTCGCGGAGACGTCTTCTGCTGTGTTTGTTGTAGAGTTTTTCATGCAGAGGTAACTGTCGTTGAAGAAGCAGTAGACGTATGGACCTCTGACCAGTTGGCATGAAAAGGTATCCTTGAAACGATATCACCTCAAAGGAAGCAAGGAAAGCGCTTTGCACGATTTTCCCATACAACTCATTGGAAAAGGCATGCATGAAAGTATTCGTTTAGAAACGCTCCACTTTTGGTCGACTTGGCGATCATTAGGCGACCGTTTATTTGCACTAATGCGTCACAACGCAGAAACCGTGCTTTTTCCTCACGAATTCTACCTGTTATGCTAGTTTGATGGAAAGTCGATTATCGCACTCATTTCTGCGGTGAATTTATAATAGTCTTTCAAAAAGACTCCTTGGATAGCCCTTGGCCGAAAGTGGGAAAATTTTATAATGCAAAATACGACATAACTTTTTGGTATTTAAAAAACCGGACACACAATTTTTACCATTTCAAATTCCGACATAAGTAATTTAAAACCAGGACACAAAATTTTGGTAATTTTAATAAATAAATATGTATTTTTTTTGTTCACTTAGAAAGCGGACATAATTTCTTGGTACTTTAAATCCTAGACATAACATTTTTTAATTTAAAAAATGCAAAACTAAACGTACATTTTTTGTAATTTAAAAACTTTCCATAAAAGTTCGTCCTTATAAAAACTGGACATAAATGTTTGGTAATTGGAAAACTGGACGAATTAATGTTGTCATTCCATGGCTGGCCATATTTTTTTGGCTACTAAAAATCGGACATAAATTTCTGGCCATTTAAAAACTATTTGTAAAAGTTTCCATTTAAAACGGCACATAAAATGTTGGTTATTTGAAGACTAAACTTAAGTTTTTAATTACATAAAAACTGTTCAAAAATCAGTTGCCATTTTCGGATTTTTTTAAAACTGGTCATACATTTTCATTTAAACAGTGGTCATAAATATTTTGGTTAATTTAGAAAGTGGTTATTAAATTTCGATGACTAAAAAGTTGTACACACGTTTTTGGTAATTTCAAAAGTGGGCGCACAATTTTTCTCATTTAATAACTGGCCATATACTTTTGGTCCCCCAGAAACTGTGCACATTTTTTTCGTTCACTGGGAATACAATTTTGGCCATTTAACAACGGAACATAAACCTTTGATAATTTAAAATCTGGATATATATATATTTTTTTAGTCACATAAAACCTGGTAAAAACTTAAAAAAAAAACGCTGAGAATAACATGCTAGTAATTTTTTAATTGAAACTGGATTTTATACTTTTGCAGCCGATTTCACGAAAGCAATTTAAGTGGAAAATGATTTTAATTTTTTGAATTTTATGTACACTGCCGGCAAAAAGTATTGGCACAGAAAAATTTTCAGAATGTATGCAACAATTTTTTTTCTAATATTTTCCCGCCAATTTTTTATAAATATATGGTTCATTCTACAACAAAAAACATAAACATAAAATTCCTAAACTTTGTGCAAACTCGCGAAAATTCAACAAATTTTCATGCAAGTTTTTGCCGGCAGTGTATATGGAAATTGGCAGAAAATAAAAAATCATTTCACACGATTTCACGATTTTTTTTTATATTTAGGAGAAATTTTTGGGAATTTAAAAACTGCACATGCTTTTTTGATTAGCTAAAAATTGAACCTTATTTTTATCGATAAAAGTTTATCCCAAGGTTTTTAACCTATTTGAATCATTCTTTGTTTGTGAATTACGACAGCTGCCAAATGGGTATTTTATTTCTTAATTTAATGTCTGCAAGTATGTATAAATACATATTTACATACGTACTTATGTATGTAGAGTCTGTATGAATGAAACCAGGCTATGTAAGTGTCTGGGTATGTATGTAGAATGTATGTAGTAAATGCACCTACCATTCCGGTCAAATTGTTTAAAGTACGTATATTACGTTTTCTACGCTTACGAATTTCTAAGCTACGCAAACGTTTTCGTATTCGTATTCGTACCTTAGGTGGGCTCACTTCACGCGTTGATATGCCCATCTTTTCGTGGTGCCGCAGCTGCACCGGATAAATGATCTGATAGTAATGACCGCCGATACGGCGCACTAGTTCTTGGTTTTGGCGATACTCCTTGAGAAGGCGTTCCACTTCACCTGCAATTGAAAAGAAAAAAGGAAACAGGAAAAGTTAGTCGGGTCGAATAATGACAAAGTTTAAGGTAAATGTATGTAAGTTACAGCAAAAGTCTAATTAAGAAAATTTGTGCTCCCTTTAGTGTTTTTTTTTTATTTCTCACAGTCAATATATTTATTCCTTTGTAAGCAAATAGTATGAACAAGAAGTCTTAATTAATGAAAATGAAATTTTGCACAATTGTAG
>NW_023458556.1:45289893-45292377 GCF_013731165.1 Rhagoletis pomonella | reverse complement strand
GTTTGAACGGAAACCTATTAAGAAAACTGATGAAGTCTGAAACTCAAAAAAAGTCATTTAAACGGAAGGTAAATAAAAAGCGGAAGTAGAGAACTGCATAAGTTAAAAAAGAAAACAGCCAAAAAACGTTGTGGGTAAACACCGTGCGCTCGCTCACTTTCTCTCCATCAAGATATTCGAATTTCGCTATGCTACAAGGAAGCAGAAAATAAAGAAGTGAAGTTGCAGTAAACACTTACAAAGTATCTGCAACGGAAGGAAATTGACGAATATGCACGCAAACAAATCGATTCAAAAATTAGCGAAAGATGAAAAAGATGAAGGATAAAATACATTGCTCCCATTTAAATTTCATTCTTTCTTACGTTCTTCTTTAAGTTGCAATGAGACGACACCTCGCGCGGTTAAGCTATTAACTGCCCCACTCGATGACTGCTACAGGCGAAATTCAATTAGAATGTGCGCGAGAAAGTGTAATAAGTAAAGGCAACAACAACAACAAAAAGTAACAACATCCCAATACATTTCCACAACTTAGTACTTTTAACTTCTTACTTTTGTTGCGCACTCAAAAATCTAGACAGCTAATTTTAAAAGCAGCTAAACAATTGCAATCTGAACTGCATGGGGAAACGCAAAAATGAAAAAGCAATTAACAGTACAGATGACGCACGCTGCTAACATTTAGTCTACCTGTTCACTCCCGCTACTCGCACACATTTCTAAATACTCGTTAGTACTTACATATGTGTGTATGTACAAGAATCCTGCAGCTGGCGAGCATTGCTGGCAGTACAGACGAGTTGATAAATGATTGGTTGGATGTTTGAGTGGAAAATTTTTCGAAACGGTAGTTAAATTAGCTAAAGCACAACCAATCGCACCTTGGTTGTTTGTTGGTTGTTGTTGCAAGCAATTACACAATTTTTGGCAGCAGGTGAAGCCACTTTTCGTACATTTGTATGTACGTTGGTAATCATGTAACTAGTGAAAACCTTAAATTGCACAAAAATTTTATAAATCCCCAACTTTCACTTGTGATGAATATTAATTACGTGCCGAAATAAGGCCCGTGGGCAACAGTAAGCACACACACACAAACATACACACACGTTAGTCGCTTACTAAGTAATGAAGTGTTTATGCATAGCGTTGCCACTTGTTCATATTTCGTTCAACAATGAATATTAAACTGAAATTGAAATGAGTTAATAGAAATTTTGAGGGGTTTTTGAAATGCTGTTTTTAGCATGATAAAAACTTAAGCCCTACCCAGAATTGCAGCGGACGACGGTTACCGCTGGCAAAATTAAAACTCACAAAGGCATATGGAATGGCTCATGATTGCGGCGGAAGCGTTTTTACCGCCGACGTTTTTCGGTTGATTTAAATTTATTTCTATTTTTACCGCCCAGCGGGGACGGCACAATGTTGATTGAGTGTTGATTGAAGTAATTTTTATTATTTTCACATGTTTTCCAATGTTTTCATCCATTTCTATTTCCAGCAAATATTTAATTTTAATAATAATTTTCAAATCAAAATGACAACTGACGGAAGCCGCCGTGAGCAGCAATTGTGTTTACTCTGACGGATTTTACTGTGGCAACTGTGCAGCTGTTCACTTACCGCCGACCGCTTTACCGTCTTCCGCTGTAATTCTGGGTAGAGCTTTAACAAGGTAAAACCATTGAGAGGCAGTCTGACGTTTGCCAACATTATAATTTAAAAATTCAAAACTCAAACTCACACACACCTTCTCATTTTCAATCTCAAACAACAACAATTATGAACAATTAAATTTTTTTATTTTCAATTTTATATGATTTTAAAATGTTTGCTAACGTCAGAAATAAAATCATGGCCGACGAATTGAGAGATTGAATTTACCTTGTAATATTTTTATCATGATTTTTAGCATCATTTTGTGCCTTCGATAAGATTTATAGTTATAATTAACAACAACAACTCTTTTTAGTGAAAAAATATCCAATGAAAAAACAGGAAAAATTCCTGCCGGGGATTCTGGCGCTTTCAGGTGATAGGTTATTGTGCGTTTGTTTCTGTTAGGTAAATGAATATCTAAACATTTATTAAAATGCTTTATTTAATTGTGCACTTAATTTTTTTAAGTGATATTAACATTCTATACATTATTCGTTAGTGAGTACCTAATTTCCGCGAATTTAATAACCCGAAATTAAATACAATTAGTAGCATTAACTAATAAAAAGATGTATTTGTAAGTGTGTAGTGTAATAAATATTTACTATAAAAAAGTTGGAATGAAGTAAATGTATATCTAGATCCAAATGAAAATACAATTTTTGTGTACAGGATAAAATCCCAAAATAGTGAGCCCGCTTTTGTGATTTAAATTTTTAATTGGCCTAACTATTTGTGTCAAAAAAGAATATTGGTGGCACATTGACGACCCATGGCAACGAACTTTTGCCAAATTCGATTATGCCATTCTCAAAAATT
>NW_023458556.1:45250692-45279893 GCF_013731165.1 Rhagoletis pomonella | reverse complement strand
TATCTACCAACCTCCTAAATAGTGCAAACATATAAATTTGTGCACAACTTTTAACTTTTCCTATGCGACAACTTAACAACCCCTTTCTCAATTGCTACTTGTTTTTTTTTTTCATTTCCTTTTTGTCGAACATTTTTGATGGCCAGATTTCCGAAATGACAACAACATGTGGTTTGAGTGTTCCGGGATTTGCTTGCTGGTGACGCTGCTGTTGCCATTGTATCCCCACAATGCAGCTCAGCATAACGACGCTCATTAATTGCCAAAGTTTTGCAATTAAAAAATCGTTGCTACCCAAAAACCAGAAACTGCACTTAAAAACTAAATCTGCTACTGCGGTGGTGGTGGTGCGGCTGTGATTTTTGATTTTGTACGCTCGCAGTATTTTCGCTCTCTAAAGTTGCCAACAAACTATTTAACGAAGACGATGCAGGGGCGGCTGCGTTATGTGATAGATATGTCAGCTGCAGCGACAACACTAAAGACAGTAACAACAACAACAAAAACAGCAACGAAAACTTAATAGTAACAACACAGCACAGCTGCATAATAATAATGATCATAATAGCATGAAAAACTTGTGCTTCACTGGTGCGAACAAAAATTGTAAAACTATTTTCAGGTATTTAAATACGCGCATGAAAGAGACTTGCTTCTTAATCTTTTGGTAGCGAAATTTCCTTGCCAATGCTGCAGATCGCTGGTGTCGTAAACAGTTATGCTGCCTTCGGCTTTGCTTAGCGTTGATTCATGGACTTTTTTCTTAATAGTTTTTACCTATGTTTTTAATTTTCGGGATAAGCAATGGACTCGTCTGCTTTATTGCTGTTTAAGTTTCATATTACCCAAAATAGGTAGAATTATTCGCAATGAATTTTGTTGCGAAACCATTTTCTAAGTTAAAATATGCTCATTAAGTCTTTGCTTTAAACTGGAATAAAAAAAAAAAAAAGTACAAAAGTCAAAGGTATGAAATTAGTTAATTTATTTTGGAACGAATTTCCGTCATCCCTAATACCAAGTCGGAAAAATCAACAAACACCAACGTATGAAATTAGGTTTCAATAGTCAGTCAGTCTAAGGCGGCCGCTGTCACCAAGTGGTTAGAGGTGTGTACTACAACTCCGTAGGGCCAAGGTCCGAGCCATGGACAAAGCAATAAATATTCCAAAAAAATACAGAAAGAGTTCGCTTTTTAACAGCCGTCGCCCCTCGGCTGGCAATGGGAAAACATCCGAGTGTATTTCTGCCATGAAAGAGCTTTCATAAAATTATGCAATGTAACCACACTTTCCGCTCGAAAGCGAAGTAATAAAAGAAGAGAGAGAGCTCAAAATGGTGGCCGAAAGGAAAAACGTCAGATATTTTTATCACAAAATCAAGTACATTGGGAGGGTTGGGTTTGAAGACCAGGTAATTACCTGTAAAAATAAAACAAACACGCACATAGTGACTGATGTCCAGCGCATGCTTAATTTATGGAAGCAACAGCTCACAATCCTGCCGAATGGTAACATATGGGCAGATGAAATTCAGTTCCTAGTCTGAGACGCCGGAGTCTATGGCCCACTAACCAACTATAACAAAAGTACGAATTTTGTGGCCGAAACACAACAGTTACGGTGGCACGAAGTTGATAAGGTGTTTTCGTGAGCTTTTATACAGAATATTGTTTGACGGTCGCACGCCTACTGATTGAGTTGAGAGTTGTGTTGTGTTCTGGCCAATTCGCAGGACTGGCCTCAAAAATCGTACCATTCATAATGCTGAACGAATGGATGGGAAAAAGCGCCCTCAGTCTCAAATAGGTCAATGCGTGGAAGTTACGAAGGTATTTATTAGGTTCCGGACCAAAGAAGAACCGGATGCAGGACTGTCAGTAGCACAGGGTGGTATATCCATCTACACTGAGAGTTCAAAGATGGAAAAAGGAACCTGTAACCGATATATACTCGTAGAAATTGCGGATCTACTGATGCTTTCGTCTACCAAACCATTGCAGTGTCTTCCAAGCAGTGATTTACGCTATAGGGAGATCGGCAAGTCTTTTACTTAGTAGTAGAATTCCAGAAGACAAAGCTACTATCATTGCCGACAATCTAAAAGCACTCAAGGCAATAGGATCTAAAATTGTGAAATCGGGAATTGTATGGAAATTTCGCACCAGCCTGGCGTCACTGAGCCGTATGCTGCCGTTACTTTATGCTGGGTCCACTCAAATAGAAATATTTAAGGAAGTGGGTCGGCTGATTTTTATAAATTTTATACAAAGTTAGAAATTTCGACTTAGATGGTTTTTGTTAGATAGTTAGCTATACAAACTTTAAAAAAAAAAAAAACGAAAAAAAATTAAAAAAATAAAAGAAATATATTTGTTAGCCTGCCATCTTTTTTGGCGCTAACACTATTGCTAAGTGTGTGGCTGGGCTTCTCCGATAAAGTGTCGTGTGCGTCTTGATGTCGCTACACAAAGAGGAGGGACCCAAAGTTGCAAGCCATCTCTTAGAGGACCTGTATACGTCGATATCGGGCTCATCGTCGGACTCTCTTCCGTCGTTGCATGAACACAAATGAACGGGATTTTAAAGAATCTCTTTTGATACGGATTACGGAGAGACGTTAATCCACTGAGATAAAGCTCGGTGCCGCTGTTCCTTGCCTTCCTGGGAGGGCGGTAATTTTGGCGTCATTATTCCCGACGACATCACAAATAATGGCACAGATACCTTCCTTATTACCCTCAAACAATAGTATTTTACGCATTGGCCCTGCTTAGTTAAGAGTATATTTGAAGTACAATAGCACAACTGACTTGCTTTTTCTGAATCCCTGATTGCCTGATATATATAGTTTGCATGGATTTCCGTGTTCAGGGAGCTGAAGAGATCTCTGGTGGTTTTCAGGTTCCAGTAGTAAGATCTTTTTTAAATTTGAGGAATAACTTTTTCATTGAGAAGGGTTTTAAACAGTGTTGCTTCATTAGGCCCTCTTACTTCCCCTGATGTTTCTTGTCAAAAAATTGCTGACTGACATTTGTTCCGAACTTTTTAGAATCCGAACGACTCTGTGAAGGAAACAGAGTCTCCATCTTCAAATACTCCTCGTTATTTGGCTCCATATTTATTTCACCATCTTCCTTGCATTATTACACAATTTTTACATGATCTGATAGTTCAGATACATATTGAGGGCTCATATTCAAAACGCGCTATCTGCAATTTTCATAAAAAAATAGATTCTTATACTCAATCGCTTCCTGACTTTACTGCCAAAATACGAAATAATATCAGGAACCCCAGATGGGTTCAAATCAGGAACCGAAAATAATGATTATTTCAAAAATTTCAATGAAAAAAATCAAAAGGTTCAAAATATCGTAGAACAATTTCGAGTATAAATGTGCATATTTTTTCATGCTCTGTATGAATCTTTTACGATTTCAAAATGTTTGAGCGATATCTATAAAAATTATAACTAAGAATTACATTTCGCTTTTAAATTAATCGCTCAAAAAAACTAATATTTCGAGCTATATTCTTTTGATCAAAAATAAAACTCACCTTTCGAGTGTTATTTTTTTGCTCTGAAGTAATAATTATTTTGTGAGTTGTTTTACATTTTTGATCAGAAATAATCATTATTTTTTGAGTTTTATTTTTTCCATCAAAAATAATGATTATTCTTTGAGTTTTATTATTTTGATCGAAAATAAAACAAGCAGAGCACTGAATAATAATAATAATAAAACCCAAAGAATATTCATTATTTTTGATGAAAAAAATAAAACTCGAAAAATAATAATTATTTCTGATCAAAAATATAAAACTCATAATAACTATAAAGATTATTTTTGATCAAATAGAAAACAACTCACAAAATAATTATTACTTCAGAGCAAAAAAATAACGCTCAAAAAATTTGTTTTATTTTTGATCAAAAAAATATAACTCAATAAATGATTGTATTTTCTGAGCAATATAATAAAACTCAAAATGTGATTATTATGATTGATCGCAAATACTAAAATCTCAAAATAAAGATTAGAAGTAAATTTTTTTTTTTGATGAAACTCATAATGATTACGGTCCTTGGTTCAAATATTAAAAACTTGTGAATATAGCTGTGCATGATTTAAAAAGTTATCAGCTTGTGGCCGATGTTTTAAATCTATAGAAGTCAAAGTTGTAGAGATACGAGTAATAAACGAGCAACGCAACAGCAAAAAAGCGTTGAAACAAACAAAAATATACTATATTTGCTTACATAATCACAAATAATTTATTTTGCATACAAATCGAACCACTCATCCAGGCACACGCCATCAAGTATATCTACGCTTCTGCAAATCTTATGTCAAAACTTCGCCTCTCAAGTGGATGAAAAATGCTCAAGGGCTTTTGGTTTTATATCTATTAAAAATATCGTAAATGAGTGAGTTAACCGTAATGGCTGTGGTCGTTAAGCCAAAGGCTAAAGCGTATGGAAGAGACTAAGGAAGGCAAAAATGTTTCCAAACAATAACAGAAAAACCAGAAGAAAAAATTTATTTATAAAAAAGTTTCGTTTGCTGCCTAAATATCTTTAATTTTGTATGTGGGTGTACTTTTTTGCTCCATTTCAATTTAATTCAATTCACGTTAAGTTTGTATAAGCGCTCGTATTTCGTTATGTGCAAAAGATTCCCTTCTATACCAAGCTCCATTATCCTATACAACTGTTACATATACAAACACATACATACAAATATATGTATGCATTGTAAGTACATGTTTAACTTGTTCTTCTGGTCGGTTTCTTCGTTGCTGTCTTCTTTCAATCTCCTTTGCTTATTAGCTGTAACTGCTGCTTCGTCCAGCGCCTCTTCGCATCCTCTTCGCAACCAATGATGGCAATGACGTAATTACACATTCGCATGTCAATATTTAATTAATTACAGCAAGAACAAAAGTAATCCGCACAGTTGCAATAGCAACAACATGATGATGACATGAACTGTTGGGGAGTTAAAATTGACAAAAGAGAAATTTCCTAATTAGCTGTAATTGTAGTTGTATTTTACATAGATAGATGGCACTCCGGTAGCAGTCAACATTGCGTTATTAGCTACAAATTATTTATGTAAAAAAGAGTGTATGTGAAAATGAGGGATTTCCTTCCGGAATAAATTGACATGAGCTGGTAATGAAAACCTATAGCTCAGAATTAGTGCAATTTCGACTTTTTTGAGATAATTTACTGCGGATAAAGTGAGAAAATAGAGACGTATCCCTGCAGGGAAAGCTACTAGTTGTGAACTAGAATTCTACCAGTTTGCTTTTCAGCTCAACTAGTTCACGTTCTATCCTTTTTCAATGTTAGCGACTGGTATTTTTAACATTGCGATGTCCTACGAGATGTCAATGGTCAGGCTATGCATCAGCATCTACTAGTAGAAATACTAGTAGCATCATACCAGTTGATGAGTTAGTCTGCCAATTCATCCCCCATGAAAAGCATTAGTATTCCTTTTTGCTCGCGGCGCTCCAACAGTCGCAATGGCCGACAAAGCAAAGCACTTGCGTGGTATGCCTGAGGTACCAGGTTCAAGCCCTGGCGCAGGGAAATTTTTTTTATTTTATTTTTTTGTTTATAATATTTCATTTATTTATATTTTTTATTTAGGGTTTTTTTGTTATTTTTAAATTTAATTAAAAAAAGATAATTTTTTTTTTATATTTGTTTCTTTTTTATTATATTATATTTAAATTGAAATAATTATTCCTACTAACATTTATCTAACTTTAAAAATATTAACCACCTCCAAGCGGCCTCGAACCTGCGATCTCAGAACCAAAACCAGTAGTCTGCACGTGACGCCACAGCCGACATTTGTAAGAAAAGCAATTAATGGCGTTTTATTTTAGGCTTTGGCAATTCAAAGGCAGATGTCGCTGAACGCTTAAGTTCTTCGAAAATGTCGAACTGGTAGGCACATACTAGTTTATGAACTAGTATTTTTTCTAACTGGTTTGGGTTTTCACTGCAGGGATATCTTCGGAGCCAGGGACTGTTTAATTCGGTGTGCTAAAAGGGATATGCAGCGCGTATGGTATAAAAATCGTTTGTGACATTAAATCTTTAAAGCTTCAGGGTTTCTATCAGCAAATACATACATACGTATGTATAATGTTTTCTTATATTTCTTTCGACATTTTTTTATATTAGAGAAAAATTATATTTTTTGCCTTCTTTGTGTTACAAATCGAAAGTAAGTAGAATGTGAACCAACAAGCCCCGGACTGAAAGTAGAAAGTAATTGACGCAGATAAGCATCGCCGGGACCCGATTTCAAGTCAAAGTATTTAAAAGATCTCAGCACTAAATGTTACTTTGATACTAACTATTAATTACTATTAATTCAGAATTCTGAGTATTCAATTCAGAATATGTAGTAATAAAAAACAACTCAGTACTGATTCAGAGGTCGTGGTGAAAAAATGCACTGTGAATTCTCTAATATTACAACAATGAGCTAATGACCAATCTTTCCAGGCATTGTGTGGCGATGGCACGAGCTCTGAAAGCCTAAAGAGCTTGTTTCGAAAATCTCGAGTTAGTACTATCGCTCACGATAGCTTAATGTTTTCTCTTCCTGAAATTTAAATTTTTTTGAGCTTAACTAAGTATGTGCGATAAATTTTTGGAAAATACCTTTTCAAGCCATTTCAAAAATTTTCGTGTACCCTGGGTAGATGGGTTTGACCACATACAAAAAATTTGCAATTACTTTGCCTTGTTTGAAAGCTTATCTTGACAGAAGTTTGGTGTTACTTATGTTTACTAATTTATGTCCTTAATAATAGATAGGCGCTTACACATATATTAGTTTTTGGCCGAGCTTCTCCTCCGATTTGTGGCGTGCGCCTTGATGTTGTCACACAAATGGCAGGGACCTACAGTTTTACGCTGACTCCGAACGCCGATTGTATTTTTATGAGAAGCCGTCTTTCATGGCAGAAATACATATCCTTAGCGAGTCCTAAAGACAACCATAATAGAAATTCCTAACTTTTTTATTTGAAGGTGCTGAAAAGATATTTTTGAATACTATAGGTCCTTCACTAATCCCGTCTAACTATAGTAGCTGCTGAGTCCACTAAATTTATATAACTCATTCTATACCCCACTATTTAAGTAGAACTTCATAAAATTAAACATTTTATCAAACTATGTTTTTTTTTTCTTGAAAGCATAAAAACAAATCAGAGACCGTAGCGGTTATGATCTTTATAGCAAAAACTATAATTTAATCGTCAAATTTGGATTTCTGTTATTCCGATCAAAATATACCATTATATTATGCTTTTGATTTTTTACATCAAGAACAACCGGTTTATTTTTATATTTTTTATTTATATTACAGTTATAACGATTGAATTGATAAAAAAATAAAGAATCACAAAATAACGAGTTAACGATCATCTAGAAATAAGAATCGTAATATTTAACGGTTATTTTCGGACCCTGAAATAAATAAATAAACAAAAATTTTACTGCGAATAATGGCCTTCTGCGCCGTGTCTAGGTAGCACTAGATTAGCTTAGGAAAGGTGGTTTCCTCCACTTAGACAGTTATTCAATGTTCATTGTGTTACCACCAAAAAGAAAAGCTATGATCCTGCAACGGTACAACAGAAAATGAAATAAGTTTAGAAAAGCGCTGGGTGCTAGCTATGAAGTTCCGCAAGTAGCTACGGTCCACTCTAGATAGTTCCTCTGGAGCACATATGCAGTAGGTACGATTCGAGATGTTTAAACCTGAGCCTCGCAAAGGCAGGACTGTTGAGAAGGAAGTGTTGTGATGAATCCACCTCATCATCTTCTAGACAGCTGCGGCACATCGGATTCGCAAAAATGTTAAAACGAACCGCATGAATTCCCATTGGGAAGTAGCCAGTCAGAAACCCCACCACGACCATAAATGTTTATGTTCATAGATAACTCATACGCCATGGCGTGCGAGCAATTTAGAAAGGGAGACCAGTAATCAAGCAGACTCGAATTTCAAAACTCAAAGTCAATAGGCGTGCATTAGAATACTTGTCTCTCTCTGTCTACGCATGTCGTGGCGTACGAATTATCTATGAACATAAACATTTAGGGTCTTCTCAGAGTTTCTGACCATCATCATTTAGTCTGGTTGAAATAGCAACTGTAACTTTCGCTGCAAATGTTTTGTTTATCCACTCTTCAATAAATTGCAAACTTTTTCGTCTCACACAGTATACTATTTATTACTCAGTGCTAATTCATAAATTCAAGTGATTTTTTCATAAGATTTTTTGGGGCATGAAAAGGAATCTGTGCGTTGCGCGAAAGGACTACATTAAGAAACTAACAAATTTTTCTACTGGGTGGCAAGAGCATAAAAGTCCAACATAAATAATACAATGCAACACAAAGAGAAGGAGGTCAGTAATGTGATTTATAACAGCGGCAAAAGGCAGCAGGGGTTACTAAAATGGATGGGTGGCTTAGAAGGAACAAGACATCGCACATACAAAAGTAAAAGCCACGAGTAAAGTTATGTTGCTGCTGTTAAATTATTTGGACTTATTATGTACGAATTCACATTGACTTTATATACAAGTGATGTTTTCGACTCATGTGTTTAAGTGCACAGATAAATGCAATAAAATAAAAAAGAATTGTCGTTACGCCACCGGCATCGGTAGTAGTTAATCAAAGATATAATAAAATGGATAAAATTAAAATGGATAAATTAAGGCAATTTCCTGTTGCCAGTTTTATGTTTACAACAAACAATTGAAATGCAAATATTTGTAGAAATGTTTTGTCAATAGACCCAGGAAGCATAATTTTTTTGAATAAATAGTTGCTTACAAATGCGCTGCTTTGTTCGCTTCAGAATTAAATTAATCAGTTACATTATTGAATTATTTAACTGCTGGCTCGTAAGATAAATACAATCGATGCCCGACGCTCAAATTCCACGCTTTGCTTAGAAAACTGAGGCTGCGTTATCCGCAGATAAGAGTGTTCTGAAACTTTGAAAGTATAAACGGACACTGGAACAGAATCAAGCGCCTTTTCTCAGCAACTGTCTTAGAGATGAGCTCACATACAGCCAGATTTCTGTAGCGTCAGGCTGAACATGATAGCAGGTCTTATAAGTATGATCTATCTAGCCCCATCAAAACCTGTCTATGTTGTGGACAATCAAGTTGGTATCTCTTGGCAACTTACTCAATATCTACCGGGCCCGGAGGGCAGTGGTATTCCGGGAATTGAGAAAGCAAATGAATGCGCAAGAAGGGCACCTGAGGCAGTATTAAGAAAACTGGGTCAAAGCACACAACCTCCCTTGAGACTCCTGTTTTCACCAATGTAGGAGATGGCTAGAGCAGTTGCTGACAGCAATTGGATTAATCTGCACATATGCACTTTCACTCAGTCCACTGCTCGCTGAACGAAGAACACTGATTTGGTTAACATTCAACGTCACACCGGAATAGTAACGGGATTCTGGACCATTGGCGATAAGGGCGCTAGGGTCGGAATCCCGCCTAACGATATATGTAGGAGTTGAAGAGATGAGAAAGAGATTTAATACTTCCGAACTCCGGAAAAAGTATGATAGATTAACCGAGAGCTCTGACACCTTCGTTAAAACTTCATTAGAGGGTTCACCAGAATTGGTAAACAAATCAGGGTGGTTCAAAAAAAATTAAGGGAAAAGTTTGCAAAAATCCTACTATTCTCAAAGCAGGAGGATAGAAATAACTGTGCTGAAAATAGCAATTTTTTCTTTACTTAACTAAATAATACTAGAAAAAGGTTTTAGTTTTTCACTTTATTTAGAAGAAAAATGCGCCAAACTGATTAATCAGGTTTACAAGAAAATTGGTTAAGATCTGAGGGAAGATGTGGCAAAGTTATTGCTTCCCACGTGGAAGCTAGGCATAACGTTACAAGTATCGTAAAAAATATATTTAGAATATATACATGCCGATAGCATCCACGCAAGGTGGCAGTTCTTTTTTCACTCACAAATAAAAGTTCGCTTGATAATTACTATCGCCTCAAAGCTTGATATATTCGTTCATTAATAAATTCTAAATATTAAAGGGGCATTCCAAAATATATAAAATTTAATTATATAGTATACACAGAAATTTAAATTTTCCAAGCGTGAAGTGTGGGATAGCAATGACACCCGCTTCTTTGAGTTGTTGGATTCGTTTCCCAATTTTGGACAAACTATAAATATTTCGTTCATTGCGGTTTTCGCGAATGTAGTTAATATAATGTTTAGTACCATTTTAAGCTTTAATGGCATAAAAAAACCTTATTTTTGCTTGTGACGGGTGGGACGAGTCACCTTTGAGGACACATTGTTCGTGCGCAAAATGAACACTGCTGATTTGATGTGAACATTTGTTATATTTTTGATAGGGGGGCTTCATTTAAGCAATGGGAAACTTAAAAGTTTTTATGTTACGTTAAAAGTATACATATTTTGCTGTGACGGGAGGGACATACAATATGCATTTTTTTGAACGCTTATAACTTCTAACCATAAACGTATTTTTCTAATAACCTACCCCCATTTTAAAGCCCATGAATTGTTCTTTCTTTCTGGATAATCATTTTAGTGCAAAATAAATGGGTAAAATCTATTTATAAAGATTTATTCTACCTGATTTACTGTTTTTACAGATTTAAACACAACTTATGTATTTTATTTTTTTTTATCTGAGGTGTCGTCTTCGCTGGAAGGCTCCTTCGAGTATTTTCAGTCATTTGTTGAGCCATTTTTAAGCCGGCGTTGTCAACACTAAAAGTGCATAGGGCACTAGGAACACGTAAAATATTAATTTTCTATCCAAGGATACACAAAAACCCAGCCGAAAATCTCAAACTGAGGTCAAACGGTAATGAAAGGAAAATTACTTATTGTGCGTCATTTGTTATGCCATATCTACTTATGTATGTTATATGTATGTTCAACATATGTGTGTAGGCCAACAACAACATCCTGTTAAGCGGAAATAAACTAATTAAGCTACAGGTAACAAGGATCTGAAATCACGCAGAATTTATGTAATTTACTAATACAATTTGATGTGACATTTTCTAGTTAAAAGCAGTTGGTCACGCACTTAATCGTGTTTTCATTGCTCATCATTTCTGTATGGCAGCTAGCGAAATAGTCAAAGTGAGGTTATTTACACACATCCGCTTACATTTCCTACTAAATAGATACGAAAAAATACGTAAAGCTGAAATTAGAAATTTACTACTATACTTGCGTAACTTGCGCATCAAAATTATTTATGTTTAAATTATGTGAAAAGTAATTATCAGTAGCTTAGATTTAAGAAAATGTGAGAATACGTCTACCCATCAGAAGAGCAGAATTAGAATTATTGGTATAAAATTATAAATAGGGTTACTGGAAAAATCTGGCATTTGGCTTCAAAAAAAAACTAATAGCCCAGTTCAATTCGAGCCTAAACAATGTTGGCTAAATTTCATTCAAAGTATTTATTTAAAAAATATATATACTAGATTCGGTTAAAAATAGACTGTTCTAGCCTTTTTCGAACAAAATTTGGACCTAAAACTAGACTTGGGAAGGTTAATTTTCAGTAAACCAAGCGAACACCAGGACTCTCTAAGAGGATGATCACATCCATGCGTCTATTCCGCTATCAAGAGTTAAAGAGTCTGCCAAATAGAAGGAAAAGAGGTCGCGGACGAACTAGCAAAGGAGAGCCCAACGTCCGTATTTGGCCCGCAACATGTTTCGAACTTAGTTGGTCATCTTGCGGACTAAAATATTCGCGAATGAATAATGTTAGAGCGCAGTAAGAAAAACAAGGAGCGTAGGAAGCCGTAGACAGCACTCCATCGCTAGAAGGGATGTAAATCAGTGCCGCTCAGACCAAACGCGCTTCTGCGCTTAGTTTTTTTGTAAAACACTTCAGCTTAGCAAGCGCGCTGTCACATCCCCGTGCGCGTACTTTGAATCACCTTACCATCCATTCAACCATTCATGTTGGCCCATTAGAAACATGCAGAACATAATTCCTAAACGAATTGCTTGTGAAGTAGTTTTTCTTTAAATATATCATGTTAACATAATATCTTGGAGGTTTTGCAGAAAATAAATGCAAGAAAAATAAACACATTATCCTTTTACTCTATTAGAAGGCTAAGTTTCGACATTCTATAAAACGACGACATGAAAAGATTTTTGAAGCAACCAAATCCAACTGGGTGCGCTAGCGCTCGATTTGCAGAATTCGTATGAATTGTTCGCTGATTGGCTGTCGTTGCTACTTCTACTTGGATTTTGTTATTGTCACACAATCAATTTGCGAAGTAAACTTACCGACTGTGCACTAAAGACATTTATATCATCTTGCATTTGTATGTAATTTATATGTAATAAATTGGAATTTAATAGTAATTGGGAAGTTGATATTTTATTTACAAAAAATGTTAAGGCTGAAGCACCACAGTGTATGGTGTGTTGTAGCAATATTCAGCGAAAGAGCACATATGATTTGAAGACACATCTTATGGGCTAATATGGTGAATTCTCCACAGACAATTTTGTAGGAAAATCACGCAATAGATTGGTTGCGGGGTTAAAAAAGTCGATGATAGAAAGTTTGTGTTTATTATCTAATTGTACTTAAAAACACATTTGTACTCCTTATTTGTTTTTCTTAAATTTAGATTTTTTATGAAAACACTACATTAATAAATTTTCCAATTTTTATAGTGTATCTACTGATTTCACTCTTTTCTTAAATTTACCTTTTATTTTTAACAAAAAAACTTTACTAATAAATGTTTGAATTTTTAAAGAGTACTCATACAAATTTATATTTCTATCGTTTTTAAAGTTGTTATCGTTATCGATATTTTGTTGTTACCGATAATTTTTTGTTATCGCTAATTAAACTTCAATGGATATCCGAATATTGCTGTTGTTATCAGTCATGTTATCGTGTTCGCTGTCGACATCGTTATTCTTCGTTTTTAATTAAGAGACAGAGTGACAGTACAATGTATTCGATTGCCGAATTCTTCAGAATAAACTAAAGATTTACTAATATAGTATTCTATTGCAAGACCATACGCTCCATTCGTCTGAAATATTTGCCATATATATAGGTATATATTTATGTATGTAATTTAAACCTGCCACCACAACAAATGCGAATGCATTCACAAACTTTTCTATTTAGTGGATATTCTTGTTGACTTCAAAAATAAAGTGCCTGGCTATAAGACACTAACTTGAACTAGTCGCTCAATCATTGCTTTCTTTTTTATAATTTCCTTCTTTTAATTAACATGAGCACTGCTGCAAAATACTAAATTAAAGAAAAATCTAGTAAACACGCAAATCAGAATAAAAAAGAAATTACGAAAAAAAAACGCTGAAAAATCGTTTGCAACAGCAAATGGTTAACGGGCAGGCGGATAAAAAGTAAACAAAAAACAAGTAAAAAAGTCTAAGTTCGGGCGGAGCCGAACATTAAATACCCGGCGCAAGTATTAAATATATGTTTTTCACCTTTCCGAAAGCTACCGCTACATGGTAAACCGAGGTGTATCCATTTTGAGTAAATTAGCGTCCTTAAATTTCGAAATATTGAAGTTTCAAGCATATCTGAAATTTACTGTTATATGAAAAGCGGCCGTAATTTTAGTTCGATTTCAATAAGTTTCAACGTTTTGCTTCTATGTGGCAAGTACAATAACCACACCGAGTTTGGTACAAATTGGTAGAACGGTTACCGAGATACATATATGTGATCATAAGTGGGCGGTGCCACGCCCATTTTTCAAAATTGTATCCTAAACGTATTTCTTGGTAACGAATTGTTGCAAGCATCAATTTTGAATAAATTAGCTTCAATAACACTGGTCTACAAGGGTTTTGCGAATAAGACGGGACCTGGTGTTTCCGAACGGATTTTTCGTGCTGAACACGAATCTGGGGTCCAAAACTTCCCATCACGTCACGTTTTCGAGAAAAAAGGGGTTGAAACCCCTAAAAACAGCGTTTTTGGACATTTTCGAAAAAATTGTAGAGCTGAACCCTGACGTGCTACAAACTTTGTATATGTCAGAAATTAAAGGCTAAATCGTGCCCTTTCGAATGAGCCCTATGCCGAATTAATCGCATGCACCCTTAGATCAGGGGGTGTATTTGTGTCTAGGAGTCCAGGGAAAATTGATCGCAGAAAGAATTTCATCTTAAACGACCATATAAAATGAATGATGCTAAGGTCTTAACTACATTAAGAGTCGCTGATTACGAATCTGAAGTTAGATTTTAAAAATTCAAATGGCGGATCCAATATGGCGGACTTAAAAATTTTTATTTAGCGAATTTCAGTTTATTTTTTATATCCACCATATTCGACCCGTCATCTTAAATTTTTAAAATCTAACTGCAGATTCGTAATCAGCGACTTTTAATATAGTTAAAACCTTGGCATTATTAATTTTCTATGATCGTTTAAGATTAAATTCTTTCTGTGATCAATTTTTCCTGCACCCCTAAACACAAATACACCCCCTGCTTTAAGGGTGCACGCGATCAATTCGGCATAGGGCTCATTCGAAAGGGCACGGTTTAGCCTTTAATTTCTGATATATGCAAAATTTGTACCACGTCAGGGTTCAGCTCTATAATTTTTCGAAAATGGCCAAAAACGCTGTTTTTAGGGGTTTCAACCCCTTTTTTTCTCGAAAACGTGACGTGATGGGACATTTTTGACCCCGGATTCGTGTTCAGCACGAAAAATCCGTTCAGAAACACCAGGTCCCGTCTTATTCGCAGAAAAAAAGTTGAAATTTGTAGACCAGTGTAATTACTGATTTATCGAAGATTTCGTATTTCTCTAAATTACCGTTATATGGGATTATTGTCCTATTTTAAAAATTTTCGGCCATTTCGTATGTTATACCAAGGTTAACAACTGTGCCAAGTTTGGAAGAAATTGGTGCAGCGGTTACCAAGATATATACACATGTAAACATAACTGGGCGTGGCTACGCCCATTTTCCAAATATTTATAATATTCTTATTTTTCGTCTAAAACTTATTGTAAATATCAATTTTGAGTGAATAATCTTCAGTAGTTACTAAAATATCGCAGTATTCGTATTTCTGAAAATTACCGTTATATGGGAAGTGGGCGTGGTTATTGTCCAATTTTTAAAATTTTCAGCCATTTAGTATGCTGTATCAAGGCCAACAACTGTGCAAAGTTTGGAATAAATTGATGCAGCGGTTACCAAGATATACACATGTAACCATAAGTGGGCGTGGCTACGCCCATTTTCAAAAAAATGTTAATATTCTTATTTTTCGTCTAGAATTTATTGTAAATATCAATTTTGAGTGAATTATCTTCAGTAGTTACTAAAATATCGCAGTTTTTGTATTTCTGAAAATTACCGTTATATGGGAGGTAGGCGTGGTTATTGTCCGATTTTGCCCATTTTCAATACCATCCGTCCTACGCCCGAAAGAAGTGCACATACCAAGTTTCGTTAAGATATCTCAATTTTTACTCGAGTTATCGTGTGCACAGACGGACAGACGGACGGACGGACGGACGGACGGACGGACGGACGGACGGACAGACAGTCACCGCTTAATCGATTTCTCTTTTCATCCTGATCATTTATGTATACATTTGTCTATATCTATCTCGATTCGTTTTGCCTGTTACAAACAACCGTTATGTGAACAAAGTTATAATACCCTTGTGCACAAGTGCGCTCGGGTATAAAAAACATGCAAAACACAAAACCGAATCACTCTTAGCCTGACATTTGGGGCGTGACACAATTCAGCAAGCCACACGCTCCAACACTTTGATGATGACGGCGCTGATGGCGAGCAGCAGCGACGAGCTGACGAACAAGGACACCAGCGATATGTAGTCGCGTATAAAATATGTGTGTGTTGGGTTAGTGTATGTTTGCTTTTGCTCGCATATGTAGGAGTATTTCTGTTAGGATGAGTAGAAAAAAGGCGGTGACAGAGCGCCATCAAGCGCGACACAGTCAACGCTCGTCACGCATGAGCCAGTCCAATTTTTTCGAGATCTCATGACAGCAGCACCAGCTAGTCATCATAAATGCAGCGGCAGTAATAGTAACAGCAAAACCAAAAAGCGAGCTGTCTCTGGGGCATTGCAAGCAGCAGCAGCAGCGGTGGCAGCGGCAACTACGACAGGAATAGCATAAAGAAACGTGATTTTTTTATACGCATGCACATACTCCTACGTTCATACATTTGTAGATATGTGTAAAGGCGCGCATATGCACTTACATATGTATGTAGGTATGACTGTATGCATGTATTTATGTATTCAACCTGCAGCGACGGTTTTGTGCTGCATTCAGTTTGATTATGCTTTTTCATGCTTTGTGCACGCTCAGTAATGCTTTAAGTGATGAGAAGTGTGCGTATATGTCATTGTATCTACGCTCATAAATAGAGAGATATGCAAGCGTAGACAAATATGGTGTTCTTAGTGATGACTAGGACTTTAAACTACTCAAACGACTCGGATGAGATAAATTCGTACAATTTTTTTTAGATGAGCTGTTATATAGTTATGTTTGATATTTTGTTATTTTTAGTGTGCGGGTCGCTCCATGGATGGTGTACACATAAATATGTATGTATATTATGGTGATTGAGTCAGTATTTCCAAACCGGCTTCCGCCGTTTTTTTTGGATATCTATAGGCGTTTTTTCTGAAATCTTGATTTTTCGAATATCGAATAACTGGATTTTTTTTTGTCGAACAAACCGGTTTTTCATTTCATATAAATGTTGACCTCACAGTAAAAGTTTTGAGTTTTTCGAAGTTTTGAAGACTTTTTTTAGTTTAAGGGTAACCCCTAAATGGCTTTAATAGTATATCCTAGGTTATTTGGGGATGCACAGGATATCAAATTTGATCCCAATAAGTGCATATTTGGCGTGAAGAAGTTTTTTTATGGCAGAAGTACACTCGAAGGTTTGCCATTGCCTGCTGAGGGGCGATCGCTGATTGTATAACCTATTCTTTATGCTTACCGGGCCAGAAATTCAATCATGGACCTCCCGAGTGCAAGGAGGCATACCTCAGCACTCGGCTACAACGGCACGAGCACCACTCAAATCCGAAAAAGTCGGAAAAATACAATAAAGTATTACCAAGTAAGACCAAACGTGAAGTTCCTCACTGATTTTTATTTGTTTTTGATCTAAAAAAAAAACGTTTAACTTAATTGTTGGTCATGACTTCGTACCAATATAGGCACTTTCAATTTATGAAAACTATGTATAATAAACCCGTTTTGACGGTTTTTTTTTAATTCAAAATATTGAACCGGTATTTTTTCAAATTGCAATTTTTCGAATAACTCGAAACCCGGTGTTGGAAAAAAGACTAATAATGGAACACCCTAATGTATATAGGTGAATACAGTATTGAATGTAAAATGGAGCTACAAAGAATTCGCGTTTTAATTAATTTTTTATGTGCTGCGTTTCACACGTTAGCATAAACTAGTTTTTTTAATAATTTTAAAGAGTAAAAAATAAAAAAGTAAAAAACAAAATTAGTTTAATACATATTTCTCTGCACTAACTGCCGGTGGTTTTGCGAAAGCAATTTAAGTGAAAAATAATTTTTTTCCTGTGAGTTTCCATATTAAAGTTAATTTGTTAAAGTTGATTATTTTAAATCACTTTTCAGTTTCCATATTAAATTCAATTAAATCGATAATATTTCACTTAACCTGCTTTCATGAAACTGGATATAAATGACTCAAATTTTTAAGTAAACATTTTTTTCATAGTAACTATATTCTATAGGTCCGCCAAAACCCCAAGAAAATGTCAGCAAAAAAACAGTGGGGGGTTAAATAAAAAATCTTTAGTGTTAAAAATGATTAAATAGACTATAAGGTATTGTTATTGGAAGTCTCCTGAAGAGAATCGGAACTTTCCAATCGAAAAAGATTGATTTTCAAAAATTCTATATTATTTCTACGAAAAATGGTTTTTTACCCATATAAAATACATGGGAAACATTGGGCGCTTTGAGGGAGCTCTAAATATATTTTGATTTCAAAATAAAAAATAGGGGTATAATTTTTTCGATTTAGATCAACCCTAGGGGGTGAGAGCATTAAAATGTCGACTTTACTAATTTTGAACCACCCTAATTTACATTCTACATATGGTCAAAGTTTTTGTCTTTAACGTTAAAGTCGCACATACATATATTTCTATTTATATTTCTGAAATTTTGTGTGAAAACCGAAAGCTTTTAATTTATCTTGATAATAAACCTCAGAAGCTACTTTCCTATCTTTTGTTGTTTTAAAGATAAATGTGGTTTTAAGTGGTCTTTAAGGTAAAATTTTTTGGAAGTCAGTTATATATAACGTCACAAGTACGGAAAACTTGGCGAACCCAGCAAAGCTAAAATTAAAAAAAAAGTATTTTAACAAAGATTAAATTTTAAATGAACTACAAAAATATTAACTTTTATATAATGCGCGTTTATGACAAAACTATAAACCGAAATATGCATTCTTTAACGTTGCTTACTATACTTGACTGTATTCTACATTCGCACCGCATACATTTGATTCAATCGGCACTTGTTTCTAGATGCTTTAAGATTTATATTAACAAATTATATCCTGATTTGACGGGTGAGCCAAAGAAATATTTTTCATCACTCGTTGTTCCTCGTTCCCAAAGTTTGGACCATATGTACTTCAAGAATGCGCAGCACGGCGTATACGTAACCAAGTGCAGGTGGTGTTAGTGAGAACGGCTACACTCCAGTGAAAGTGCAACAGTTAGGTACCTTCCCGTATATTTTTCCTCCAATTTACAAACATAATCGAAAAATACATGACAAACGAATATTTGTTGCTGTTCTATGTAGCATTTAACTCTAAAACATTCGCTTAAAACTAAGAAATTGAAACATAACGCAAAAGTAGCAATTGATAGTGAAATGAAAAAGAAAATAAAATGACAAACATGCAAAGTAAGAAACATTAAAGACAACGGTTAAGTTTATCAGTTAACCATAGGCAGCGAAAAAGCAGAATATTTGTGGAAATTCGTATTCAAAATAAGTTTATTAGGCAAAATCAAAAATCTTTACAGCAAAATCTTAGCACACATACTCACAAAATGAAGCTGATATGAGCATAACTCTGTGTCACACGAAGTCGTACTCTGCATATTGGAAGTTACTTCTGAATACCCATTGCATTCATGGACCGGGTGCGCTTTATTTGGGTACTGGGACACAGTGGTGTCAAAGGCTGATATTCTTGACAGAAAACAGGCTTTACAAGGATTTATGGGCTCAGGAACCTCATCGTTTCTTGTAATCATTTAAGTATACTTCTTCTTCTGGTACTTACAAACATCGGACCAAAGTTATAATACTACTTCATCGTCATGAAAGGTATAAAAATCAGGACGACAATAACAAAACCTTCAGTGAGTAAGTTGGTTGAGAATTTCTTACTTAAAGTTCCAAAAAACCGTCGCGAATTAAGGCATAAGAAAAAATTTGCGAATTTTAAAAAGCACTTTTTTTGCATTCAAATTACCTCATGAATAAAAATCGACACACATTTCCTTTTTCTTTATTTCAAACACTCTACGGACTGGGTTAAAACGTTTCATCTCAGTGCGACGGCAGTTAGGCGGCGTTCAGATGTTGAGCTACATCTTCCTCCGCACCTCTACTCAAATACATGCCCACATACATACTCGTATATGGCGGCGCCATTACACTTGAAATTTCTTCATTACCATACTTGATTGGTTCGGTTCGGTTTGATTCGGTTTGGTTTTATGCGTTTATTTTACCACTACGCGCACTTTGAAAGCGTATCTACACATATTCTCATTTTATCAGCCTATTAACTAGCTCAGCAGCGTCGACATATCCGCCTGAGCATCAAAGCCGCCGCTGTCGCTGATACTACACTCTACTCAGGCGTATTTTTTAATGATTTGCAATCTTGTTTGTCAAACATCTTTCATTTACAGTCAATTTATAATGTAAACGGTAACAGTGATGGTAGAGGTAGAGCAAGTGTGGTGGCAGTCGAAAGCACAAAACACACAAAAAGCACCTAGTTTCTTTGGAACGTTAAATACAGCACCCGTTCTACATATCACCACAGCCCCACAGGAGGGGGGGCTATGGCACGCATGCTTACATAGAGCCACTCACGCGTAAGATGTCATTAACATTAGCCAAAAAGTAAATGCGCTAACAGCATATACACATAGTACATACATATGTACGAGCACATATGCGGCAGTAAAGAAAGCAAAAATAAGATGAAGGAAAGGCTGTCGGTATTGCTGACGCTTGCGCCAAAATAAAAAAAAATGTCATTAGGCGCCTTACTTGTGCAGACATCTTGAATATGTTTATACACTTTGTTTATGCATACCTACATATTGATGTATGCATGTGCATATATGTAAGTGCTTGGGTAAGAAGCTGCCGAGCCGCTTTTAGCTCTTGTACGTTATTTGACGATCGTCGCGGCTCTTTTTTATCTCTTTAAATTAATCTTAATCTCGTTTGCCATACCTTTTGCTAAGTACAACATAGATGCCACGCATTGGTAAACACTTTAGATAAGAAAAATTTACTACGTGCTGGAAAGTACTCGCACCCTGAAGGAAATGAAAGTAATGTTGAGTTTATGAATTTCTTGATTTTTTTTTATGTAAATTTGCAACAGAAAGTCTTTCGATCCCGAGACAAACCATTAAATGTTTGTGGTGTCAAGGAAGGGGTTCTCTCCCCTCTTCGCTGTACTCTGGCAGTGAACTCCCTGCTGCTGACCCTAGCGAGGGGGGGTTGCCACGTCACTGCCTATGTTAACGACCTGGCAATTGCCGTTAAGAGAAATACCCAAATACCCTAATGAAAATTTTGCACTCTAATATAGCCACGCTTAGAAACTGGACAGAGAGTAGGGTACTCGGAATAAACCCCGATAAAACTTAATTAATTCTCTTTACAAGGAAGCATAAGCTGCCTACAGTCTCCTCGATAATTTTCAAAGGTATGGAGATTCCTTTGAAGGAGAATGTAAAATATTTGAGACCCACATTAGATAGGAAGCTTACGTGGAAACCTAATGTGGATGAAAGAGTTAAGAAGGCCAACGTTTCATTATACACATGAAAAAACAGGGGTTGAATCAGATGGGGATTAACACCCCGTTTTACATATTGGCTTTACATTTCTGTAGTCAATTGTACGGTGGCCATCAACTCGAAAGACAAGTTACCTAAACCTCCTGAGTAAAGTCCAAAGAACAGCGTTGTTATGAAATTCGGGTGCTTTAAGAACCACCCCAAACAAAGCGCGAGAACTGCTAATCGATTTACCTGCAGTAAATCTGGAAGGGAAATACGTGTCAGCCACTTTGGCGCTCAGACTAAAAATTATGGCGCTATGGTAAGATCGGCGGTTCGGCCACGCTTCTATACTTCACACTATGGGAGCTTATAACCAAGAAATCGACTACTCCGGCCCTTTGACCTGGTCTTTTAACGACAAACATCCGGTTTAAAACAAAGCGGCAAACACCAAGACCCTGGTGAAGGGGGAAATACATTTTTACACGGATAGATCCAAGCTAGAGAACAGAGTTGGCTACGGAGTTTTTTCTAAAGGATTAGGACGGGACTTATCCGCCCGATTTCCGGACCACTGCAGCGTGCATCAAGCAGAATTTCTAGCTATAAAAAGGTGGAGGTGTACCTTAATACACCTGTCGTGACGAAGAGTACAATTAATAGGTCGATAGCAATCGAACTTCAGTTGCGTTGCTAGTTTCCAAAACAATGAGGCGTATTCTGGTTTTCGTACGAATCGAAAATTTGAATTTTTTTATAGTAAATGATAATAAAATTTCATGATTGTCGAATCGTACGAAAACAAGAATACGCCCCAATATTACAGATAGCAATTGGCAACTTTCAACTGACAACTGCGGTTGCTACAAAGTGTGTATACAGGCGACTACATTTTTGTGGTTGCTGGGAAAGTTTTTGGAGCGCATTTAGGAGCGAAAATTGAAAAGGAAAAGTGTGTCATATATTTTACTTTTTAATAATTTGAATGATATTAACATTTTCCAATGCAGTTTGCTTTTACAGAATATGGTGAAAATAACAAAACAATCAGTGCAACTCACTTCGTAGTGAATTTCAATAAAATTCGCTTTGAATTCAAATCGGCAGTGGTTGAAATTCACTCGAAAGTGAATTGCAGAACCTGCCTGAATAACTTGAAATTTTAGTTCCCGTGGAGTGCGCCCTTTTGGCGAAATAAAAGTGAACAGTGATTGCAAAATTTTTCCTTTATCAACTGAAGCACCTCTTTTAAAACTATCGACACACCAAGTTTTCCAAATTAAGGTCATTGCTGTGGCACTTCCTTCTGCGAAAAATCTAAGAGGTGCGCAAACTTTTATGAGCGGAGGTATTGAAGTTGAACGAAGTGGTTCATCTGTTTATTAACAAATTATACTACAGCTTCTTTTGGAAGTCCTCCATATGCTTTGAAAATGAACAAAAAACAATAATAAACGAAAAACCTTGAAAGCATTAACTTTTGCTTACAGTGCACGCGGTGGCTCAAGAGGATTGGAATTATCCTTTAAATTTCGCCTGATTGAGGCCTCGTTCATGCACTTCTCTTCCTCTTAAACAAATAATTGTGATGAACTTAGCTTTATTGCTGTCTTTTCTTTAAAACTCTTTATTTTAATAATTTAATTTTACTCGCACAGCTTGTTTACAGCCGCTTGCTGGTTGTCGAACTGTCAAATTTCGATTATCGATAACTCTACAGCAACTGACGATAGTTGCCATTCGCAATATAAATTTTCTTTCCAGTTGCGTTTCCAGCTGGCAATCGAACCGTGGTCGCGTTGCCATCCGTAATCGACCCATAATTTATAGCCAGGCGGCCATTTTTGCACAGCACTGTCTTAAAGTTCAGCCTCATATGAAAATATCGTTCAGTTATTGGTGAGTCATCCTAAAGTTTATAATGGTGTGAATTAATTTATGCCTCTACTAAACGCTTCTATACCAGAGAGATAAGCATGCTCATACAACATAATTTATTCGTGAATAATTGAACAAGTACATAGATTAATATGAGTATGTGCATGCTAAGTAATATTTTGTGTCTATAAATGTCGGCAACTTTAAGACGTCAATTCGAGAGATTATGTGCGTATTTCAAAAGCACAAGTGTTTTCATTGGTATATAAGTATTTGCAAATCATTTAAAAGTGTTTAATATTCAAATATTTGATATTTAAAGTCTTTGAATGTATGCTTATGACGCTTAAAAAATTTAATCATATTTCCAAGAAATTTGTGTGGCAGTTTTAGGAATTAAGTTAACCAAATGCAGATTTTATTGTCGATTTTGGTAGAAGATTCCTTCATTAATAAAATTTGTTCCACAACTTTGTTTTGGGATGGAAGTATCGCGGCAATTTTAGGACCAAAGTTTAAAAGTTTAGATTTAATTGTGGATTTCGGCAGAGTATCTATTCGTTAACAACGTTTGTTCCGAAATTTTGTTTTTTTTTTGTAAGAAAGGAATATATCTATATAAACTTTTTAGCAGTGCCAGAAATTCTTTTTAGTAAGTTTTCTGGGTCATGCGGTTTTTTAAATTTGATAACGTAGGGTAATTTTTGTATAAAGTATTTTATAATTGAAACTTCTTTAAAGTCGGCAAGGTCTTCTGAAAGCGTCCTAAAATCACAATTTTTTACGGAGAAAATTGGTTTTTTTTTTTTTTACTTTTACGGGTGTTGGCCAACTAATCTCCTAAATCTGAACGATATGTCTAAATTTCATATACATCTTAAAGATAATCAGTATTTACTTTGTTCAAAACAATCCCGACTTCAATTCTCATATAAAAATTTTACAGTACCGTTAATTTCTTCTTGATCCAATGGCCGGAACTAGACCAAATCAGTTAACGTGGTCCAAAGTTATGCGGTAACATACATAAAAAAAAATAAAAATATTCCGACGAACTGATATTTTTTCTTTTTTCAAGTCGGTTAAAAAGTTGATTTTGTTTGCTTTTTAGCTTTAATCCAAACATAAAAGTCGAAATTTGCTAAAATTATTTTTTGAGCTTCAAAAGTTTTCCGGTTTAAAACCCATCAGGTAAAATCTGGTATCTTAAAATTTTGTGCAACTCTTTTTTCGAACGCAATTTCGGAGTGTTTTGGATTTCTTAGAAAGTTCATAATCCATCAATTCTTCGAAAATCGAAATGCTCCGAACTCGAAGATAAATTAAATATTGTGAATGAAGTGAAGTCGAAAAACACCTAGTGAAAATTCATGGCGCAATAAACAAGTGAAGTAACGAAACAGCTTTCTCGCTTTATTTTCTGACATTCGGCTGCCTTATAGTCAAATTTTAAAAGCAATTTTTGAAATAAGTTAGGTCAAAATCTTTCTTCTCGCTCTTATTATTTCACCTGTTGTGAGAATTGAAATTTTTATGAATTTTATGAAGTTTATGTAACAAGTGCATATAAAAAGCACCCAAGAAATGAAAAAGATTTTTTTTCAATGAAAACTTCCTAAACCATTATACAGCTCTCAAGGTATTTCGTACATTTCGTGCTAAACTTTTCTAAAATATTGTTTACTTGCCGATTAACTATTTAAATACAAACTATACAACGGATTAATTAAACTTCAAATATAAATGAAAAACATATAGCTCATTCGCTGCAATATATAGTTTAATAATCAAAAAAATATATACATATATATTTTTTTTTTGTGAGAATGCAGAATTGTCTTCCACCTATGTCTATTTTGTATAAAATTTGATAGCTGTATTGATTGACTATAGCTCTCAAGAAGAAAACTTAAAAATTTTACCATGACAGCGTATGTAAACTGTAAAATTAAAAGCGGTTTTCCGCGAGTTTTTGGTTCTTGCTTCATGCGCAATATGATATAAACAATGCAATAACACTGGTTTTGAGTTGAAGATTACGGTTCTGTATACCGTTTTTCTAAATCAGATCATTTCCATGTACGATATGGCGTATGAGTAACATTATTTGCTGCTTCTATTTCATAAAAAGACTATTCCTAATTTAAATTCGATAGTCGCTTAATTTTTGGCAAAAGGAAAGACTTGTTAAAGTTTCATTTTTTTTTTTCATAAAAAAATGGAAATGTCTTGCGAAAATTACCGGATCTGGAAAAACGTGGAACCATAACTCGTTTCGGCGTTTTTTTTTTGTGTAATTTTAAAACTTAAGATTTTCCCAACAGTGTAGAGAATCAAAACGAAGAATAACCTGGCGAAATAAGGACCGTTTGTAAGCCGCCTTGCCATTAATCGAAACTGTACTTGGCGAGTTTTAAAAAAATAAAATATTGCAATATGGATATTAAAACCTTAATAAATAGTGGACTGCGACATTATAGGTACTGGGGAAGCAATGTCACTGAAAAAGCCTCTACGGGACTGTGTTAACCTGCACACGTCTTTTTGAGTTACTTTTGACTTTTTCAGACAATTTCGGCAACAACTCGGCCACAACTTGAGGTAAATATTTTGCGTTTTATTTGCATCGACGTTGTGATTTTTCCGCATAAAAACAGTATTCGGCAAATTACCACTGGAAGAAAACCCATGGCGTTAAGTCGTCGGCCACATGGACAAATCTCTAAATTATGCGTTATGGGAATATTCCGCGTAATAGAGTCATAATTGGCCGCGTTGTGAGGCATGTGCCTCGGGCTTGAGGAAATCTAGATCAAAATTACCAATATCCTATCGTAAAGGACCACTCATAAAGTCGCAATAGCGCTTAGAATTGACGATAACATCAGCTACGTTTTTGATTTTGTGGAAATACGATCTGAAGAAGCTCCCCACCGAACAATTACCGTTTACGGGTACAGCGGCTTTCAGGTGCTACAATTTTACGTATTGAAGTGAAACTTCTTTAGCGGTGGTTGGTTGGTTGGGAGTAATTTGGCAAATTTAACGGAAAATGCACACGGAAATGGTACAACGGAAATGGTGCAACGGAAATGGTTGTGGTTGAAACAAGCGCTCCTTCAGTGTATGCACATTAGGGTGGTCCAAAAATGCATGTGAAAAAGTAAAGTCGGAATTTTTATACTCTCACCCCCTAGGATTGTTTTATACCGAAAAAATATACCCTCATTTTTTTATTTTGGAATCAAAAAACATTTACAGGTCGCTCAAAGCGCCCAAAGCTTTCCATGTATTTTATATGAGGAAAAAACAACTTTTCGTATAAATGGTATACAATAGTTAAAAATCAATATTTTTCTAGCAGAAAACCCTATTTATCTGCAGGAGATTCCCAATAATAATACCAAATTGTTTATTTAACCATTTTTTCATCGAAACTATAATTTATAGATCCGCCAAAAACCCACAAAAACACCGAAAAATGCAATGGGGCGACCAAGAAAAAATCACAATCCCTTGTGAGCGCACTACAATTCCGACTTTACTGTTTTGGACCACCCTAACGCACAAAGTATTAATTTAACAAAAACTTGCTAATAAAAGGTTAATAATAAATAAATTCAAATACTTTACTTATATAAGGGCAAAGGTGAAAAGGAATAAATATGTAGATGAAGAAAATGATAAACATAAAAGTAAAAACAAAAATAAATATAAAGAAAAAGCTGAGGATGGGGATGCCGGTAAAAGTAAGGATGAATATAGAGGAAAAAAGATTAAAATAAATAGGATATATATAGAGACACAGAGACTCAATTTGGGAACTATTTTGGGATTTTAGAGATTTTCGGGATTCTCAAAACTTATCGATATAATAATTGATATTTTTATGGTTTTTGTCGATTATTTATCGATATTTTCGTCGATTTTATAATCGATTTTTCTACCGATATTATTATCGATTTTGCAATCGAAATTTTTATCGAATTTGTCATCGATTTTGTTATTGATATTTTATCGATTTTGTTATCGATTATTACCGATTTTATTATTGATTTATTTTATTCATCGATTATCTATTGATTTTGTTATCGATTATGTACCGATTTTGTTATCAATTTTGTTATCGATTATTTATCGATTTGAGCATATGTATGGTATATACATATATTGCTTATGAAACAAAATAGATAGCTAACGTAAGTTTCTTTTCTCCAGTGTGGCCAAGGCGCACTTACATTTTTTTTAACATAGCCGTCGAGCGTGAAATGGCAAACACCAGAAAAATTTTTAAATTTCATCGTCGAAGATTTATGTACAACAATTTGAAAACGTTAACGCATTGTGTGGTCGTAAAAGCTTCCATATTCTTATTGTGAATAACTGACCTTTAACTAAACAAATATAAGCTTGGCTGGCCATGTAACCTTTAAAAAATTACAAATGGTCTGCTTTATTTTCCAACCGGTAAATGGTTTACAATTGAAAAATTTTCACACAAAGAAAAGCATTTAGTATTTTTCAGTAGCGGCGTAAGAAAGTCTGTTCTTCGCTATTCCGCTAATTGGCGAGCAAACATCTTTGATTTTAAGATCACAGCCATCCTAAGTCATTGAGTGTGAAGTTATTTTAACCATCAGTTAAGTGTCGCCGCATATAAATATTTAACAGATTTTTAAAGAGAGTTTGCAGCAACAACTTTCTAGTTTAATTACTACAGAACACTTAACTGCACTTTGTTATAAGTACTGCAATATAATCGAACCACAATTGGTAACGTTTGTAAAGTCATGCGCGGCAAGCCATGAAACGAATTACCAAAATAAAGTATACATACGCAATGGTGGCACAATATATATAGGATTATTAAAGTGAAGCAAAATGCAACAAAAAACCAATACTAGCAAACAAATAAATATGGCCATAAAATGGCATTGTTTTTAGCTCTTTTCGCTTGTTACGAGCACATAAGTTTTTTATTATTAGAAAGTGATTGCTTCAAATTGAAATCGTATATCTTTTGTGCTGCACCATATCCAGTGTGCAAGTGCGAAGTTTGTACCAATAACGCGACAATGTTGCATGCACTACAATAAACGCAGACATTTTTTATATGGCAGTAAAAATATAACACAGCAGAAACAAATAACAGAACTGGTTCAATAACAATAGCACAATAACAGATGGAAGTTGTACTAAAGCCGGTAGTGCCGCTGCCGCTGCTGCTGCCGCTGTTGTTGGTGCTCGTAAAGACACACAGCATTGTCAGGTAGAAAATCGAGCACCATCATGTTGGCACAATTGAGATGGATGCAATTTTTTAGTACAAATCAATCTTTATAACGTAGGATTTTGTGTCAATACTAATATATGTGTAATATTTTTCCTATGTCTGTGCAAAAGTAGTAAAATCACCGTAAGCATTGTTAGTCTACATACATGCACACGTACATACATAAATACATAAATATATTGCCGGTTCAATGAAAACAGTAACGAAAAAGATAAAAAAAAAAAACATTACAACTCAGGGCGGAAGTGGAAAAAAGGGATGGTTAACAACAACCCGACCGTAATAACGCGGCACTCTACAATAACGAGCGACTCCATCAGCGCCGCTCAAATTGAAGTCACCGGATAATGCTGGCTATTCTGTTGACATAAAAATCGATTGGCACAACAAATGCGCTCAGCAGTTGGAGACGGGGGAGGAGGCTGAGACAGGCAAGCCGATTCATTGGTAGCAAATGGGGCGCTGTACGTCGAGACAGATTGTCAACTAAACAACAAGCAAGTAACAGAACTGCGAGTGGAGTGAATAAGAGGAATGTTGGAGGAAAAAAGTAAATAATAGAAAAAAAAAGAAATTGCAAGCAATAAACTCAATAAACGAGTGTAGTTAGTTAGTTGTGGTGTAGCAAAGAAAAACTGAAATTATAAAAACAATGGAGGAAATCAGCGCAGAAAATAAGAAAAAAAAAATATTGGCACTGGAAAAATCAGGAAATTCACTGTGACGGCAACGTAAAAAACGGAAACAAGAAACAAACATAATATCAATTGAGAGTGAAGTAAATGAACG
>NW_023458556.1:45214051-45245692 GCF_013731165.1 Rhagoletis pomonella | reverse complement strand
AAAAAAAAATCCAAAATACAATTAGAAAGAATCCCGAAGCGTCCGCAAAGAACTCCGAAAAGTCCCGAAAATATCGCGAAATTTGCCAAACATCACAAAAGAACACGTCAAATTGATCATGAAGAATACTAAATGAGCAAAATTAAATTTTTACACAGCATCCCGATAAATTCAAGTTATTTTTAATTCTGTCGAACAACTCCCAAGAAGTTCCCAAAAAAATTTCAAAAAAATAACAAACAAATTAGAATCCCGCAATAGTCCACATTGCTGAGTAGTTACGAAAGTTCGCGAAAAAGCTCGAAAATACTATAATGAGATATCCCAAATGGTTCCGAAATAATCCCAAAAATTCCAGAAAAAATAATTATGAATATGAGTAAATGTAAGTGCGAATGGTTTCATACGCGCCTTTCTGTCTCCCTGGGACCTTCTACACCCCGTTCAACATAGCAATCAAATTACAAGGGTATCGAAAGCTTTGCTCATCTTACTATGAAATTTTATTTTTGCCTTCCCAGCCTTAAGCAAGGGTTTCCTAAGAAGGCGGTGCAGCAATATTATGGATGACGTCATGATACGTAGTCGTCGTTTCGACACTGCTTCTTAGGAAACATGAGTTTTAGTCCAGTTTTTAAAGTCCTACAGCTGAAATATTTTTAGTTTGCATTTTTTGATTATGCGTTATTATTCAAATCGCATTAGCGTTCTTTGTCTAGTATTTTTAGATTGGCTTTATAGTATCTTGGATGCATAATGATAGTATCTATGGCCTGTTTAATTCTGTCTACTATTTAGAAAAATAAAAAACAAAAATGAAACAAAGTTTTCCAGAGGCCTCAGATTTGCTTAATCCTTTCGCTTATGTCGGAATGTTTTAAAAATATCTTCTAAAGCTATGCCTATGCGGTTAAAAAATAACCCATCAACCACGAGTACGACCCCACCTAGTCTTAGTCAACACGTAATTACATAGCGTCCACTTTTGACAAATTTTATTTTATCGAACTATGCGGTTTATCAACCCAAAGAAGTGCATCATCGTCGCATTTACCAAAACAGGAAAGGTGAACATAAACAAGCCTATGTTAATTGGTATGGACAGAGATAGAGTTCTCGCAAGAGGCCAATTATTTGGGAGTGACACCAGATAAAAGACTCAACTAGAATTCATGTTTCAAACCGGTTACCTATCTAGCTTCATGGTTATGCTCGAGGAATATTCACAAAATTGACGAAATGCTTATTTAATATGTCAGAAAACCCGATTATTTCATATGCACCACTGACAAAAGCGTCAAAAGCTAAATAAAAAAGTTTCAGCGTTACCTGTAAGCTCTGCCGGTTGGGATGGGTGGCCAATTCAGAAGCTGTGCATACTTAGATCCAGCATTAAATGTATTAGATACCCTACTCATGGAAACGAGCGTTCTGAGGTTGTCGAATTTACACACCGAGAAAAGTCGAGGCTTTAGTGGATATCTTGGTGTCATCAGTTCAAGTATCAAAAGCAGATCTTTACGACTGTGCTTGTACGCTAGGTGGGAAAACTCTGATATTTGAAAGACTGCTTCGGATGATTGCTTAACCCTATCTCAGAGGACCTAGCACTATCTTAGAATACCTGTCAGGACTCTGCAAGCCAT
The DNA here is from genome assembly GCF_013731165.1 of Rhagoletis pomonella. Classification (NCBI taxonomy): domain Eukaryota; kingdom Metazoa; phylum Arthropoda; class Insecta; order Diptera; family Tephritidae; genus Rhagoletis; species Rhagoletis pomonella. The sequence goes on along the minus strand of NW_023458556.1, from coordinate 45,244,046 downwards.
GGCACCATCTTTGTAAAATGAGACTTTCTAAGGTAGCAAAGCACAGGTTTTCTTGGCTGCAGGAGTAAAATAAACAGAGCCTATACTATGTATGAGATTGCAACGGTAACTCTAGAAATGGCCTAAGGTTGGAGTAATTTCTTAGGGTTCACCACAATAGATCTAGTTAGTGTACAGCGTTATTATTTGTCTATATGAGTGTCAAGATGGAGAATAAGTTAATAATATAGAAAAGGTATGAAAGGAACCAAAAAGCGTTAAAATCTTTCACAGAGCTGTCAAAAATGTATCTTGCTTAAAAAAAAAACAAGAAACTCTGGTGAGAAGTATATGCACAATTTCTAAGCCAATCTCAATATTGAAATGATATTAAAAAAAAATGGCAGAAATAGTTAGAAAAATATAAATACTTATCATAATTCACGACACTCACATATTGACAAGATTTTACCATTTATCTTAATATTTTTTATTTTTATTATTTTTGTATATAAATCTAGTATATTCTTTACAAAACCCATATAAATCCAAGTTTCAATGATTGTGGCACATTAAAAAAAATCAACAAATTACCGTAAAAATTTCAAGCTTTTTAATTCGAGTTTTTAGAAATACTTTGAGTATGCAGTTTTGTAGCCCATGCAAGTAGCTGGGATTTTTTTTGTTTTTTTTTTTTGAGGATGTCAGCCATTTTCTTTCATACAAAGTACAATAGGGTGCAACGTGAAAAAATATATCAAATTAAAATTGATTACAATTTGCAGATATCGAATATTTTGTTTAAAATATTTAACTTCATAATTTAATCCTGTCCTGAGCGTAATTCAATACTTTTATTTAACCAACTAAGAATTCCTTGAATTTATTTCACGACCCGTAAGTAACAATCGAACTGTTAACTAATTTGTATATTTCTGCTTCGAACACACTGTGCGCCAGGTTGTTAGCTGCGTTGTTAACTTTTTTTTTCGTTCTTTCGCTTTTTATATTTATGCAGTGAAATCCAACTGAGCGTACAAATTGGCCCAGAAATAAGCAAAGCAGCAAGCGACCGATTTAGAGCAGAAACAAAATAACAACAAAACACAACAACCAGAATATGCGCACGCATACATACATTGATGAAAATATTAAAATACATACAAACGTAAAAATACATATTTGCACGCCTACTACAAATTTACATACGCTGCCGGCCAAAAGTATTGGCACAGCAAATTTTTCACAATATAAACAAAAATAAAAAATAAAAATATAATTCCTAAACTTTGTGCAAAACTTGCGAAAATTCAGCAAACTTTCATGCAAATTTTAAACTTTTTCATCCGATTTTTTTGAAATTTTTTTGAGTATGCAGTATTCTAGTAAAACAAATGCAAGTTCGGAGCTATTAAAAAACTGAACTTATTTTTGAGAATTTTTGTTTTTGAAGGTGTTTTGCATTTTTTCCATACAAAGTATTTTCGAATGTATTTTTTTATGGAAGAGGCTGCGTAAAAAATAATTGCCAAAAATCAACGGAAATTCCTAGCTACTTAAAGCTTGTGCTTCATTGTAACAAAATTGTTTGGGCTACAAATCTGCATCATACTCAAAAAATTCTAAAAACTCTGATTAAAAAGTTGAAAATTTGCATGAAAATTTGCAGAATTTTCGTGAGCTTTGCACAAAGTTTAGGAATTATATTTTTGTGTTTTTTGTTGTAGAATGAGCCAAATTTTTATAAAAAAAATTGACGGAAGGATATTACAAAAAAAAAATTTGCATATATTGTGAAAAATTTGCTGTCACAATACTTTTTGCCGGCAATGTACATACATTTATATATACACTTGTATAAGCAATATGTAGCAACAGCAATATAAACAGGATATGCAGCTCGGAAAAGGAACTGAGAAGGGGACGAAAGGCGGAAGAGCCAATGCAACGCAGCGTAAGTAATTTGCTAGTCGCCAGAAGTCACTCACTCGCACACACACTCGCCCAATAACTTGGCTTGCGATGCGTCGCGAACCTGACGGTAAGCATAACCACTCGCCAGTACGTACGATACCAGTTATACGAGTACAAGCGACTGGCCGGCCAACTAACTTGTTAAAGTACGTATGTATACTTGTTACAAATGGCGTCGTTCGTTGCCGTTCGGTGACGTTGCAGCTTTGTGCGCGGAAGAAGTGTATCAGTCAGTTGGTCCTACAACGCCTGCTGCAGTGTCAGTCAGAAGCGCCAAGTCAACGAACGCAACGCAGTGCGAGAAAAAAACAAAGTGATGAAACAGCCCAAAAGCCTACAAATAATCGTTGTAAATGCAAATGTAGGTAGAGATATGTGCATATACAGAGATTTGAGTGCATTCAACAAACCATGGAACAAGGAAATATGTGCATACATACATATATGTGCATTTATGTGAATGTATGCAAGTAAATCTATTTTTTATACACGTGCGTATTTTTTCTTCTACAATGCATACGAATGCGAATATGCTAAATAAAAATACATAAGTGGAATCCCATTGCCATTGAGCGCCGTGTAGTAAAACACTCAGGTTTGGTTTGCTGCTGCTGAAGTTGTTGAAGTACACACTTGGCTATACATATGTATGTACATGTATGTACAAACGCAGCTCACACAAGTGCAGCTGAAATGCTGTGCATAAAAATAGTAAAATAATACAAAGACTGCTGCAGCACATAACCCGATCATAAAATGCATTTATTTATTTTTTTTTTTACTCGCCTACTGAACTCTTCTTTGATTTGCCTGTTGCAGCGCACAAAGCAATTTTTTGTTTTGACTTTCAAGTGCCCATGAATGTGGCTGCTGCGAGTCTGCTATTTGCGAATTGTATACGTAAATTTAATTTCCAGTACCCCATTTTTTCGACTGAAAAATCCAAAGCAAAATATTAAAATAAAATTATTTGTTGAGGCCTGTGCACCATTGCAGCCTCGGTTGACCTACACTTTGCTTTTGGTAGAAATTTTGCTTTGCATACATACCCGTTTATTTAATATGCTAGGCTTTTAAAAAGCAAAATAAGCTTACGTGGTTTACGCGTGCTTAGAGGCAATTGGAGCACGAGAATATTTTAAATTCAGAAGTGGAGTATTTCGAAGGCCACATAACCAATGGGAAAGAAGGTTTTAATATACTGAAATAAATTGGCATCTCTTAGAGGGGGGTGGGCCATGCGAGGTGCAGATATTTTCATTGAACAACTAAATTTGAAGCTAACCATTTACCTAAAAGATTACCCAAACATTTTCCAAGCAGAACCGTCTGCGAGTAAGGAGGCGGTCATTCAAGCACTCACCTCTTCCTCGATCGGGTCGCAATTACTTAGTTGTGGACTAGAGTATGGAGTTGATCACTTCAGATTTCTGTTTAATTGGAAATTCCCCAAATATGGGCCCCATACCATAGGAACGAGACCTTGGATGAGCTAGCGAAGTGCAACAGAAGCCTCCGATTTGAGGACTAAAGATTGTATTACCGCATTTATTGACCTGCTAGGTAAGCAACGCCTTTTTTACAAGATGAACTTTTCCCAGTCCAGGTGCAAAATACTTTAGAGGTGTCATGTCGTTTGCTAGGCTCAGTCTAAGATATTTGGCTTATTGATCTGCATAATGGATCGTAACTCAAAAGCTAAACATGAGTACATAAAAGGCTTAAATCGTACTCTACAAAATCGTCGATAGAAGAAGCCGGCATATGTAAACAAAAACTTCTGTGTGGGCGGCCTTCTTGACTTCGAGCAGGCTTTTAATAATTTCTTTCCGGAAGCGATTGTCAGACTCCGAGATAAGCTATAGGTCGCAACATTCTCTTCGACCAAATTGTCGCGGCGAAATTGTGCAACGTCATCATCCTGCATCGTTTAACAACCAGCATTCCATCGGGTTGTGTGTGGTCACCCTTCATTTGGAGCTAGTGAGTTGACGCTTCCGGGCGATAGCTTACGCAAATTCTCTAAAATTTCATTCAAGTTCACTTAAACCTGGTTATTAAGTGGTCATCTAACAGTGGACACCCTATACTTAAATACTAGTGAGTCGAAACTCGTTGGAAATACCAATAAGAAGTCTTCGTCTGAGGCTTTCTGATAGAGTTGAGTGCTTGAGATAAATTTAAACTGGATTATCGATTAGAAACAATTACGAAAGCCTAACATTAAGGAGGGTCGACGTAGCAACTAAAGGTGATGCCGCAAAGGCTAAGCAACCCTGAGTTAAGTACTGTTTAGTAATTGGATACTCTACTATTGGTGAAAACTTAAAACTTATCCCTGATAACCCGAATTCTGCGTGGATATGCCAGCTCTCTCTCTCTGCACCCAATCCCTCAAGGAAAGAGCGGAGTGGAGCGTAGTTAGAAGAATGCATCTATGAATCTCTACGTGAATGAGTCGAAGCATTACGGAAGAGCCAGTCGAGGGCGATTCTGCAAGGAGTCTCCTATTGATCTCTAATTAAGGATTCCTGGTCATTGCAGTATTTTGCAGACGATTAACTATTCAACAGTGCGATATCGTCTAGAAAGGTAAACAGCTATTCTGATAGCCAAGCGGGAATCAAAGCCGTCGATCTTTTGATTACAATTTCCACAGTAATATCGCTGAAAATCACCCCGTGGATAACTGGACCAAGAAAAGCATCCTTAAGTCGGTGTCACCGAAATAAATAGGGCTTCGTCGGTTTATTGGTTGCTATGCTGACTAGAATCTGGTTAGAATACAACTACTAAATTTTTTCACCATTTTGATACACTTCTCTTGGAAAATGCTTTGTCCCACGAGCGCTATCTTCTAGCTTGTCTGTTCTTATTATTGGTAAGTCCGAGTCTTGCCGCATGTTTGCCAAGAGACCAGTGTCTGTAATAGTTGCTGCAATTTTAAACACATTTGACCCTGATCTATTAAAAAGGGCCAAGGTGTTCGTTCTGTTGTAGTCATTCAAGGTTCCCCTTAATATCATACTGGTCTATTTAGCTGACCGCCTCATTTTAGCTGGTTCAAGAAAATGCAGGGTGATTTCTCTTTGGATTATTTCAAGAGGGATACCTATACAAAAGAGAAGCCAGATGACCGAGACAGTGGGCGCAATTCTAGTTTGCTTATAGTTGATAACCGGAAACGCGGTGTAAGAATATATTGTTGCTTTATTTTGGTGCCCGACTTTATAACTTAGTGTTTTACGGGCATCGAGAATACCAAATAGTACTTGTATCCTTTCCCAATCGTAGTGACAGCCGCCATCCATCTTGTATCCCTGGTTTTTCGTTTTAGCTTCACAGTTGGTGTTCGGAGTGGTATCACAATTAACTGACGTTCATGTTACAAGTGTGCTATTATTTATTTTGGGGTAATCAACTTAAATCGACATAATCTAAATACATATGTATGTATGTATGTATAATCAAAAAAGGAAAGCTTCATTGTTTTTCTGTTTGTGCTGCCTTTAATAAAATAAAATGAACCGCATTCATTGAAATTAAAAAATAATAAAATTAATTAAATTTCTCTTGAATGTTAAATTAAATTAAGTTAAGGAAGCAGTTAAATTTGTACTAAAATGTACCACTTTTTCAAGTAAAGCAACTTTTATTAAAGTTATATTTAATTACAGCAAAAAATTCAAAACTTTAACATCATTAATTTCTATGTAAACAAAGCAAAACTTAGACAGAGGTATCAATTTTTGCTTCAAAGTTGACTTGCAAACACCGCTTCGCTGGCTGTTGCAACTACTAAGTGCAATCGGTGCAAAATAGAATGTAGGGAATGAAGTAAGCATATCTGTCAAAGTAAAAAAAAAATACAAAAACAACAACACATCTCGTTAGCAACGATATTAATTAACTTATCAACTAACTTCCACTTCGGGGTGCGTCGCGACGCACCTAGTCTCAGCAGTTGAGGGTATAAGCGGTGCACTAACTAACTGTGAAACTAGAAAAACTCTTAAGACAAATGAATGGACGGACAACATGGCTGATGACAAACATTGAAAGTTATCGACGATGGATCAACGCACATAATTGATATATGTATGTATGTATGTTTGCGCGAGAAAGCAGGCAAGTGAAAGCCAAAAACGTCAGCGGAAGTTGGAAAAAAAAACGCACAAAAATACGAAGATTGAGTGCGCAGCAATTACTGCACTTAAAGCGATAAGCAAAAAAAGCTGAACTGAAAAATAAATTAAAAGCACTATGCGAGCAGCAAAGGAAGGCGCTGAAGTGCAGTATGGAGAAAATTAATTGAAAACTGATGGCTACATCCGCCAGCTTAGAGGCAAGTAAACATCAGCCGGTGACACATACATACATATGTACATACTGTACATAGTTTATGCACATATACACATAAACAGTTATTTACGCATAGGTAAGAAAAATAAATTGCAACTCTTAATAAGTAAAGTGAAGATGTCTGAGCAAAAAGAGGCGCGCCGCGTCGCCGGAAGTGTGCAAGGGTACATAAAAGCGCGCTGCTGTTTGTTGTTCCTTTTTTACTCGCGTTTACTCGCTAGCAATTTCTTACCTCTCTACGGCAATTCGCTGCATCTCGCACGTAAACTTTGACTTTACTGCTGCCGGCAGTGGCACAATAACAAAAATTATTGTAGTTGCAACTTCTTTCGTCGGTGTTTAATTTCTAACTTCGAGCAGCAGCTTCAACAGAGTTTCAACAAGACGAAAAAATGGGAAAAAGTAAAAAATAATATAAAGCAAAATATCGTAATGCCTGCCGCTCCTGTGGCAAACAGCTACAGCTGCTACTTGAAGATACAAAAACTGATGACAAAAAAAAAACAAGTGGGCAAAAACAATGCCTGCCTCCCGACACGACAAACTCTTCGTCGTCACAAATCAGCGCGCAGAATATCAGAGTTTATTGCCAACAGGACGCCAGGCAATGCAAATTGTTTATGTGTATTTCTTTTTACAACCGCTGCAGTGGAAGGGCACACCAAGCAATAAACAATTTAGTACCTCAACTGGTAGAAATCAACTAAGTACTAAGCCTAAAGAGGAGCAACAGAGCTGTATTAGAGCTTTAGATCGCTTTCCATCGATCTTTGTCCAGATGTGCCTTGCAGTCTGTTGGGTGGATTCCGCAGCCCACCTGGTGTTGATTACCTCAATGGGGCAAATTTTAATTTGTAGTTGTAGAATTTACCATGGATATTTCCTTGTCAGCTTAACGGTCAGACAGTTACCAGGAACCCAAAAAAAAATTGGTGGGAAGCGTTTCGGAGCCTGCTGGTAAAAAACCATTCTGCACTAAAATGGCTACCTTGGACGTTGTTCTGTTGGATATTAAAGATTCAATAGCGCCTGGCTGTTAAAGTAAATCGTCATAGGCCGCTCTGAAGGAGCGGAGATCATTACGCATAAGGTGGTCACTTTTATTGCGGTTAATAATAATAACATTTGGGCGCTTACGCGATTTTGTGGTGTGCGCCTTGAAAGGCAAATTGATTTTATGAGAAGCTTTTTCAGCCTCTGGTAACATATTTAGTTATGTGCATGTCCCCCAATTCTGAAAAATTGCTGGGTTGAAAATACCAGTTGATAACTACTAAGCACTTACGAAGAAAATATAGCAGAAAAACTACTCGTAGTTCGGCTACAAAGTAAACAGATTTTACATAGTTCAAAGGAACATACAAAGATGGCCGATTTTACTGTAGAGTGCAGACATATATGGGGCGTTTCATAACAAAATGAACGGGGTTCATACTTCATGTCTTTGATTTGTTTCAAAGTTTTAGGGTTGATGGACAAGCATAAATAATAAATAAATATGAAATTTGAGCTTGATTAATACATTTTTTACAGCATAAGAACCAAAACATATCGATTTAATACTTTTGGGGCGAGGAAAAAATTGGACAAAAAATCACACATACACACCAACATTCTTTGTGGAAAGAAATATGTATTTAAAAAATTTTTTTTCTTGAAAAATTTTTCACATACAAATTTTTTAATAAAAAAAAATTGTTTTTGAAAATATGCTATCTCAAAAAACATCACAATGGTAGCTCTGAGTATTGCGCAATATTTAGGTATAGTATTACGGGGTGCACTCTACAATAATTTGAATTATCAATTTTTTTTACACCGAAGTTGAGTAAAATGAGTGCATTACAAATTTACAAATTTTTCAGTAGCTTTAAACTTGCACTTTTTTATTATTTTTTGGCCTTATAACAATTATATTCAACAATTTTATAATGATTATAAAATTGTTGAATATAACTTGCACTTTATTTTACTAAAATTTAATGGGATACAAAACTGTACAAACAAATTAAAAAAATTTCTAAATTTGTAATGTACTCATTTTACTCAACTTCGGTGTAAAAAAAAATCATAACTCAAATTATTGTAGAGTGTACCCCATAACACTATACTTAAATATTGCGCAACACTCAGAGCTAGCATTGTGAGTTTTTTAAATTCTTTTTGAGATGGCATATTTTCATAAACTATTTTTTTTTTTATCAAAAAGTTTGTATGTAAAAAATTTTTCAAGAAAAATAAATTTAAAAAATATTTCTTTTCATAGAGAATTTTGATGTGTGTATGTATGATTTTTTTTTCAAGTTTTTTCCTCGCCCCTTTCTCGAGATAGTTGGAAATCTATTAAATCGATTTGTTTTTGTTTTTGTGCTGTAAAGTTTTTGAAAATGTATTAATGAAACTCAAATTTCATATTTATTTATTAGGTATGTTTATCAATCAACGCTGGAAAATTTTAAGCAAATCAAACACATGAACTATGAACTCCGTCCATTTTGGTATGGAATGCCCCATATACATTGAAAATTATGCACGTTTAAACACATGCACGCATACGCAAATGAAACCACATCCAAGCACTCGCATGGCAGGTAGTGTTGTGTCAGTGGAGCAGCTTTAGGAAGACAAATGTCTTGCCACTAAGCTGCTGCTGTCGCTGTTGCTATCACTGCAACTTCCTACAATAAATTTTTGTTGCGAATTTTTGTTTTTTTTTTTGCTTTTGCTACTATCCTTGTTCTTGTTGTTTACCCAGACGCTTAATTTTCCTTAATGCAAAAAATATTATAAAGTTGTTTATTAAAAGTTTTGCGGCTACATTTTGCTTCACCTTTGCGTTGTACGAGCATCATTTTTATTCTATTTAAGGCTCTTTTTTGTAAGACTTTACAAGAGTTTGTACTTTTAATACTCCTTTTGATGTTGCTGTTGGTTCATCCTTCCTAAAAACTTTCGTGTTACTAGGAAAATTATAATTTTTTTCTCCCACTACTTAATACTCTAATCTGGAGTGCAAGCGAAATGAATTGTTTTCAGCTTTAAAACAAAATCTTGGAAATTTATAACTCTGCTTAACTTTAGTGTTCGAATATTTTGCCTGAACAAATCTGTACTTGGGAGGAAATGATTTGAATTTTCTGTTTACTTTTCATCACCTTAATTGAAGTAATTTTCTAAGTTGGGTTGGTTTAGGTGCACAAAGTTTCACAGGCGGCTTTTGTTAGTCCATAGATCTCTTCAAGTCCGTTTAAAAAGTGCTGTCCAAAGTATTTACATTTCATTTACATTTTAAAAGCTTTAAAGCTTTAGAGCAAATCTTTATATTATTCCACTTCATCATTCTACAAACAGCAATAACGACAATAAGGATCCGAGATAAATTAAATTTCAGATCCTTAGTTTCAAAAACCAGGAGTATGGCGCAGAAGCATGTAAAATAAAAAAATGTGATGAGGTGGCTCTTGGAGTTTTCGGGGGAAAGATTCTGCGTAATATTTACGACCGCAGGCTTGAAAAGAAGAGTGGAAAGATTAGGTGGAAAAGCCTTGTTGGACTCGTCCAGAATCGCTTAGACGGTTACTGCTTCAATCAAAAAGAAGTAGAAGAAGTTGCAATCGCAAAGTGTATTGCCAAACATCTGTTAGAACTGAGACTGAGCCACAAATTCCCGAAAGCTATTGCATTTTCGTATACCTTGGTTTTTTGCACAGTTGCAACGGTCAAAGAGTATTATACTTACGGTGACCATCCGTTCTGTTTTTTTGCAGGACCGTACTGTTATTTAAAGGTCTGTCCTGCGGAGTTTTCTCAAAACAGAAAACCCCCAAAATGTACTGATTTTTTCCACGTGTCCTGCCTTTGTCCCGCATTTTCTTCGATATTTTAAAATTAACTTTTCCTAATCGAAATAAAAGCAGTGTCGATAACTAATTGATAACTACATAAGGGTAAGCTGGTTTTGAAGGTTCAACTAGTCAATGCGTTCTAAATATAGTATGGTTATGGACAATGGATGACGAGAAATTGAAGACCAGCATCAAATATATCGATAACACTGTTCTACAAATTTTGTGGTAATCGCTTAAGAAAAAAAAAATTTTCCAAGCCAATTTTCCTTTCAAACAAGCGTTTTCGTAATTTTTTCGAAAAACGTGCTTTTGGTACATTTCGAACCTATTCGTCAATATCTCACGAAAAAATTACCCAATCAACATAAGCTACCTACAGTCCTCTTACAAAATTTCGATGAAAATTATTGTTGTTACAAGCGACCAAAATCGAAAAATTAAAATTTCAATCATTTTCTTTTTACGGTGAATGAAAATCTGATGAGAAATGTAGATGTTACGGAACACAATCTGCACAAAATATATATATTTTTGCAAAGAGCCCATCAATACCTTTCGAACTGTTGGTCGTTTCATGAGATATTGAGGAATAACTGAAAAAGTACTAAAAATACGTTTTTCGAACAAATCTCGAAAACACTTCTTTGAAACCATGGGTATTTTTTTCGTGTTCAACAACCCAACGACCAGTTTGCCTAAAAATTTGCTTTACAGAGGTTTATATTTCGTGTAAAGTAATATGTAATATGCCTTATTATAATTTTGTAAATATTCATTACTAAAAGATTAATACCAATGAAGCAAATGTGATTTATGTTTAAAGTTTGGTATATTTGGTTTGGTATTTGAATAGCCCATCCTTTTAATACTTAGTAGGTACAGTTTTTCTTTTGTTTGTTTAATATTCATTAACTTTTTATAAAAATATAGCATATTCTACGTCTACATCCCATTTAAAAAATTTTTGAAAATTAAAAAAAAAAATAAACATAGGGGCGACAATTTTTTTTGTTGACGGTGCTGCGCATTTTCTATTTTATTTATTTTTTTGTTATTTTTATACTACGGAATTATATGTAGGTAATTTTTTTGAAAAATTCTCCTGCATTTTCAAAATATATTTATGGTCACCATAATTATACTGGAAGTAAAAGGTACTAGCATTCTCTACTTTCTCAGAGAGATCAAAAGAGGATGCATACATATGCTATAGTTAGTGCCCAGCCTTGCTGAGCTGCCACTGGGTCTAACTCTCAAAGCATAGTCTGCAATTAGCCAGAAGTTATCTCTTCCGCTAACCACCTTTTAATGTAAAATCGCTTTGAGGGTTTCTTTCGTAGACATTTGATAGTTTGTAGTATCCCATACGTATTCCAGGGCTCTGATTTCCGGTTGGACATTAGAGGAAATGTTTACCCCTCCCTTAGATGCACACCCTTACATCCAACCTGACCCGTTCGTGCTGCTTCTCACTCAATCATCCCTTAAGGAAAGTCTTATCAGGGAAAAAGTAGCAGAAAGAAGAAAACTAGCATGTCCAAAATCTTTATTAAATCCCAAAGTATCCCCAGTTCCGACCGTGGCATATACCGCAGATTACAATCCAAAGAAACTGGCGAGAGAAAAGTACATTTATGTAAAGCCCCGCGATGTTTGAAAAGGCTACCACTGCGAAGTCTTTATGAACAAATTAAATGTCAATAAAATATCGCAAAGTTTTTAGGACCCAGAATCGATTCCCGGTTCGAGCGATTGCCAAAAATTATAATTAATAATTATATTATAAATCAGCGAAGTGAACAGAATTAATTATGTAGATATGTAACTGAATCGTCTAACGCTTTGCCAAGCCGCACACAAATGTTTACACATGAAATTTCTTGAGTACTTCATACACACGCCTTTTTTCATAGCATTTCCAGGCCATTTTTTATGAATAGCGTCATAAATTTCCAACAAAACTTATCGTGCTTACTTTGTAATATTTCTCGAAAACCGGTTAGCCCTTACTTAATGCGATACTACTGCAAATGGACTTATGTTTTGTATAGTTGTATCCTTTGATGTGAGGTTAGGTATACAAATTTGAACTTGAAATGAATGTAGCAAAACCTAAATAAACAGAACGAATTCAGCTGCTGATAGGATTTTGTTTACATATACTCGTAATGCACACATGTCTGTATATGCAAAACCCTATTCAATAATGGCATTTAAGGTTTATTTCGGCATTGCTTTTTCTTCGAGACTTTTATATTTTGCCGTTTGAACGACAAATATTTGGCAGCGCTTGAGCCCTTTTATTGCTGTTCACAATTTTTTATACCAATATTCATACATATAAGGTACATAAACACATTCCTTTCAAGAAACATGTCACACGTTTAATAATATCGAGCCCTAACCGCCAAAATAACGCAAGCGACATTTTTTTCAAAATTTTATTTTTGATGCAGAAATGCATCTAGTTGCTCTAGGAATATTTCCGCATCAAAAAGAAAATTTTGAAAAAAATTTCGCTTACGTTATTTTGGCGGTTAGGGCTCGATATAACGAAGTATTTCAAAATTTCAATTTAGTGGGAAAATCAAATCAAAGTTTTATTAATTCATATAGTTGGTATACAAAAAGGCAGATGGAAAGATACATATCTTCGACATATTTGGGAAGTTTCTTTATATGTTATACTGAACGTATTCTACTTGTCAAGCTAATTAATGCATAATGAAACGTCCGAAAATGCAAATTTTGAGTTACATCTCTATATTATTTAACGTGCGATGTATATATGTATGTACTTAATAATACATGTGTGCTCACATTAGCTTCATAACACTTCAATAGTTAATGAAGTGGCAACAGCAGTTGGCGATTTGATGTTGATACTCACAGTTGTTTGCCTCCCCACTTACGATTATCAATATTGTTGTGACAAATAAAATAGGCAATGGCAAGCATTCGCATTCTAAAAGCTACCCAGCAAAAAATCGGTAATCGCTTTTAGTGGTAACGTGTTCTAGAAGGCATAGCGTTATAATGCCTTCGAATTTTTCCGCTTCTTTTAGGCATTGCCGGTAATGCAAAGTAGAATGTCCAACAATATTTTATTTATTTCGCTTCTTTGTTTGATTTCAGGGAATGCAAAGTAGAATGTCCTATAATATTTCTTTTTTAATTCGTTTCTTTGCTTCATTTCCGGAAATGCAAAGCAGAATGTCCTACAATATTTTATTTGTCTCGCTTCTTTGCTTCATTTCAGGGAATGCAAAGTAGAATGTCCTACAATATTTTTTTTATTTCGCTTCTTTGCTTCATTTCGGAGAATGCAAAGTAGAATGCTGCATCGTAGTCAGCTGAAAAATAGAATGAATACCCAAAAATTCTCTTTCTACCGTTACTTTCTGTGGAAATTTGTCTCGCATAAAAATCATGTTTTGCTTTGTTCAATTTGCAGCGAAGTTGAAGTCAGTCAATGAAGTGAAGTACATGAGTGAGGAAGTACAATTTTAAGCTTAGTTAAATATGCATGTATGTACATACCGATTTTTAAGAAAATCTAAATACCTAAAAAAATACATATGTATGTATAAAAGCTGATTTATAAAAATTTTAATTAATTTTAATCTTTTAAGACATTTTCTGATTTCAATTTAATATAAATAAGTATGTACTTATCTAGGCATTCTACATTAGTTTCTCTGTAAGGCATTCTTTGTTCGCTTCTCTGGATTCTGTTTATCCATGCGTTCTCCCTTCGTTTGAAGGTAATGCTGCGGGTAAGGGCTTACCTCCAATGACATGCCCATGTTAAAATAAGGCCTTCTTGAAGCGAAAGGGTAAGCGATTCCCATCGCCTAGCTCGTTTCCACTTTCGTTTCTGTGGTAATCGTGTTTTTTGCTGGGTATAGGTTCACGAATTGGTTCAAAAATAAATAGTATCAAATCTCGAATCTTTGAAATCCAGCTGGCTATAAAAAAATCACTCAACCATGAAGCGTTATCACATTTGTAAACTAGTAGGCCAGACAAATGTATTAAATAAATGAGTAAAAATAAATGAAAAGGGTTGTTGCTGATATTTGATTGCGTTGAACAATTGTTATGATTGCCTTTTACATACAAAAGAGCAAAGGCAAAGAAGAAAAGGCAAAGTCATATTTTGAAGGAATGCTTACATTTTTACATTATGAGGCTCAATTTGGCTTGGTAGCAAGCTACATGGGCGGACAAATTTAGTGACTCTCTATTGTTGTTGTTGTCGTAGTAGCGTTACAACCAAGCCCCGCCTAAATCGATTAGTCAGTCCATCAGTTCGAAAAGGTACCTTATGAGGTGTCTGGGAGGCGGACCTCATTGATCTCGTAAGCGTACTTGATAGAGGCCAATATGGAACTCCCCTGGCTAACTCATCTGAAGCACTAAATACTATCGGGACCCTTGTAGTGTAGTTAAATACCAGGTCGTTTAGGATACATATGTCTATACATATACGATAGCTGGTTAAGAGACAGTCAATCAGCATTCTAATGCACTTATAATAGCGGCTTGAATACTCTAGAAAATTATACCTTTTTTTGGTTAAGATCAGCCGTGCCTCCCTTCATAGCTATAACTCAGCTTAAAATATATACACCACACACTGGCAAACGGAAACATAATTTGAGTGAAATTTTCTGCGAGTATACGTAATCGTCTACCTTTCCTTCCATCTTGGAGCTGTCGATTTAGTACTTATATACATATATATGTGACTGTAGACTTAGAATAAGCTCCCACCCATATGTTCCTCGAGTGAGTATGTGTGGTAAAGCCATTTTTCAAACTGGAGTTAGGTGTTGTGTGGTATCCAGACTTAAACTTAGAGGGAAAAAGGCTAATATTTTTGAGTGTTCACATACATTTAGGGCTCCTCCATGTTGCTAAAGTGTTTTTTTTTTGGCTCACTGAACCTTAGCAGCTTAGCTGTAGTTTACCATCAGAGTCTGTAGAGTAGAAATAAGGCACTATTTCGAGGCCCTTGGTTGGGTGAAGAGCACCTTTTGTACATTTCCTATTTTTGTTCTAATCGTGGCTTTACCCTAGGCCATCTACATACCAGGACGGTGTGTAGATAATGATATCGTGAACTACTACAATGTATGTATATGCATTAAGGTGGAGCGAAAATAATAAATTTTGCGTTTCAAAATTATATTAGCAGAGGATCGTTGCCTCAGGATGTCAATAGATTACGTATACATTTATTTTTAGTTGGGTTATTTCTTTCTGCCTTCCCTTTTTGGTTAAAATTTTGAGATATTTGTAAATTATAAAATTAAAAATAAATGACGTAATTTATCAAAATAGTTTTTTCTGGATATACAATAAAGTGCAAGTTTAAAATACCTAAAAAAAATCCGCTGTTTTTTTTAAATGGTGCTACGCATTTTGTCGGATAAGTTTTAGATACTTCAAACTTGCACTTTATAATTAAAACAAATTACATTACAATTTTTTTTTTTTAAATGGCCTTTTATAAAATACGTAATTTGTTTAGAATTTACAAAGATCTCGAAATTTCAATTCAAAAATATATTTGGGCATATTCTATTGACGTCCAGGGCAACGATCTCCCGCTATAAAAATTTCGAAACACACAATTTTTTTTCGCTCCACCCTAATGCGCATCCACTGTGATGGCTCTCCTTAATAATTATTCCGCATTGCGCTTCCAGGTGAGTTACCTGCCCGAAATTATACCCGAATATCTTACTACGCCCGGCGGTGTTAGTGTAACATCACTCAAAGAAAGAAGCAGAGAAGACCAGAAGAAAGGTGTATTGTGAATTGATCTAAACAATAGTGCCACAACTCAAAAAAAGGCTCAATATTTTTGTTATTTTTGGATTATGAAACTATCTATTGAAGTAAATGTGCGATATTTATGGAGTTTTTTTCTTTTTTACCAATTACTCCACGCTGTTCCTTGCTGACAACACATTTTCCGTTCGAGGAATACAATTAGAATGAGTTTTCCTTTCCGCACTTACATAAAAACACACTGCATAAAATACAATAAATTACCGCATCTGATTAGATTGTTTTTTGCCTGTTCGTTTTCCGCACAATTTCCCTCTCACTTAACAAAATTTTTGGCGAGTGGCAAATTTGTTATAGTGTTGATTGCATGCTGACCAACAGCTAAACAAACGAATCGGAATGAAAGCATAAAATAAAGCAAGCGGCACCCACATGCGTGCAATAAAAACACTTTCCTACACAAGGGAAGAAGGCAAACATATAGCAGCTCATACAAAATCAAGTGTTGGGCGCATCCAAAAGAAAAAAAAAGGATACTAAATATTACACATGCTGTAATCTGTTCAGGGACATAATTTTGGAAAGGTTAAGGGTTTTGTGAAAAATTACGAGGCATCCAAGTGGAAAAATGGGTTGTTTGTTATTTTCAGTTTCAGTTAGTCTTGTACACGAAGAGGAAAAGTGGGCGCACGGTTTTGACAAAGGTATAAAAGCAACGAAGCAAAGTTTGAGATGGTAGACGGGAAATGAACAGGAAGTATGCAACATGTCGAAAGGAAGGAAATTGCTACTGTCTTATTAGTAAACTCGCTGTTAAGAATTTCGCACTTTAGCCTAGCAGTCAATTACTGGCGGACTGCGAGTGTCTGCTGTGTGGATGTAGCGAAAGGAGTGCCTTGTTGAAAGGTTGCAAACATTAGCTAGCCCAAACTAAATGTATGTTTTAAGCGCAAATGTATTAAAAGAAAACGCAAAAATTAGTGAGAAACATAAAAATAAAAGCGAATATAAAAATTTATAATTTTCGGTAGTACTTATGTATATACATACTTAAAATGGCAGATGCGAGCATAAAAATGCCATTTACCTAAGGGACTAATATTTGCAAAGTCCTTTTTTGCGCAACCTAACAAAAAATTTTCTAAAAAATAGCTTATGCATAAAAATGAGCGAAAAGAAAGTTGAAACTTTGTTTTAGCCAACAGCAACAGCTGTTGTTAACTTTTCGCCAACTGTTGCCAGCTTTCATGCAAAAAAGTTACTTTAGGCCACTCAGGAAGACCTGTTGGCTGCTGTGAGTTTATTTAGTGTACTGCTGAAGTTATGGTTATGTTTTAGTAGCGCATTAATGTTGTTCATATTAAAAATTCAACCCACGTGAAAGGATGTTTTAAGGTTGCATTTTACTTTTAAAGCTATCTGTGCATACGTATTAGATATATTTTCTTCTTTTAAGCACGATGCTGAACCTTAACACCAGCGCCAACAGTTTTGAAAAAGAAGCAAAATAGGTTGTTCTACTAATGGTAAACGAGGGCAATAAAAGTTGTGAACAACCTTGTCTACTTAGGACACCGCATAAACACCACCATATAAGTAATGACAGCCTAAAGATCAAGTGAGAATACCTCTTGCAAATAGCTTCCCTTCTAGAATCGGTAGAAAATTTAAAAGCCGAGCCCTCTCCCTCGACGAATAAAACCCATCCCCATTTTCGGAGGTAGCTTTTGAGATAACTATTCTATGCAAAATCTATGCGCTTGTTCATTTGGGCGATAATAATAACCTTCGACTCATTGACAACAAAAGCAAGGGTGCCCAAGAAAACAATGGAAGGACCGAGTGCAGAAAGATCTTTGTTTACTTGTTGTGAGACACGTACTTATTTTCGAAAAGAGATAATTATTAGCGAAGGGTTGTAACTAATAATAAGATAGCAAATTTTGATATAAAAAATCCTTCTTGGCCAGAGCGGCTCAACAAGGTTTGATGAGGAAAAAATCAAGCCAAGCGAAAACAGCCAGTAAAAATTGCCACTTTCGTGTAGTTAAGCTTGGATGCCTAGGCAAGCTAGATATTTTGGATTCCAAATAAACTCAAAGAACTTCATTTGACGGCGCGTGTTGAAATCCACGACTTTTCTTTTTAAACATGTTTAGTACCAATCTTCTTCGAAAATGAATGTAACATGAAACTCGTTTTGTAAATTCGGAGGCACAAGTTCAATTGACCTGATTCTTAGTGAAAGCCTTATGTGGAGGAGAGAGCAAGTAAGGCTTAAGTGGCTCTATTAAGCTAAAAAGAGTGATACACAAATGATGGGGCATTTCTCCCAAATTTACTTGCTGGCTCTATGAAACCATAGCCAATCTCAATTTAGGAAAGTGGAGCCCTCATTGGAATCAATAGAGTGTTCTGGACCACTCCCATACTGGCCCTTAACTTCACGCTTTACATAGCGCTTCTTGATATCGCAGGTAACGCAGCTGTACACAGTGTGGAAATTGATATTTTTTCGTGACAAATTGTAATATCTCGAGAACGAGAATAGCTAGCGAAAAAGCTCAAAAGCTTTTTAAGGCTTTTGAGATATAAACTACAGAAAAAATAGCTTCCCTCGCTGGATAAAAAAATTTCCTTGAGCTTTCAAATGACCTTAAGAGGGAAGGGGATTTTAAATTTTTTTCCTTTTTTGACCTGAAAATAGTATGCAGTGAACTTTTTAAAAAGTTATAAACACATAATTTTGCTGTTCTTGCGTCAAGGAATTCATTTCCGTGGTCTCAGGAACCGAAAACGGTTTTTTTTTGGTGAATTCAGTACATGCTGTTTTTAGGTAAAAAAAGACAAAAAATTAAATTTTTCACTTTTGAAGATCGAGGTAATTTATTATTCAATGTGACCTTCAAAAGTAAAATTTTTAATTTTTTAAATTTTTTTTTGGCCTAAAAAAAATTGTAATTACCTATTAAAAAACAATTTTTAATGCGTTTTTTGGATCGAGCGACGACGTAAGTGGATTCCTTGACGCAAGAACAGTAAAATTATGCAATTAGGGCGATCCATCTAAACGGGTTCATGCCTCGTAACCACGTAAACCTTGTAAACTTACTTAATTTTGTATGTAAAACCGGTTTATTTGCGAGCTGTACGCAGTTACGAGGCATTTACGCTTTTGATGAATACCCATACTGTTTTCAGGTCAAAAAAGGAAAAAAAAAATCATGAAAAAAGTTTAATTTCCACACGGTGCGGCAGCTGTACTGTACTCGGTTGTTTGAGTTATTCGAATCTGGAAACTATCGTCCCATCTAGGTATGCGCGGGTCGGCAGATAGCTATTTCCCTGTTTAAATTCAGGCCTCCAGATCACTTTAGTCTTTTTCAGTTTGAGGTCGCTGCTATAAAAGATACAGTTGATTGTTGGTGTTGCGCACGAGGGCGTTGAGCCATAGTGATATCAATAAAAAACTGTGTGGCTTATGAACTGGCCATAAGTTACACTCTCGCACTAGTAACTATCACAAAGAAAAGAAAGAGTGTAAGCTACTTTGATTAATTGTGGACTTCTGGGCATCGTGCCGATTCCGCTAATGCTGGAAGTTAAGCCTGGTTTGTATTACTGCGACACTGTTCTGGCCGACGGTGGACCGGGGTCAATCTAGGGATCCCATTATGCCCGCGATGCCACATCTCTCAAATATTTTCAAGTCAATTCTGGTCAGATCACTGTCCTCTTGCTCTTAGACTGCCCAGTTTTTTCTGCGGCGGAGGAACTTTTCGGTCTGGCATCTACCGCCTGTGAAACTTCATGCTCAACACGCAGCAATTATTGCTTTGATCTATCAGTTATTGTTCGCAGTTGTATCATAAAGAACCAATACAGAGAGTCTGAGTGAGCCCCCTTAACAAGGAACAACCAGCTTAACCTAACCTAACTCAAGAATATTTTTGGTAGAGTACTGGAACTTGGTATGGAGATATATAAAATCAATTTTATACTCAAAGGGTAGAGCTGCCACCTGTTTATAAAATCAAATTCAACTCGTATTAAGAGAATTATTACAATATGGTTGTCAGACGAAAGAAGCTTAAAAAGGTTGTAGTTTGAAAATTAATTATTCGCAAGCTATATGAAAAATTAAAATATGGATGTCATATGATAGATTATTGAGAAGCCTTGTTTTTGAGGTATTTTACAAGGATTTTCATTTGAGTTAAATAAACTAATTTAAATGAATTATTTGAAATATGGGTATCAATCGAAATGGGGTTTAAAAGGCCCTTTTTCTAAACTGAAAGTAGGAGGGTTGCCACATACTTGAAAAATTAAATTTTACTTGCTTGAATAATCAAGTTCCTGTTTGAAAACTACTTGAAGAGGGCTGCCATCCGTTTGAAAAGTCGAATTTAATAAAATTATTTACAAGTTAAAGTGTCAAATGAAAGAGTGTTTAGATAACTTTAATTTAAACATATAGAATTTTCCGAGGTATTTCCTGAGGATTTCTATCCATTTTTGAATTTAACAATGGGATTATAAATCAAAATCGCTTGAGCTAGTAGAGCTGCCAACTGTTTGAAAAATCAAACTCAACTCGGACTATGGGAATTACATTATCCAAATATATATGTACATACATATGCAGCACAATTGGGGTTGTCAGACGAAAGAGATTTAAGAAGGTTGCCACCTGTTCAATCAGTTAAATTCAAATTATTTAACAACATGTATGGTTTATTACAATATGGGTATCAATCGAAATGGTTTTGAAAAGGATTCATTTCTAAACTACATGCAGGAGGGTTGCCACCTGTCGAAGGAGATAGGTTAATTAAAAAAATACACAAGCAAGATATTTAAGAAAATTTTAGTTTGAAAATATTTTAAAATTTCATATAACTCAGCGAAGCGTGTGAGGGCAATGACGTAGTTTAATCTGTTAAATATAAAAATAGAATTAGCCGACTTAAAGCGCGATTTCATTTACTAAAGTACAACTTAAATAATAATTAAAATATACTCCGAAAACTCAAATTCCTACTTGCATTGATTACTACCATATTTTTTTTGTTTTTCTTTTGCCCCTGTGTGCAAACAGATAAAAGACGAAGTTTTAGGTTGAAAGATAAAAATCAAAATTCACAAACCACTACAACAAAACGCTAGTCAGCTGCTATGAGTTTGACAGTAATGGAGCCGATTGGCGCAATGTGAGTGCCATTGGAATACTTCAATATTTCGTACGTGACAATAACAGTGGGAATGGCGATAACCATTTACAAAAGCACACATAGGCGACAAACCAACAAACGTACACATTCGTGTGCAAGCTTATGTCCGATACGCACATTTTTTGTTTTCCAAATTGCTATAAATACTAGCAACACAGCAGTCGGAAGGTAGCCTCCCATCGTATTTGCACGCTTCCAACATATTCGCAAATCTGCCGGCCAAGGGCCTTACAGTAGTCTTCACCACACTCCGGGCACTTGAAAATCCTTGCCTAGAACCATGGTACAACCACTACGAAATGGTAAACTGAAGGATGTTAAATGATTGCGACGATGTTGGAGGTCATTTGGACCACAGGGGTGATGATGAAAAAACAAACAAAAAATAGTTGGCGTGAAGTGGCAAGTGGATGCCGACTGTTTTATAAAGTTTGGCATATGTGTATGTACGTTTATGTGTGCATGTATATTTTTCTATGTACAAACTTACTTATGGGGGGGGCCAGATCTACATTGATGTACATATGTGTGTGTCTATGTCTTCTACTTGCTCATATTCTGCGCTATTCTATTTTTATTTATTTTTTCGACCAACCATTCATTTACCTCTTATTCGTTTTTCAAAATTGTCTGTTAGTGCACGCGCCCTCTTCGATTTCCCTACTCCTCGATAGAGTGAGAGACAGAGCTTGAGGGTCCCTTTATTCCATGCAGCGTTCGTCCTTTCGCCTGTTCATTCAGCGTTGGGAACAACCTCAGCTTTTTATGTCGGCTCGTTTGTTTGTCACAGCTGTCAGGGCACGTCAATCGGTGTGGCCTCACTGGACATTGAGCAGTGTTGGCTTGTTCAGCTAGAATATTTGGTGAATGATTGTGATAACAACAACAACAACAGCGATGCAATAACAGCAAAAAACAAACAGTGAATCAATGTTATTGTAATCCTAACTCGAGAGCTGTGCAAAACTCGCCAGCAAATCAATGCAATGCGCGAGTGGAAATTTCGTTTTCGCCCTTATTTTTTTTTTTTTTGGGTTTTGTTTTGCGCTCTGCTATGAAAAGGCAGCAAATGAAAAGAATCGCAGGCGTTCGCCGTCAAATAAATGAATGAATAGATGCATAGCTATACAGCAATGAGGGCATGCATGAATGACTGCGTGGATGAGTGATTGCATGAAGTCGTTTTGGAAGTCATTGTTCGCTTACATTCGAGTAAGTATGTACACAGGTATGTAAGTAAGTATGTATGTATGCTAGTTTGGTAGAACCATTCAAATAGCGCGCGCAGATGTGTGTTATATACCTACATACTTTTATACGTACTTATGTATGTACGTATGTCTACATTGTGTAGTAAGTAGAATGTATGGCACAAATTTGCTGTAATTGCTGCGCATTTGTAGCATTGGAAAAATAATCCGCCCATCCAGTTAGTCAATCAGTCTACCATCCACATTCATTTCGTAGAACAGAATTGACGTAAGATGGCATACACCATGGCGTATGAGTAACTATGACAGACGGAGGATTTAGGTTATTATTGATGCGACAACAGAAGGAAATTCATTACATTAATGATGTTGCAGAAACGTGGACATATTGAGAAAGATGATATCAAATTATAAAAATTGTTTCGAAAATGGAATCGAAAAGTATAAATGGATGAGAATAAATATTTCATAAAGGTAGAAACGAGTTGGCCACATAGAAAGTTATTAAATTCCTTTTAACGAATTAAAGGTTCTTTAAAATAGTTGTGAAGATTTAATGGGCATCTAGAAATTAATAATTAGTTCCAATTGAAATTTTTGGTTTGATTAAGATAAGCATAAAAATTAGTAGGGTAGGATAGACTCAGCGCCCAATGTTGGATGACTTTCGCAGATTTCGTTAAGCTATGACTGATGGCATATTTGGGGGTTAAAATGTGGGAGTTCAATTTAAAAAATCGAGGTTTTCTAAAAAAAATAGATTCAAGAGTAAGTCGGCGCAACGCAGTACGCCAAATATTGGGTAGTATATTACAAATTCTTTCTTCATTTTTAGAATGGTCCGCTTTTTCAAAAAGATTGTCTTGTTAAGCTTTCTCAAACAATTAACATTTGGTACCAATTTTCTTATATTTCATTTAGTTTCACTATTTTTTAGCTTTTACTATTTAGATAGGTGACAAAGATTTCTCAAATACCTTTAGTTTGACAACCATATTGTAATATCTAGTTCGTCTTATAAATTTAATTTAAAAACATCTTTAAAATACGTGGCAACCAGCCTGAAAAATAATTTCAATAGTAAACTTTCTAATCTTCCTTATCCATAATGTAATATTTAGTTTACATTATCAATTAAATTATATTGAATTTTCCAAACAGGTGGCAACCCTCCTTTTCCACTATAAGCCTTGTTACACGTCTTTAATTTTATATCCATTTCGCAATGTGTACTTAGATCATGTTATAAGTTTTATAAATTCAATCTTTTAAACAGGTAGCAATCCTGTTCAAAAATATTTTCGTCTTTACGCCTTCTTAAGCTTTATCCTTTTAACACTAATATTTAAATATTTACAAAGTCAAATCAATTTTAGGTTATATTATTATCTTAAAAAATAATTGGCTATACAAGTCAATAAATTTTATAAAAATTCAAAAAGCATATTTTTTAATTTCTATAAAAAATCCTTTCGTGACAGAAATACAAACAGAGTTTTGTTAGAAAAAGCTCTTTTTATTTTTAGATGTTGTTCGAATAAGGCATCCAAGCTATGTCCTGAGGGGAATAAGCACAAGAGCTAATCTCACGAGTTGTCTTTTTTTTTGTATCACTCCATTTTCTCGTTAGAAAAGAAAACGCTAAAGCATTCTTCTTGCATTTATTTCAAAAAATGGAGTTCCAGAAGAAGTACAATAAAAAAAATCAAGTATTTGAACAAATTCAAAATCAAAAATTCAAATCAAATTTGAACGATTATTTAGTCGAAAAAGTACCGAAATTACTCACTTTTTTATTGTCACTCGAAACAATCAAATGAAAACAATAACATTGATTATAAGATGGCGATTATATGCGAAACAAAAATTCCATTTTTACAATTTTTATTTACCGGACACTTGAAATTCAATCTAAAATTGTTAAAATAATATAACTTTAAAGTTAACTCTTTAAACGCTAGTGTTACATATATGTAACGCTCGAATTTCGCGGACTAATATTGTTGTAAGGAAAATTTGTATTACCTAACAAAGATTCACGAGTGTTACATACATGTTTCAGGTCGTACATACATCCCTTGATGGAGGTCGAAACTTTTTATTATGGGTTTTTGTACATATCCTCTCTTTTATTATCCTCCAAAATTTGGTTCCTATAAATTTCCTCTTTTGCTTTCGCGTTTAATGCGAGTAAACGTTTCAGCTGACTGTGTATCGTGCTACTTTTTTTATTATATCTTTTTTAAGTTTTCATTTAAATAGAATTTCGCGATGGAATCTTGTTCTTTATGCAAAACTGAAGATAGCGTATTATCTAAGATAAGTGTGCCAACATTTTCGAAAACACGTTTTTGTCGAAAAGGGTAACAACTATTGAGATTTCCCTGTATACATATTTAAGATCACATAGTTGTTAAATGTATCTGCTTCTTGGGCGTTCAGTATGTAGGAAAACAGGGGTCGTCACTCTGTCAGACGTTACATTATCTGAAATGGTTTACATATCACCGTTATTGGTATTATTTTAGTAATATATACATTAGGGTGGTCCAAAAATGCATGTGGGTGGGGAAAAGTAAAGTCGGAATTTTTATGCTCTCACCCGCTAGGATTGTTCTATATCGAAAAAAATATACCCTTATTTTTTATTTTGAAATCAAAAAATATTTAGAGGTCGCTCAAAGCGCCCAAAGTTTTCCATGTATTTTATATGGGGAAAAAACCACTTTTCGTAGAAATGGTATAGAATAGTTAAAAAACAATATTTTTCTACCAGAAAACTCTGTTTATCTGCAGGAGATTCCCAATAATAATACCCAATTGTTTGTTTAACTATTCTTTCATCGCAACTATAAATTATAGGTCCGCCAAAAACCCACAAAAACCCCGAAAAATGCAATGGGGAGACTAATAAAAAATCGTTAGTATTGATTTGCAAGAATTCTAAACCATTTCTACGAAAAATTTTATTTTATATTATATATAAAAATACATGGAAAACTTTGAGCGCTTTGAGCGACCTCTAAATATTTTTTGATTTCAAAATAAAAAAAATGGGGTATACTTTTTTCGATATAGAACAATCCTAGGGGGTGAGAGCATTACAATTCCGACTTTACTGTTTTTGGACCACCCTAATATACATACATACATATGTAGTTCAGTAACAGACAAATATGAAAGGGAAAACAAAAGCGAAATTGAATGAAATAAAAGTGCTTATCTAAAATATGAAATCCTGCAAAACTTCATCTACATTTGTATATCTTATTTTAACAACTATATGGTCATATGTCAATATATTTTTTAGCAGAAATTTTATTTCATTTGTTCGCACTTCACGTTCGCTTTCAATTTATTTGCGATTTGTGAAAGGCAAACACATTTACACTATTGCGCATGCATAGAGCTTATACCACAAAAGCTGGGTAAATAAAAATGCGCCATTTTATTTATACACCCTGGTGTTGTTATTATTGTGTCACGTAAATTATGTGCAATTCTTTATGAGTGCAAAAATATGCACCAAGAAGAAAAAAAAGCGAATTAAATAAATAACTGAATGGAGCACCAAAAGAAAAAAAAATGTCACCACCAAAATGCATTTCCCACAAACTCACACAATACAAATGTCAACTTGCTGCAGATAATTTGTACGGAACGTGGTTGCTGACAATATTTCAACAACAAGCGAACATATATATGTAACTATATACACGAATAGCAATACACGAGTTATAAATAAGTAAATAAATACGCTGGTAGATTGCATCGACAGCTGCAGTGTGCAGACTATTTAGTTTGTTGAAGCAAACAAGGAACTTTAGTAGAAGTATTAATGTTAGAGCCGCTGCATGTGTTAGTACAAAAGTAAGGATGTCCGTGTGTGCTTTGATAGCAAAACGTCTTTTGCTTTGGGTTAACCTATTTGAAATGCATAGAATTCGAAAATGTTATACAATAATTTGCGCATTTTTCATTTCTTCAACGACAGCTGCTGGTTGATATGCATATAAATATATACATATGTATATAGAAAGAGCTACACAAAAGGAAACAAAAAAATAGATGTTGCAAACTACAGTATGCGCAATACAATTGCATATACAAGTGCACTGAAGCAAAAGGAGCGCCATCCTGGTGCAGCAAATACATCAGTTACTAAACTGAAACTCTTAAATTCGAATGCATGTTCATATAAAAGTCTTACGTACAAAATATCAGCCATTTATGGGCAGCATTTCTTCTACTTGACAGAGCACACAAATTTCAGCAGACTTTTGGCCTCAATCTTATGTTGTGAGAGATTTCATTAAAAAAAAAATAATCGGTACTGTTTTACCATCGGAATTATTAAGCTTATTATATTTAATTATTTTTTACAAAAAAATATTAAGATTTTCTTAAGCTGGATCGATTTGAAAGAAAAAATCTCCAAAAGTCGTATTATTTTGATTGTGTTGATTAAATTTTTAAGCAGGCCTTTTAATTTTACACTCTTCTATCAACTGGGGTGATTTAAAAAAAAAAAACAACGTTTTAGCTATTTTGTCATAAAAAATACACGATTTTTGGAGATATTTCCAAAACGGTCAAGCTCACGTAAAACTTAAAATTTTTCCGAAATATTTTGGCGGTAGTCTTATAATATAACACTTTTTATGATTCCTCTATAAAATAAATTTACTATATTATATAGTTTATAACAAATTAATGTTGTTTCTTTCTCTGAAACTACAGGTTTACAACCCTCGAAGAATTATGAACCTAGGAACTTTCTTCTTCTACCACAGCTGGCGGAGCATGGATACCGAAATTTGTTTGTAGCTTCCTCTCTTATGTAGCTTCCTCAGGAGTCGTTATGGTGAACCCTCAATCTAGGCATGCCTTCCAATGGCAAAATGACCTGAGAGGAGGCCCATGTCTGTGGCTAGATCCCTTCTAACCAGCATGAGGAGACCTTACGAACACTATACCTTCCATTCCGACCAGAAGTGCGACAGTCCACTACGATCATTGAATTGCATCACTGTGGCGATCCCTTTAGCGAGCTTTTGCTCCTTCCCTTCAGTTTCCTGTGTGATACGATCAACGTTTTAATAAAAAGTATAAGATGTGACCTTTCCAGAGGTAGAGCTCTAAACTTTCTAGTTAAGCTAATAAACAGAGCTTCTCAAAAACATTTAGATTGATTGATTGTTATAATTGATATATATGTATATATTTTTGAATAATTTGAAAACATTTTTTTTAAATATGGCAACTCTTCTCAAAAGAGTAAAATCTTATTGCACATCTGCAGTCAAAGCCTTTTAATTTGACACCTCATTTTGGAAATTCGAACGAACGGTGCGGATATGATGGCATTGATTATTAAATAATTTGAATTTAATCGTTCAACAGGTGGCAACTCTTTTCGAAAAACTAAAACCACTTTGCACATCTACAGGCCAAGCGCTTTAATTTGACAAAAAATCTCTTCGTCTTTTGTATATATAGATATGAACCTTCATGATATCCTTAGATTGTTCTCATTTCCATTATTACTACAAAAATTATTTGAGCAGATAGTAAATACAAAATAAAATGCGGATTCGTAATTGCCGGTGCACATACTGCATATGTATGTATGTATGTACATACATCCACACTCAGGCATTAGGAGAACTATTTAATCTATTTCGGTATGCCACATGCCGCAGACTATGTAATTTTCAACTTCCTTATTGCGGCTTGTGCTATTGCTGCTTAAAAAGTAAGTGTGCAATATGTATGTATGTTTTAGAGAAAAACAGCTACAAAGAAAAACAATGACACCAAAAGTAACAATAAACCATATTTCTCGCTTTTTCCGCAATTTTTTAATAGTTTTCGGTGATTGTTTTTGTTGCCATATGTATGTAGTTGCCACTGGTTATTGTGATGGCAATGGTGTTTAGTTTGCCCGCAGCATTCAGTAGCGTAAAACTATTTGCATGCAGATTTCCATTGGCTTCGTTTTGGCTCACCAACCAGTTCAATGGCTACGCTTAAACAATGGTTGTGGATTTTTCTTTGAATTTTTTTTTTTTTTTCTTAGTTTTACTAGGTATTTGTTGCTTAGCGCTTTTGTCTCCACATGCTTTGTAGCAGCCTTACAGCAAGTGCTCGTACTATTTATTTGCCAGCTAAAATTATCGCGCGCTTAGCTTGGAGTGGTAAAATGACATAGAATCGAATAGAATATAAAAGAGCGTAATGGAATGCAGATGGGGCAAAGGAAAGAGCGGAGTGGAGTGGAGTGCAGTGCAGTGGACGGCGTTAGAGTAAAATAGCGGTAGTTACTAAAGAATAAGCGCATTGATACGAATCTAGATTGTGGTCCATATTTTAATTCTAATTACGCTTCGCCACTTTCTTGCTTTTGTTCGGAAAAGTTACAGCGATTTTACTTGCAGTAAATTCCGTCTTTTTACACACTAACAAAACATACATATGTATGAACTAGTATTTGTATGTATGTATGTACATACGCAAATGCTTAAAACTGATTGCTGGTATTGTTTTTGCAACAATAAACTTACTTTTTATGTAGCCAGCCTGGTTGATTGGAAAACTCAAAGCATACGATGAAAATTTGCTTTCGTACTTTTTTACGAGTATTTATACTGCATGGAGTTGTTAGCCCGTTTGGTTTTTTCTTTTTCCTCCCACTGCATTTATTTATTTGTTTATTAACTTGACTTATTGTTTCGCTTTCGCATTTATGTTACCATTGAGTGCTTTTATTTCTTTCACTGCTCACTCGCTTTATCTATTTGGTTTCGGTCTGTGCAATGCAGAGAAAGGTTTGAATAATCCGCTCTTTTTTTTCTTTTTTTTTTGTTTGTTTGTCGCAAGCAACTTTGCATCCCATTAGAGCTATTTTCTTTCGCATTTTTATTACAAGCTTTGTTTTACTTTTTATTCACTACTAAATCCAATTAGAAGTTTGATTTGACCTAAGTTGTAGTGGGCAGAGGTAACGGATGGCGTTGAATAAAAAAATTAAATGCAAATGAACGAGAGTAAGTACGTAGGGAGTTAAATTTTGCAGGAATGTTGGGTTTTTTTCTTCAGTTCCATTTTTTAATCTCAGCTATGTAATAAAGGGTCTTAAAATATGCAATGCCTTATGGGTAAAATAAAAGATGCTACGGAATTTGCTACAAGCTACTTATGCCAAGATGTGTGCATGAAATTCGAAAAAATATGTACGAAGCAGGTGGTTGTAAAAAGTATGAATTTCTATAATTTTTCATTCAAAATGAACGATTCATAAATTTCAAAATCACATCACGAAAGAATTTTTTAATCTTATCAGGCTGCAATATCGAATGCAATTTAAACAACTATGAACTGCAGCTTATTATAAAATCATTGTGAAGTTTTCTGAGTGAAAAATGTAGTTACATATATTTTGTGCGATACTGTACCTCGCTTGCAGTTGTGGCGCCAATCGACTGTTCCGTAAATGGCAACTACTTCTGCCTCGACAACGCCACAGTGACATGGAAGACTTAACTAGATATTTGTGAAGACTTTCCTTCAAAAGACAAACCCACCCCCC
>NW_023458556.1:45197139-45209051 GCF_013731165.1 Rhagoletis pomonella | reverse complement strand
TCCATGTCAAATCAACCAATGGTTAGAATCGAGAATATTTGATTTGGATAAATCTTGGTAAGAATTTTGCTTATATCGTATAATGAAGTTCTGTAAAGCAACAGAATTAAAAATGTTTATGCAAAATTCTAAATTTCACGATTATCGGGATTTTGCCAACTTAATTTTTTTAATATCTCAAAAACTATTATATCTAAAAAGTGGATCTGTTCTCGTTTTAAAGCTGATATTTGGGGCTATAAAGAAAAAAATAGATACAAAAAAATATTATGAATAAAAAAACTACAGAATTTTGAAATTAAAAGAGTCGCAAAAGCAAAAACTTATGTGCAGTTTTGGCGAAATTTTTTATAAAATACCTCCAACTGATTTTAAGAATCTTGAAATTTTCAGGCTGTTTTTTATAACATATAACTTGTTGAACTGTGAAAAAAAACCATTTTCCCCAATAGTTTTTCATTAAAAACGACCTCAAGCTCAATAAAAATTGTTGAATATAATTTGTTTACAAACTCTAAATAAAATTTAAAATTTGTATTTAATTTAATTTTTTTTAACCGACTTCCAAAAAAGGAGGAGGTTATCAGTTCGTCGGAATATTTTTTTTTTTTTTTTATGTATGTTACCGCATAACTTTGGACCACGTCAACCGATTTCGATAATTCTTGTGTCTCAGAGGTGGTCCCATACTAATCTGGTTAAGATCCGATCAGTGGATCATGAGATATATATATATATATATATATATTTTTTTTTTATATGAGAGTTGAAGTCGGTTTTTTTTTTGCTAAAAATTACTTGTTTTAATTTAGTGTTTGCAAAAAACTGTTTTCAATTTCAACAATTATCATAAAATTATCATAATAATACCTGTTTGAAAATTTCAGGATCTTTTAACATCAGAGGTATTGTTTAAAAAAACCTAGCCAAAAATGTATATAAAGTACATTGGTAATTTACTCCAAAAGTGTCATAACTCCAAAATCCAAACTCGGGAATAACGTCCTTACATATAACAAAAAAAATTTAAAAAGAATAAATATTTTGTTCTTGTGTGCTACTGGTAATCGATACATCTATGAAATTTTTACAAAACATAGTGGAATAGGTAGCGTTAATTTCTGCATACATAACTCAATATTTGTATTTTTTTTGGATTACGACATTAATGAAGTAAATGATCGATATGTATGAATATAAGTCTTCGCTATTACCATATTTTGATGTTCAAAATTTTCAACTTTTCAAACTTTCAATTTGTCGAATTGTGAACGTAATATATTTCTTTAAAACGAGACCAGCACCATTTTTGTAACCATACAAATGTTTGAGATATTCAAAAAATAAACTTGCAAAATTGTGACACTTTGAGCTTTCGAAAAATTTATATTCATTTTTTCACCTTCTTAGAAACTCCAGTATATGATAATAGCAGTACTATTGAAGAGAAAGTTTTTTTCGTTTATTTTGAAAGACTTTTTATTTTTTTGATTGGGCAAAGTAGCTAAAAATATGAAGAGACCATGTAAACATCGCAGTAGTGGAACCTCTTTAACACCGAAACTGTCTGAAATTAACTTCTTTTCATTTTTTTAATACAAAATATAGCGTCTCAGCTAACTATTTTGACCAACTTTTTTTTTAAAGTTAATTAATTTTCCATGGAAGTATGGATAGCTCATCAAGACTGACGAAATTTTCAATTTGGTTGGAAACGCTTGGCTATTTCTTTAAACTACCGCATAGCGAACTTGCACATCGTCATATGAAGAGCGATGTTTTTTTAGCATATTTAATCGATTTAAACTGGCTTTTTTGCGCATATCGCTATATGGTAATTTTTTTCTCAGTGTGCATTTATGTGTGTGTACATACATACGTGCTAGCTCACTGGCGCAGAAAGTAGTTCAGGTTCTATTATTATTACATCTTGTTCGCACTTACCTAAAAAGAGAAAGAAACTTTTTATTGATATGTACGTATGTGTGTAAATTTTACTTAAATATAAAATAATATTTTTTATAAAACATTGTTTATAAGATAAGTGCATTTGCTTAATTTAGAAATATTGTTATAATAAAATATTTCATTTAAGATAGACATTAATTTATTGAAATAATGTAAATTAGTCATTCCAACAAAACATACACATTATGAACCACCAGGATTTCGAGTTAATACAAAGGCATCTTTGGCTACACATTATCCTGGAGAAAAATTTGGTACTCCATCTTGGGACAGTAAGCACAAAAAATATTTGGGCTTGATATCTTTTTATATATGTAGCTCCGCAGTAGCAGAAGAGAAGGGAAGCTTTAGGCTACAATTTGATGCCAGATGGAATATGGGGTGCTGAAGGAGGAGCTTACCTCGATTATAATCCGGTTTGATTCCATGTCAGTGCATCATTCAAAAAAATATATATATTGAAAAAAGTTTTACCTTCTAACAGCGGTCGTCCTCGGCAGATAATGAAAAGTCTCCGAGTATATTTCTGCCATTAAAACTGTAGGCCATTCATCCAAAAACAAGCACAGCACAAACTGAAGACGCACCTCGACCAAACAGTTAACTGAGAACACTTAAAAGTCTTTTTAATTTTTTATAAAAAAAATAAAATAAAACGATGGCATCGGAATTCGGTTTTTTCATATTTCCCGAAAAAGACTCGAAAGTACGTCCGTCGATTACTTTCCAGATCAAAACTCTAAGATGTCTTTAAAAAACCAACTCTGTCTAGAGGCAAGTTGTAGTTGGGTCGTTTGAACTTAAACTGAAATTTCGCTTATTCTTACCATTGATTCTGATTGAGTGACTCTTCCTACATGAATATTGACTATTATTGAAATTAAATTGTTGATGTTTTTTCTTAAATTCATCTGATTTTATCGAAACCATAAACAACCGTAAACAACCAATCACGAGGTAGGACCACCTAGAGGTCTTTAGATACCCTACAAGGAAGCGAACCCAGCATGTGATAGTCTTCGCGCTCGCACTTTTTTTGTGTGCCAGTGTTATTCAAAAATAATTACAAAATAAGTAGAACTTCATACTTTTCGCAATAAACGAAAAAGAATACATAATGAAATCGAAAAAACAGGTCTTTAGTTCTGAAAACTGGAGTATTTGGCCAAGCTAGAAGTCCATTTGAAATCATAAAGGAAAGGAAAAAAATACGAATTAAAACCCGCTATATGCTCATATATTAGCCCATGAAAGCGAGAGAAGCCTATAAAAAAAATTTTGACATGAGAAAGTTCATTTCACCTACGTGTTGCTACCTATCGATTACAGTAAAATAAAACTAAAAGACCGTGTCTTGGGCTTTTACTGCTTCTATTCTAGTAATACATTTTAAGCTCTATCTCAGTTTTTTTAAATATCAGTTAGGCTACGCTGGCTCTGGCTCATGCCAAACAAGTCCCAGGTCGGATGTCGTATGCTAAAGTCTCTGTCTCTCAGCTTTTCAAAAACAGAACCGCTAGCTTAATTGCATCTCACTATCGTAAAAGCAGCTTCCACTGAAAAAATTGTCAATCGGACTTTAAGTTTTAACCATGCTACCAATATCGAGGCTTTTGTCGTTTTTTTGGCCTAATCCAACCGTGCAGAATTGGAAAAGACCTCTCCGAACCGTTCACCACCAAACAGGGTTTCAGACAGGGTTACTCCCTTTCATGTAACTTCTTTAATCTAATGTTGGAGAAGATAATAAGAGCCGCAGAACTGAATCGCTTGAATCGCTCAGGAAGAGCGTGCAATTGTTGGCGTATGCCGATGACATCGACATCATCGGTAATAAAAACGGTGAAGTGTGCTCTGCCTTTTCCAAGTTGGATAAGGAAGAAAAGTGAAGTTACAAGTTTGAAAAAGTAGATGACTTCGTTTATTTGGGAACCAGCATTAACACCGATAATAATGTCAGCATGGAAATCCAACGCAGAATCGCTCTTGCCAATAAGTGCGACTTTGGACTGAGTAGGCAATTCGGGAGTAAAGTCCTCTCTCGACGTACGAAAACCACGCTCTATAAGTCACTCATCATGGCCGTGTTGGTAAATGGCGCAGAAGCATGGACAATGACAACATCTGATGAGGCGGTTCTTGGAGTATTCGAGAGAAAGATTTTGCCGAAGATTTACGGGCCTTTACGCGTTGGCGACGTCGAGTACCGCAGACGATTTAAGGATGAGCTGTCTGAGCTTTACAACGACATGGACATAGTGCAGCGAATTAAAATACAGCGGCTCCGCTGGCTTGGCCATGTCCTTCGAATAGACTCCAACGCTCCAGTTCTGAAAATATTCAGAGGAAGAGGGAGGCCTCCACTCCGATGGAAAGACCAGGTGGAGGAGGACTTGGCATTGCCAATTGGCGTCGGTTGGTACAGAAGAGAAACGACTGGCGTGCTTTGTTGGACTCGGCCAGACCTGCTTAGGCTGTTACAGCGCCAATCAAGTAAGGGAAGACTAATTATTAATAAAAAGGATGGCTTACAAGAGACCAAGATAATAAAATCTGTTGAATTTATACAACATAAGAAATGTTCAGGTACTGCTTCCGTTAAACCTAAAAATATTCATTGACTACACGGTTTCAAGCACGTCCAGTTTGTGAGAAAAAAACTTTTGAAATGTCGAAAAATGGCAATTTCCAAAAAAAAAAAATTAAATAGAATTTCGACTTTTTTTCCGAAGAAAAAAAAAGCACGTATTATAAAAATCAAACTCGTCTGATGGATTCTACCGCATGTCGATGAGTCGATTAGAAATTAGTGAAAAATAAAAAAATATAATCAGTTCTTCAATAGCAGATGCCCTTGTTTTCCCGCAAATACGAAAATCTCAATCTATGAATTTATTTTAAAAACAAAGTGATCTCATGAACAAACCAGCATTAAAAAATAAATATCCCAGATTCATCATTAGCCAGTCTTTTGGTTGTTAACACTTTCGCGTTATGCAATGAAATCCTCAAACATTTTTTTTTTGTAGATCGCATTATAATCGCTTTCCAAGGTCCAGCAAAAGTCAGCATGCATGTGGAGGTTTGATTACCTATCATATTCGCCATGTTTTTCGATAGTGTTTTTTTATAAGATTTTTTAAATATTTCACCCCTTTCGACCCAAACCATCGACTTGAGGTAGAATCCATTAGAGGTATTGGATTTTAATTAATACGTGGTTTTATTCTTCGGAGAACTACGTCCGAATTCTATTTTTAATTTTTTATTTTTTTTTTCATATTTTTCGACGCTTACATAGTTTTTTCTCTAAAAACTGGACGTGCTAGAAATATTTATTAAGTGCACTTTAAATCGGCATCAAAAAATCTATAAGAAGATATCGGCCCGTTCTTGAGATAAAATACGACCAAATTTTGTTGAACCGATGCTATTGACATAGGTGAAATCCTTTTCGAAAAAAGCGGTTTTGTAGAATATATTCGTACATGACGTTACTATAATATAGAAAATCCCTACCTAACATTTTTGTTTCTTTAACTAACTTATTTTATGCTGTAGCATTTTTTTTTTTAAGTTTCAAGAGGATTCTACCAACTTTCGTATAAAACTGGATTCTTTTTTTATGGTAACGTTATGTAGATATGCATTATAAAATTAAAAGTAGCACTGGCGACCATTTATGATGCAATTGGGAAATTAAATTTTAATGCATTCGTAGCAAAAGTGCTTCAAAGGCTTCCAGGCGTAAGAAAACCTTGACTTGCATGTTTATGGCAGCGGGGATTCGAGAGCAAAAGTTGGGCAAGCAGGTTCATGTGTTAACTTGTTCAAATTTACAGAGATCAAATATTATAAAATTGTTGTCTCCTCATCCTTTTTTTTTGCTTTTTTTTAATATTAAGAAAGAATACGTACATAATTTGTAAGCAGCTGAATGGCAATTCTCCACCGCATCTCAACTCATTCATACTGACAGTGCAATAACTTGTTAGCCAAAAGTTTCAACTCGATTGGGAATTTCTAAGAAAAATTAACCAACAACTGCAATTGGATGTATAAAAAGCCAACACAACAACTACAATAAAAAACTTTCAATAGAACAAACGAAAAAGGACAAAAACTTGAAGAGCAATTTAAGCGCGCTTGTCGTGGTTAACCAACAAAACGTAAAACGGTATTTAAAGTAAAGTTTCAGCGGAGGATAGGGAAAAAAGCAAAATGTATGACTGTACAGTGACGTTAGCGTCACATTTTATGACCGCGTATGTGCAACAACTTTCCTAATGACTTTATTTTCCCACAGCACAAGTACGAGTATGTGCGCTGCAAGGCGCACTTCATCATTGCAGTGCCAACAACAACAACAAAAATAATGGCGAGAACAATAGCAATTGTATATGTATAGCGGCGGTGAAACAAACAGCAAAGCAGTATAACAGCAACAAGAACTATAACAACAAGAAGCCGCATAAACACTTATCCTTTTATGCTTCTTTGCGGCGGCGGCACATGCTTAGAAAATGCCTTGTTGTTGTTGTTGACAAATCGCAACAACAGTCGAAAATGCACACTCATACACACTCGCACTCAAATCAAACACACAAAAGCACTTTTGCCACCACAAAGCGCTAAGATACAGTCGTAACTACAAAAGCGTGAGCGTAAGAAGCCGCCACTTGCTTTAATAAATGAACTGAAAGCAGGCCACAAAAAGGACATTTGCGCGCATCCTTTGGGAAAGCAAAGCATAGCCACATGTACTTACATAGAAATCAACTCTCATTATGTGGAGTAGTTGTCTGGATGTGTATGTGTGTGAATATACATATCATTCACTCAAATATAACAAGGCAAATGAAGTGACTTGCAGCTGGTGGCTAGAAGTGAAGTAGAGTAGAGGGAGCTGACGTTGAAGAAGCGCGCAGACAAAAATCCAAAGTTGGTTGCATGTGGCAGCGAGAGGATATGCAGACAGACGATGTTGAAGTAATACATATGACGAAGTGAAATTTAGTTATGTATGTGTATACCTAACTACTCGCAGTCATATATTTATGTATATAAACATATGTAATTACCTTGTAGGAAAATTTGGTTCTTTAGTCTAGTCACTTTTGCGTTCCGCTTCTTATTAACAATTTGGTTTTAAGAAAATAAATTTGAAGTGGACGACTTACCTCTCCTTTACACTTAACAAAAGTCCAATCTTTACCAGCAGAAAAAAATTACTAACAAAGATAAGTTTAGAGGGAGTTGTAGCCATGAATCGAAGTTTTTCTCCTTTAATCTTTGGCTCGCGTTCAATTATGAGAGAAAAAAAATATTTTGCTTTGGAAACCTTCTCCGAACGAAGGGTGCTTTCCAATCAGTCAAGGTGGCTATTGGCGCATAGTTTTTTGCAAACCTCAAGGAAACGAATGAAAGGCCATAGTAAAGGCTTTTTATTATTTAAGTAATTAGAGTGCCACAGCTCCTTAGCAAGAATTCTCTCGTCCAGATATGACGGAAATACAAATTTCGATTTGACTTAGACCTTAGCATATACACTAACCGTTTCAAGAAAGAGTGCGGAGTTTGGGAATAAAATTGACTGCCTACGACTGAGAAGGGTTATCCGTTCAAATACTTCCCCAGATTTTGCTAGACCGAGGTGTTTGCTTTTGCTGAGGGTTGTCATCAAAGCAAGTTCAGAAATGTAGATGTAGAAATAAGGGCGATTATGAGTCAGCCACAGTCAATGCATTGATGCCTTAGAACGATGAGAGAATTGCAGATCCAATGACTTCTGTATACAGGAGTATCTATGTAAATCCAATATTTGCAGCAATTAGACCCAGAATAGCATACGACGCACAGTGGTGCTTTGATTTTTCAACCGCTTTGACCAATTTTTTTTTATGAAATTTCGAAGAGAATTGACGACCCTGATTTGTAATTTTTGATTTTTACACTAAATTTTTTATTTTAAAATTCAGAAACAACAAAACTTGAAACTGAAGTTTAAGAAAAACCACGCCAAGCCAGAGATGGCTAGACCGGTCTCTAGGCTAGCCTGCAAACCAAAGTTTCCGAAATCTTACCGAAATCTTTAGGAGTTTCTCATTTCTGTAACATTTTTTTACGAATCTTCAAAGAAAATTTTATGAAGTGGTTGACACGAACTCGTTAGGAAATTTCTGTTCGAAAAATAAAGAAAATTCTGCAATAAATTCTTCACATTACAGCATTATTTTCATTGCATTACCGATTTTCTTCCGAAATTTTGTAGAGTAGGAACAAAATCCTAAATTTTCATAAGCGTAAAATGTTACTAACAAAGAGAAAGTTGGAAAGAGTATCCCGATTTAATCAGCGTTTCACAAATATTGCTGCCTAGGTTGAGAAATGCATATCGCTATAAATGATGCAATGGTGAAGTATGGCCAGTTAGAGCCTAGATAGATAGATAAATAAAAAGAGATTTGCACTGCGACCTAGTGGATCTTTTGGCACTCTTATCATCACAACATCTCGTTTAGTTCCACAATACCCAGAAAGTATAACGAGGTATGTCTGCTCATTCATTGAGCACGTTGAGCCTATACTCCTCTATCGTCGCCTCAGTACGCACTCACAATCAAAGAACAGATGTAGTGGTGTCTCCTTAAGACAATTTTGCCTGGTTTCTAACTTATACAGATTTTATCATACCCTGCAATGTTCCGTAAGGAAAGCTGTGGTAATCCTCAGTTTCTCTTTACGGAGGTTTTTTAGAAGCCTGTACCTTTTCTGATTGTACCATTCATTAAGCTTTCGTCCTGGCGAAATACTGTTGTATTATGCTAGTGTTTTTCTATCTTTATTAGCATAATGGAAGGCTCTGTGTTTGTGATAAGGTCGCCATTTTCCCAGCTATGTTCTCTGCTACCCCATTTCTCTGTAATGCGTCGTGACGTGGTACACTGGTAGAAAAAGCCTTGAGTGATTCTGGCTGTCGCTTAGGATAACGGCTCTCTTTTTACGATAATCTGTAAGTAAGTTAGTTTCTACACATCGGCTAATGGTGTACACCTCTGCTTGAAAAATGCTCAGTAATTTGCCCATAGGTGCAGATAAGCCCATCTCGGTGCTAAAGCTACCTATCCCAAGGCTCTTCGCGTTTTTGGAGCTATCCATATGGCTTTACTTGGTTCAAGCTTGTACATGTGCTCGTGGTACTATTATCTACATATATGCATCTTGGCATCTTTGAGTTACACCCCAAAACTTTGCTGCAAGATGCTTGCGGGAATCCATGTGAGACTTGCACAGAAGTTGAGACACCATGATTAAAACCAGATACGTAACGTCGGCGGTTTCGTAGACCTGACCTCATTTAAACTTATCTTTCTTATATTTACCTGGAAGGTTTTCGTTCCTTGTGAAAGGTTCGTTGGTCGCTCTTTTGGTTAACGCCCATAAGCAGTATTATTGAAAATTTCCAGAAGGTCTTACCTACTAAGTAATGCAGCATGGAACTCGTCGCATTCCTTTTGACATAAGCGAGTTGTATATAGTGAAAAGCAGAGGAAAATCTTACTTTGTCTCTAATACGTAAATCCGACAATCACTCTACAGTCTTCGGAGTGACAGATTTTCGTACAGGGTATAACGTCCCTACATATATATGTATCTTCATTACCAGGCAGTTCTTCGACAATCATATTATACTTACGATTGCATGCGCAGAAAGAGTTGTAAAGAAAAGTTGTCGCAATTGACAAATCTACACACTTAAACATATATATGTAAGTGCATACACAAATACATATGTATATAAAGGCATATAAAACACAAACATAACTGACTAACTGCATAGGTATAAGTTGAAAAAAAAAAAGGTTTGCGTAGGACTATAATTTAGCTAAATGCAATTGCATTGCTGCAAGCTTAACTGTGTTCTGCGAGGGAATAGACATATACGAGTACAAAGGAAAACGTTTTTAGGGAGAAAAGTTATTGAGAAAAACTATAGCACTGCAGTATGCGCTTATATAGTAATTTGTTGAGAATTTTCAAGGAACAAATCTTCGTGCATACCTACATACATATGTACACATATAAGCAGACAGAATAATTCGTTAAGTTGTTGACAATTTTTTAATAATTTTTGAACTATCAGATTAAAGACCTGGAAATTTGATTCATCCTCAAATAACAAAAGTCGGTGAAGAGAAACTGTTTGTTGTTAGAAGTGCCCTCGAAACTTTTTTCACTACCTGCGGAGTGGCGTCTATCGTTTATTACCTATTTCAATGTTTCATACTCTGCTAAATGGATATGGGTATATGCACACATACTTTTCTCTGACGCAGTCACATATAATTGTTCGGGAATTTCCAACAATACTTTCCAAACAAGAAAGCAAAGCAAGAAATTGATTTTTTCGGCAAAGGTTCTTAACTTTTCTCTCAAATGTCTCACAGAGCAGAATATAATTAGTCATTTTGACTTTTTATTTTTTAGGCATTCGTAAAAAGCAAAAGATAATTTTTCACATACTTTTGGACCTCGAAAATTCCGAAAAGTTCTGATATCTCCCGAAAACAATGCGAGAAAAGACACAAAAATTCCAAAAATATTAACCCGAAACATTTCGAAAAATACCCCGAAAATTCCCAAAGAGCCCACAAACTAAAATACGAAATATGCCGAAAATATTATGAAAAATCGAAAAAGTCCCGAGAAATTTCCAAAATTTCCGGAAAATTTCGAAAAATTTCCGAGAAATGTCGAAGAAATCCTCGAAACCCCGAAAGGCCAGATTATTCCGAAATATCTCAAAAGAGGAGACGAAGACCACCGAAAATACCCACAAAAGCTCCGAAATATTCCGAGAATTTTCTGAAAGTGATCCAGAAGAGTCTCAAAAAAAAATTAAAAAGAAAGATAAATTTCCAAAATTTCCGGAGAAGCCCGAAAAATTTCTGAGAAATGTCAAAAAATTCTAGAAACTATTGAAAAGTCCTTGATATTCCGAAATATTTTAAAAGAGAAGAAGCCCACAAAAGTTCCGAAATATTCCGAGAATATTTTGAAAGTGAACCACAAAATTCTCAAAAAAAATTTAAAATTACAAACTTCCCAAAAATTCCAGAAAAGTTCCATCAAAATACTGAATAAATTCCGAAAAATCCTGAGTGTCTCGGAAGATCTCGAAAAAAGACAAATTGTCCCAAAACACATGAAAAGTGGCGAAGATAAAACAGGAAAAGTCCGCAAAAGTCCCGAAATAGCAATTAACGGTCAGTAAAAAATTCTCAGAAAATTTTGAAAAGTCTCAAAAAAGACAAAAACAGACAAATCATTTCCTTTTGTGAACGTCTAACAGCCGGTATCACCAGCAAATTAAACGGAAAATGGTTTTTTCATTATCTGTCAATTTCCATATAAAATTCAGAAAATTAAAATCATTTTTCACTTAAATTGCTTTTGTGAAATTGGCTTTAAGAAGTAAAAATATTAAAACTTGAACTTATATTTTCTTGCAGAAAATAACTAATATTTGGAAATCATATTCTCAAATGAAAGAAGTTTCTTCAAAATAACAGTGTGAATATTTTTTTCGTGTTTCCGTTTCTATAGTCTCTGCTTTTTTTTCTTTTTTTTTTTGGATTTAACATTATTATAATTTTCCTGTTGTAATCTGAAGTTGTTTTTGTGATTTTTAGAGAGCTTCAACGAAATTAAATAAAGTAAATGTAATGAGCAACTACAATGAAACCTTGATATGCTGAACCTTGAAAAAACGGAAGACTAAATATAAAAAAATAAAAATAATTTTTATTGAGTTCCTTGGAAAAACACTTTGTTGTGAAATTTTTTCATTCAAAAATAATCCATAGATGTAGCGAAGAAATTTCGAGCATGAGAACATTCAGAGTATATTGACGGCTAGAGTCTCGTTAGCAAACGCCTCCTTA
>NW_023458556.1:45192935-45197039 GCF_013731165.1 Rhagoletis pomonella | reverse complement strand
TTTTTTTTTCGAGAACTTTTGCAATTTTTGTTGCAACACTCTATGATTTTTCAGGAAATTTTTTGAAATTCTTCCCGTTTTTTTTGTCGGGATTTTCCTACGTTTTTTCCGGAACTTTCGCGACAACTTCAATATACAATAAAGATCAGCAATTTTCTGCTCAGAAAAATCAAAATAACTCCACTGGTTTTTGGCTTAAAAAGTATCAGGAAAAAAATAACCAATATTTCTTGCTCAGAATAATTGTATAAGTGTATAGTAGTAATATCGACACCGTTCTCACGATTTGTTTGAACGATTTTTTGTCGACATACATACTTTTCAACTTGGTTATCAGTAGTTGTCGGTATCATAATTATCAGTATGTTTTTTAATGTAATTACTTATGAACATAATAATCGATAAAATTGTCTTCCGATTAATCGATCTTCTATAAATTTATCGGGGTTCAAATCGGTGTTTCAGTCGAAGCCTTTGTTACTGATTTAATCAAGATATATACATTGAAATAATTATCGGTATTTTTATTGATATATATATATGTTTTCATGAATCGATTTTATCTATATGTTTTTGATAAAGTGTGAAAAGTGGGGTCCTAACTGTCGAGCTAGGCACTTAGTTTACAAAAACCCTTATTGTATGCTGCTAAGTCTTAATTTTGATTATACCTATGTACATATGTATGTACATTAGAGTGGTTCAAATTTTTTATGAGGAGAAAAAATCTCATCCGTGAAAAGCGGGACACCCGTTTAGTTTTTTCCTTTTGGTAATTGTAATATCTACACCAAATATCAGGGTGCTAAATGACCTTGAAACTCGGTACTGAATCCCTTTGAAGCTGGCAAAAATATTGGTAATTTTTATGCTCTTAGGTTGCTTAACCAATTATTTGGTTAATATTAGGACTATATACTTCTAGAGTTAAATATTAACATTTCATGAGCAGCCTCTAACTGTATGCTCAGAAACGTAAAGTTTAGTACCAGCACCTCTTTCGGCAAGAAGAGAAATTTTGGAAGGTGCCTCACTCGTAAAAATTTTTTCTGGACACTCTAATGTATTCCAAATGTCATCTCGCAGAGTTGTTTTCCCTTTCCCTCTCCCATTCCCTTCCCTCATATCCACTCGAAATCACATTGCTTTTTACGCCATCATTTTTCTCAAAGCTGTCACACAGTGCCTTAGTGCTGACGCTGATGACGAGACAAATATACAAACGCAAACATCCCCACACACAAAAAGCGTCAACTTGTTTGCCTGATTTTCCTTAATTTTTGCCCTGCCACATACACTTATGCTTCACTGCACTGCACTTGATGTGGCAATTGTATACAACGTGGCGTACCACATTTTACATGCATATACATACACATGATCGTATGCATACATACACTCAAACACATAAATAATACCTTGTCAAATGAATACTTACAAACCTGCACACATAATTACATAGAAACAAAGTCACCGCACAACCATCAGCCATCAACTGTAAGCAGCGGCTACAGCCACCAACGCCATCAAGCTTTGACTTATTTCAACTGCTTTGCTGTGTTATATTTAATGTGACCAACTATTTCATAGCTCAGAGAAGAGACAGGTTAGGTTGGGTTAGGTTAACGCCGCGAGCCGATTACCAAATTTCGTATGCGGCTAATTTCGATCCCTGAGAGCTCAGTGTTAGTTCAGAAGAGCGAGCCAAAATGCTTCCATCTTAGCCTCGCGAAGGTTGGACAGTCTAAAAGAAAGTTTGGAGCTGATTCCACTTCATCTTAATCTTGACAGCTGTTACAAAAGCGATCAGTTGAAGTTTCTAGTCTTACCGAGTGAATACCAATCGCACAATGGCCTGTCAGAACCCCCATCACTAGCTCTTGAGAGGTAACGTGGTATTCGGCACGTTTAAGGGGTAACAACGATGGGTCATTCGTTACTTGCGATGCAAAAATTATTTTAAAGTGTCATATAAAAGCATTCGCTGCAGCGGAGATACGTCGTCTTTTCCAATTTTAGGTCACAAAATGAGCATCGTTTTCCGTTGTCCATTTTATTAGGCATTTAGTAAAGTGTGCAATTT
This sequence comes from Rhagoletis pomonella, assembly GCF_013731165.1. Classification (NCBI taxonomy): domain Eukaryota; kingdom Metazoa; phylum Arthropoda; class Insecta; order Diptera; family Tephritidae; genus Rhagoletis; species Rhagoletis pomonella. Next base: position 45,194,956 of record NW_023458556.1, on the reverse strand, counting down.
CATTACCGCGAGTACGAAGTATGCGTGTTAGCCTAGCGCTCGACGAGCTCACACTAGGCTCAAACAGCCAAGAGTATACCGCAGGCGTCCCTAGTTGCGCCTTGTCTGGGGATAACGTTTTCCGCGATTCCATTGTGACCCGGCACCTAAACTAGAAAGGTACCTAAGAAGCACTCGAACGCGATGAATAAAGAAGTCAGATATTCCTTTACCGATTTCGAACGCCCCATCACACCCTTTATCAGTGAGTCTACCGTTGCCTTGATGGCAGCTCTTTCCACCTGAAAGACACTGCAGAAGTTCGGAAGCTTTTGTAACCCCGCTCTATCCGGTCCTCTCTTGAGGTAATTTAGGTAGAGAAGGAGCTTCTGGGAGAAATTTCTGAGGCGCTGTAATCTATGTGTTCAGGGCGAAGTCAAAGCCCCCCAGAACTCCAGAGTGTTACCACTCGGTTTCCCTTAGCCTAATAGCACTTCGTGCTGCTAAAATTCTGTCTGCAATATCCTCAGGCGCCGTGTTCAACATTCCTAATTTACAAGTATAGCATTCTCTAGCGGGTTCCACCAGATTCGCTAAAATCTGGTTCCATAGAGCTAATGAATTACTCTGGGCGTGAAACCTTACCTTTTACCGATAGCTTCCTTACAGCAGTATAAGCCAACCGACACATTTTTTATCCTCTCCTCAATGTTAGGCTGCCACGACCGCTTCCTATCCAGGATCAAGCCTAAGTACTTGACCCTGTCTGAGAGCTGCAGACGAACACTCGCACTCGAGGGAAGTGCCACAACGGGTAACTTGAACATCCTGGTAAACAATACCAGTTCCTTCTTGCTAAGAATTACTGCGAGGCCGCCGTTGATCGCCCACCTAGTTACCTGCTTCAGGTAACCTTGAGGCAAAAAAAAAGGGTGTATAGAAATCGTCCCTTAACAAAAAGATCTACATCATCTACATACACAGGCGATCACAGGACATTCCACTTTTTCCAGTTCCTCTAGAATATCGTTTACAACCGAAATCCGGAGAAGGGGAGGGAGAACACCAACTTGCATAGTGTCCCTATTTTCTCTGCGCTGAGTGCAGGCGCTCCCCCACTCCGCCGCGACAGTTCTGCCACAAAGTAAGCTCTAGATAAGCATAATTAGGTTGGTTTCAACCCCCAGATTTTGAATATTACCTCTGGAGTGACATTTTTGAAGGTCCACTCGATATCGAGGAAGGCCCCTACTGCGTGAAGGTTTCCTCTGACCACTTTAGCAATATGTGCAGAGTGGTTTCCACCGACCTTGCAATAAGTATGTTGAGCGCTTGAAAGATAGTCACGAGGAATCGCGTTTCTTATGTACAGGTCTATCCATCTCTCTAGCGTTTTTAGCAAAAACGAAAACGGACTGATAGGCCTAAAATCCCTAGGAGGAACATGGGAGCCTTTCCGGCCTGCGGTATGAACGCAACACTGACTACCCTCCAAGCCTAAGGGATGTACCCGGTCCTCACGCAGTTCGCCGGTATGATGCCATCGGTTCCCGGCGACTTTAATTCGCCCAGGTCATGGGACGATCGTCCAGAAGATCGGAGAACTAAATATTACAAAGAAGTACATTTTACTATTTTATTATTTATTTTTTCGAAGTACGAAGTACAAGAGCTAAAAAAGATGTATTCTACTTTCGAAAGAAGTACGGTTGGTCACATTAGTTATACTTTGTTTGTTTTGGAGTTTTTTTTTTTTTTGCTGCTGCTGCTTTTGTTTTTGTTGTTGGCGTAATGCTTTTTTACAATTCATCCTGTTGACTGGCTCGCTGGCTGCCTGTTGGCTGTTGGCTGCTGCTTGCCGTTGTGGCGACTACTAACTTTCGTTGGCTGTTGTAATTCTTGATTTTGTTTTTGTTGTTGTTATTGTTTATGTTATTACTACTTGATGTTTTTTCTATGCACACACAAGTAGTTGCATACATTGCTTGCTAGCTGCGTTCATTTACTTCACTCTCAATTGATATTATGTTTGTTTCTTGTTT
>NW_023458556.1:45188404-45192835 GCF_013731165.1 Rhagoletis pomonella | reverse complement strand
AAACAAGAAACAAACATAATATCAATTGAGAGTGAAGTAAATGAACGGAGCTAGCAAGCAATGCATGCAACTACTTGTGTGTGCATAGAAAAAACATCAAGTAGTAATAACATAAACAAAAACAACAACAAAAACAAAATCAAGAATTACAACAGCCAACGAAAGTTAGTAGTCGCCACAACGGCAAGCAGCAGCCAACAGCCAACAGGCAGCCAGCGAGCCAGTCAACAGGATGAATTGTAAAAAAGCATTACGCCAACAACAAAGACAAAAGCAGCAGCAGCAAAAAAAAAACACTGCAAAACAAACAAAGTATAACTAATGTGACCAACCGTACTTCTTTCGAAAGTAGAATTAATCTTTTTTAGCTCTTGTACTTCGTACTTCGAAGTATAGTCAAATGTACTTCTTTGTAATATTTAGTTCTCCGATCTTCTGGACGATCGTCCCATGACCTGGGCGAATTAAAGTCGCCGGGAACCGATGGCATCATACCGGCGAACTGCGTGAGGACCGGGTACATCCATTAGGCTTGGAGGGTAGTCAGTGTTGCGTTCATACCGCAGGCCGGAAAGGCTCCCATGTTCCTCCTAGGGATTTTAGGCCTATCAGTCCGTTTTCGTTTTTGCTAAAACCGCTAGAGAGATGGATAGACCTGTACATAAGAAACGCTATTCCTCGGGACTATCTTTCAAGAGCTCAACATACTTATTGCAAGGTCGGTGGAAACCACTCTGCACATATTGCTAAAGTGGTCAGAGGAAACCTTCACGCAGTAGGGGCCTTCCTCGATATCGAGTGGACCTTCAAAAATGTCACTCCAGAGGTAATATTCAAAATCTGGGGGTTGAAACCAACCTAATTAGGCTTATCTAGAGCTTACTTTGTCACAGAACTGTCGCGGCGGAGTGGGGGAGCGCCTGCACTCAGCGCAGAGAAAATAGGCACACTATGCAAGGTGGTGCTCTACCTCCCCTTCTCCGGATTTCGGTTGTAAACGATATTCTAGAGGAACTGGAAAAAGTGGAATGTCCTGTGATCGCCTATGTATGTAGATGATGTAGATCTTTTTGTTAAGGGACGATTTCTATACACCCTTTTTTCTGCCTCAAGGTTACCTGAAGCAGATAACTATGTGGGCGATCAACGGCGGCCTCGCAGTAATTCTTAGCAAGAAGGAACTACAACGGAAAACGATGCTCATTTTGTGACACAAAATAGGAAAAGACGACGTATCTCCGCTGCAGCAAACGCTTTTATAAGGCACTTTAAAATACTTTTCGCAGCGTAAGTAACGAATGACCCATCGTTACCCCTTAAACGTGCCGAATACCACGTTACCTCTCAAGAGCTAGTGATGGATGTTCTGACAGGCCATTGTGCGATTGGTATTCACTCGGTAAGACTAGAAACTTCAACTGATCGCTTTTGTAACAGCTGTCAAGAGGAAGATGAAGTGGAATCAGCTCCAAACTTTCTTTTAGACTGTCCAACCTTCCCAAGGCTAAGATGGAAGCATTTTGGCTCGCTCGCTTCTGAACTAACACTGAGCTCTCAGGGATCGAAATTAGCCGCATACGAAATTTGGTAATCGGCTCGCGGCGTTAACCTAACCCAACCTAACCTGTCTCTTCTTTGAGCTATGAAATAGTTGGTCACATTCAGTATAACACAGCAAAGCAGTTGAAATAAGTCAAAGCTTGATGGCGTTGGTGGCTGTAGCCGCTGCTTACAGTTGATGGCTGATGGCTGTGCGGTGACTTTGTTTCTATGTAATTATGTGTGCAGGTTTGTAAGTATTCATTTGACAAGGTATTATTTATGTGTTTGAGTGTATGTATGCATACGATCATGTGTATGTATATGCACGTAAAATGTGGTACGCCACGTTGTATACAATTGCCACATCAAGTGCAGTGCAGTGAAGCATAAGTGTATGTGGCAGAGCAAAAATTAAGGAAAATCAGGCAAACAAGTTGACGTTTTTTGTGTGTGTAGATGTTTGGGCGTTTGTATATTTGTCTCGTCATCAGCGTCAGCACTAAGGCACTGTGTGACAGCTTTGAGAAAAATGATGGCGTAAAAAGCAATGTGATTTCGAGTGAATATGAGGGAAGGGGATGGGAGAGGGAAAGGGAAAACAACTCTGCGAGATGACATTTGTATTACATTAGAGTGTTCAAAAAAAAATTTTACGAGTGAGGGTTGGAGGCACCTTCCAAAATTTCTCTTCTCGCCGAAAGAGGTGCTGGTACTAAACTTTACGTTTCTGAGCATACAGTTAGAGGCTGCTCATGAAATGTTAATATTTAACTCTAGAAGTATATCGTCCTAATATTAACCAAATAATTGGTTAAGCAACCTAAGAGCATTTCAAATTTAAATTAGCTTAAAAAGGTATTACTAGCTTCAGTTGTTATGGCAACAACAACTTTTTATAAAAATTACCAATATTTTGGCCAGCCTCAAAGGGATTCAGTACCGAGTTTCAAGGTCATTTAGCACCCTGATATTTGGTGTAGATATTACAATTACCAAAAGGAAAAAACTAAACGGGTGTCTCGTTTTTCACGGATGAGATTTTTTCTCCTCATAAAAAATTTGAACCACTCTAATGTGCATACATATGTACATAGGTATAATCAAAATTAAGACTTAGCAGCATACAATAAGGGTTTTTGTAAACTAAGTGCCTAGCTCGACAGTTAGGACCCCACTTTTCACACTTTATCACAAACATTTAGATAAAATCGATTCATGAAAACATATATATTTATCAATAAAAATATCGATAATTATTTCAATGTATATATCTTGATTAAATCAGTAACAAAGGCTTCGACTGAAACACCGATTTGAACCCCGATAAATTTATAGAAGATCGATTAATCGGCAGACAATTTTATCGATTATTATGTTCATAAGTAATTACATTGAAAAACATATTGATAATTATGATACCGACAACTACTGATAACCAAGTTGAAAAGTATGTATGTCGACAAAAAATCGTTCAAACAAATCGTGAGAACGGTGTCGATATTTCTACTATACACTTATAACGGGTGATTTTTTTGAGGTTAGGATTTTCATGCATTAGTATTTGACAGATCACGTGGGATTTCAGACATGGTGTCAAAGAGAAAGATGCTCAGTATGCTTTGAAATTTCATCATGAATAGACTTACTAACGAGCAACGCTTGCAAATCATTGAATTTTATTACCAAAATCAGTGTTCGGTTCGAAATGTGTTTCGCGCTTTATTTTGTTCAGCGATGAGGCTCATTTCTGGTTGAATGGCTTCGTAAATAAGCAAAATTGCCGCATTTGGAGTGAAGAGCAACCAGAAGCCGTTCAAGAACTGCCCATGCATCCCGAAAAATGCACTGTTTGGTGTGGTTTGTACGCTGGTGGAATCATTGGACCGTATTTTTTCAAAGATGCTGTTGGACGCAACGTTACGGTGAATGGCGATCGCTATCGTTCGATGCTAACAAACTTTTTGTTGCCAAAAATGGAAGAACTGAACTTGGTTGACATGTGGTTTCAACAAGATGGAGCTACATGCCACACAGCTCGCGATTCTATGGCCATTTTGAGGGAAAACTTCGGAGAACAATTCATCTCAAGAAATGGACCGGTAAGTTGGCCACCAAGATCATGCGATTTGACGCCTTTAGACTATTTTTTGTGGGGCTACGTCAAGTCTAAAGTCTACAGAAATAAGCCAGCAACTATTCCAGCTTTGGAAGACAACATTTCCGAAGAAATTCGGGCTATTCCGGCCGAAATGCTCGAAAAAGTTGCCCAAAATTGGACTTTCCGAATGGACCACCTAAGACGCAGCCGCGGTCAACATTTAAATGAAATTATCTTCAAAAAGTAAATGTCATGGACCAATCTAACGTTTCAAATAAAGAACCGATGAGATTTTGCAAATTTTATGCGTTTTTTTTAAAAAAAAAGTTATCAAGCTCTTAAAAAATCACCCGTTACATACAGATATTGTCTACCTCTTGTTTTCTCATAAATTTTGATTCGTTGGCGCTTTTAAAGCGACATATTGCTAGACATTTATACATACATACATACATACATAAATACGCAGGATAATATTTTCCATCATTTCGTAAGTATGGTTTATGGAATCATTCTACAAGCGAATTCCGTTTCCAGTTGCATGGTTCCCTCTACACTCATCCAAGCGTTGTCTGAATACATCAGCATAAGTCCTTATTATTTCCTGCTGTGGCAAAAGCAGTGTTCATCAAGTAGATGAGAAAAAAATATGCAGCGTGAGGGCAGATACTCGAGCACAATCTGAATGAGGCACAGTGGGATTGATTAATAAGGGCGGAAAGTTAAAATTACTCATTTTTGTAAATTTGCAGCACGATTTGCACGATTTCCATATTTGTTAATTTTTCGTT
>NW_023458556.1:45187110-45188304 GCF_013731165.1 Rhagoletis pomonella | reverse complement strand
CACTACATAGTAGGTATGTATGTATGTATCTAGCGAGTAAACATATTTATGCTGGTATATGTGGCAAGTATGTATGTATGCATGTAACTGCGCGTATGCAAATAAGCAAATAAATTGTGCGGAGCTTTTAATTTGTATGCAAACACTGAGGCAGCCATTCTACAACCCACAACAGCAACCAAAAACTCCAACATCGAGGTATCTCAATCACCCAATCGCTGCCGCCTAGCTTTAACAAACTCACTGCCCACGCTTGCCACCCCTGCTCTACCACAAATACACACACTGCCTTTGCATACTGTCTAACGACACATTTCTATTACGTGCACTGCCGTCGTCGCTAGTTGTTATGAAACTTATTTCTGAACTGTTGCCGCTCAGGCTCAGGCTATCTCGCATTGGTTGCTTTGCGCTTCGCTTGAGGCTCTTTTCAGTTTGTTGTTTTTTTTTTGTATTATTTTTCCTAGCATTCGCCATTATTTCAGTAGTTGTTTATATTTTTGCATATTTTAGCCTATCAAAGGACCACGATCACCGCACAAAGTTCCGCTATTGCGTGACCGGTGAACTTAGTCGCAGACGACAGCCAGCGCTACGAGTTTTCGTAGGTACTGCATGAATTCGAATTTGCCTGTACTGCCAGCTATTCGTATGCTGGAAGAGATGAAGATTTAGATTGTGTCCAAGCGGCACAATGTAAAATCTTGATAAAGGCAACCATTTCCATATATTTCTATTTGAGTTTGTTTTGTGCTGTATTTTGTGGATGCTTTACTCTGTCACTGTAAAGCGGAGAAACTACAGAAAATTCTAAGCCCTCAAAGAGGTGGCGTGGTTTCTCAACCCTCCGGCGCTAAAAGAGCCCACTACTGTTGAACCAACCTTCTGTGTTTGTATTTGTTTTTAGTGTTTTGAGTGGGCGCCCCTTCGGTTGCGCGCTTTAAAATATTTTCATTTTTGTCATCTCTAATTCTTGGTGGCTTACTGCTGCGTTTCTTGCTTCTTTGAATTTATTTACCGCCGGCTTTTTTATTTATATTAGTCGCAACTGAAATGTAAATGCCGACACTGCGGAATAAATTTTAAAGTACCACAACAGAGTGGTAAATTAAATGCAAAGTCAGGTTTGCAGGGTTATTTAATTTCTTCTTTTTTTCTGGGAAAAAATATTAAGTAGAATATTGAAATATTTAC
>NW_023458556.1:45184998-45187100 GCF_013731165.1 Rhagoletis pomonella | reverse complement strand
CGAAATAGCCTGTGGCTCTGATATTGCATTCTGGTCAGCCAGTAAATCAATTTCCACCATCAGGAAAAGAGTGATTGTAAATTTAATTCCTCAAGAAAATGTACGGCAACGGCAAAGTATTTTTAAGCAACAGACTAAATGGAAAATATTTCCTGAACGCCGGGGACTAAACTTTAGTGCAGAACAGGGTTGCCTCTGACTAAAAAGTATATTTGCCATCCACTTGAAAAAAAAAAATTACCAAATGTGGAAAATATCTACCAATAACTTTTTATTTAAAAAGTTATTTTAATAAAAATATAGTTTTGTTCTACTTCCATAGAAATTAAAATTTTTTATTAAGGAACTTTTTTTTTAACTATTTATATGGTATTTGACATCATATTAATGACATCTTCTCGGTTTCCTTCAACCAAAAGCGAAAGTGATGAAATATAGGCAACAACGAAGCTCCAACATTTGAAAAAAACTTCAACTGGATTTATTATAGATAACTACAGTGACTCAAAAAACCCATTGGTGATTTTTTTTGATATTCACAACATTGTTCAAGTATTTTTTTTTTTGCTATTTTTGTTTGTATAAGAATATTGCTTGCAATTTAACCAAACCCATAAAAAACAAGGATTCAAGCTATATACAACATTTAGAAAAATTACAAAAATTTTCGTCTAAATTGCGAGTTTTTTAATCTGAATTTTTCGGTATGCAGTTTTATAGTCGATGGAAGTTACGAGAAAAAACGCGGAAACGAAAAGTTTTATTTGTTTTTCAAACAAAATACTCTAACAAAAATCTACCAAGATGAACAAAAATTTACCTTTTACCAACCCAAATTTTTTCTACCAATTTTGGTAATAATTTACCAAAGTGGCAACCATGGTGCGGAATCAACCCTTGGATATATTTTTTTTTACTAATTTCTGGCGGTCAAGATGAGTTTTGAGCTGTGGTATATTCGGAGGCTCATAGTTGATTTGTATCACGAATTTCTTATGTCAGATTATTTTTTGGCATTTTGCGCAAAAAAGGAAAAATTCCGCAGCCATTGATGAATTTTAGGCATATATGTAATACTCCTTCATTGGCAGTAAGAGCTAGTACCGTCCGAAAACACTACAGTGCAGATATATCCATAAACACGTACGAAAGAAAAGGAACACATACGTTTATAAATAAACATGTACACGACACATTTACAAAAACGGCACTCAAGTACACAATCGATTGACAAAAACGGTACTAGACTGTCTCGCTTTGATTTCGGAATGCTTACACATTGAGAAGTTAGCTTACTGCCAATATAGAAGTTATACATATATGGTTTTAGGGTTAAAATATTTTACAAAAATGTTACTCGTAGCATTTTACATAGAACTGTTAAAAACATTCAATATCTGAAATATGAGGAACACACGATTTCCTAGGCAGATTTACTAAAAGATCATGAAAAGGGAACATTTTAACCCACTTAGCTCAGTAGCTGCGTGTGTAGGATTTAGGTCACTCCACCAGAATCCGTTGTCGAAACCTTATTTCTTTGTTGTACAGTGAAATTAAAAGGAATATCGATTTGATGAAGACAAATATTGAATTTAATTTCATTTGACTGACAAGTATAAATTATTCATAAAAAAATAATTACCAACGCACGCGTTGCAATTTTAAGCCTTGTACTACTCAACTGCCAAGCTACTATGCTGCCATGGCGTATACGTAACAGGGAGACGGCAAGCTAATTTAATATGTATGTATGTAGTGCCAACGTCAACCACACAACGGTTTGCATTGCGCACCAATCAACAAAGAACAACTAACTAGCAACAACACCAAAAGCCACAACTGCAATAGCAGCAGCTACTCCAACGACGAAAACATAAATAAAACGCGGTAACAGAAATTAAGTAAAATAAGCAAATGCAGAGAAAAAAAATCATGGTGCACACTACATAGTAGGTATGTATGTATGTATCTAGCGAGTAAACATATTTATGCTGGTATATGTGGCAAGTATGTATGTATGCATGTAACTGCGCGTATGCAAATAAGCAAATAAATTGTGCGGAGCTTTTAATTTGTATGCAAACACTGAGGCAGCCATT
>NW_023458556.1:45183055-45184898 GCF_013731165.1 Rhagoletis pomonella | reverse complement strand
TAACATTCACCACAATTGTTTTCCTTTCTGTTTGCTACTTTCATTGGCACATTTCGTTAACTTTTCATTTAACAACTAAATACTAGATGTATTCGTACACGTAAGTATGTATGTGCATTTGCACACGGTGTTTCTAAACTGATGCTTGTTTCTACTTAAGCTTGATTTTGAGTGAACATTTCAAATAATTTATCTAAGTACTTTGTATTTGTTTTCAAAATTTCTTGTATCTCATTGTGTCTATATACAAGTTCTTATATTTCTCGCTTCAGCCATCACATTGTAGCTTTCATTGATGTGTACTCGCATATGTATGCAGTATTTGGCAACAGTTAATCCAAAGCGTATAAGTATGTATGCAAACAGAAATACTTTTTGTGCTATGTATGTATGTATGTAAGTATATATTTTTTTTATCAAAGCGGTGTAACTTGACGCATATTGATACGCTGGTTTGTTTACCACTGCTTCGAATGTTGCTAACTATGTACATAGTACACTCTTTGTTTGTTTGTTTGTTTGTTATTCCTGTACATAAATTCTCAAATTTTATGAATTTCGTGCAATAAAATAGAAACTGCCAGAATCAAATTTAATTTAGTTTATTCTATGTATTTCAAGAGATTAATACTTTTTAAATTGAGTTCTTATTACTTTTGCTCAATATACTTAAATGTGATCGACTAAATCGAGAATTCAATTGAATGTTGAGTGGTTTATGTAATTGGTTTGTGCGTATGCTAAGATACTTCTCATGGGCAAAATAAGAGGAGCAAAATTTATTTATTTATTTTTAATAATTTTCATATATTTTGTTTGATCCATAACATAGTGAAATTATACTAGGTGTAGTAATAAAACAGCTTTAGCTCGCTTTATTTTCTTAGTTTTCATGACATTCGGCTATCTTGTAGAAATTTTTTCAAGCAAGTTTTCAAATCTTTCTTTTCGCTTTTATTACTACACCTGGAATAATTTCACCATGTATCCATAACTGAAACCGCATAAATACAAGTTTCAAGGTTCTTACAAAAGTTAATCAAATTTTAAATAATGTTCATCAAAATTTCAAACTTTTCATGCGGATTTTTTAGAAAATTTCAATTCCGGTAAAAAAATGCAAGTTCCAAGTCGTTAATAATTACAGTTGATTTTTGAGATTTTTTTGCTTTTGCACATTTTCTTCCATATAACGCATCAACAAAATTTAATTTTATATGGAAGAAAATGAGCAACACCTTCGAAAAAACAGTAATTTTTGGTGACTTTAAATTTACACTTTGTTTATACATACTAGAATTGAATAAACTACAAAACTGCATACTCGAAAATTTTCTAAAAACTCTGCATAAAAAGCTTTCCATTTTGTTTTATGTGGTTTCTTTTAAGGACCGATCTACATTTTAAACAAAAATTATGAAAAATAAATAAATAAACATAAGTTGCAAACAATGTCATTTTGACTTTTGCACCTATTTTTTGGTCCATAAGTGTATACTTAAAGTACATACGTAGATCAAAATTTTCAAGGTACCAGCATAAAGCCATTATTTTAAGCCCTAAAGAGAGGTGCTTTGTAAAAAGACTGCAGAGCAATTAAATGAAACCTCGATATTAAGAATTTGAAGAGATAGGACAAATGCTTCGTTATAACTACAGTTTATTTATATCCATAGAATACCAAAATACCGAAAAGGAGCGAGAAATGAAAAATTATTTTTTTTTTAAACCGGTACTTTAAACGTCAAGATATCCACACTTTGCTTTGTTGATACTTTTAAGTACAGATTGCGTTGTAAGGAGGCGTTTGCTAACGAGACTCTAGCCGTCAATATACTCTGAA
>NW_023458556.1:45181114-45182955 GCF_013731165.1 Rhagoletis pomonella | reverse complement strand
TTCAGAGTATATTGACGGCTAGAGTCTCGTTAGCAAACGCCTCCTTATAACGCAATCTGTACTCAAAAGTATCAACAAAGCAAAGTGTGGATATGTTGACGTTTAAAGTACCGGTTTAAAAAAAATAATAATTTTTCATTTCTCGCTCCTTTTCGGGGTTTTGGTATTCTATGGATATAAATAAACTGTAGTTATAACGAAGCATTTGTCCTATCTCTTCAAATTCTTAATATCGAGGATTCATTTAATAGCTCTGCAGTCTTTTTACAAAGCACCTCTTTTTAGGGATTAAAACCATGGCTTTATGCTGGTACCTTAAAAATTTTGATCTACGTATGTACTTTAAGTATACACTTATGGACCAAAAAATAGGTGCAAAATTCAAAATGACATTATTTGCAACTTATTTATTTATTTTTCATAATTTTTGTTTAAAATGTAGATCGGTCCTTAAAAGAAACCACATAAAACAAAATGTAAAGCTTTTTATGCAGAGTTTTTAGAAAATTTTCGAGTATGCAGTTTTGTTGTGTATTCAATTCTAGTATGTATAAACAAAGTGTAAATTTAAAGTCACCAAAAATTACTGTTTTATCGAAGGTGTTGCCCATTTTCTTCCATATAAAATTAAATTTTGTTGATGCGTTAAATGGAAGAAAATGAGCAAAAGTAAAAAATCTCAAAAATCAACTGCAATTTTTAACGACTTGGAACTTGCACTTTTTTACCGGAATTGAATGCACTACAAAGCTCCTCACCTGAAAATTTTCTAAAAATTCCGCTTGAAAAGTTTGAAATTTTGATGAACATTATTTAAAATTTGATTAACTTTTGTAAAAACCCTAAAACTTGTATTTATGCGCTTTCTGTTATGGATCCATGGTGAAATTATACCAGGTGTAGTGATAAGAGCGAAAAGAAAGATTTGACACTATCTTATTTGAAAATATGCTTGAACAAATTTCTACAAGATAGCCGAATGTCATGAAAACTAAGAAAATAAAGCTGTTTTATTACTACACCTAGTATAATTTCACCATGTTATGGATCAAACAAAATATATGAAAATTATTAAAAATAAATAAATAAATTTTGCTCCTCTTATTTTGGCCATACGCACAAACCAATTACATAAACCACTCAACATTCAATTGAATTCTCGATTTAGTCGATCACATTTAAGTATATTGAGCAAAAGTAATAAGAACTCAATTTAAAAAGTTATAATCTCTTGAAATAAATAGAATAAACTAAATTAAATTTGATTCTGGCAGTTTCTATTTTATTGCACGAAATTCATGAAATTTGAGAATTTATGTACAGGAATAACAAACAAACAAACAAAGAGTGTACTATGTACACAGTTAGCAACATTCGAAGCAGTGGTAAACAAACCAGCGTATCAATATGCGTCAAGTTACACCGCTTTGATAAAAAAAATATATACTTACATACATACATAGCACAAAAAATATTTCTGTTTGCATACATACTTATACGCTTTGGATTAACTGTTGCCAAATACTACATATGTATACGAGTACACAGCAATGAAAGCTACAATGATGGTTGAAGCGAGAAATATAAGAACTTGTATATAGACACAATGAGATACAAGAAATTTTGAAAACAAATACAAAGTACTTCGATAAATTATTTGAAATGTTCACTCAAAACCAAGCTTAAGTAGAAACAAGCTTCAGTTTAGAAACACCGTGTGCAAATGCACATACATACTTACATGTACGAATACATCTAGTATTTAGTTGTTAAATGAAAAGTTAACGAAATGTACCAATGAAAGTAGCAAACAGAAAGGAAAACAATTGTGGTGAATGTTA
>NW_023458556.1:45143856-45181014 GCF_013731165.1 Rhagoletis pomonella | reverse complement strand
CCAATGAAAGTAGCAAACAGAAAGGAAAACAATTGTGGTGAATGTTAGAGAAAAACCTCCAGACACAAAATACGTACCACTATAACATCTACTTTGTACGCAAATTCGGTAAACATAGAAAGTGAAAAGTAAAGCAGCAAATGCATAACCATTTGTGGAAAGCACAGTGAACAATAAATAATATAAAAAAAAAACTTTTTAATATACAACGCTTTTATAAATGGACTAAAAAGTAGAAAATAATATTTCTCAGTCCCATAGAATTTGTTTTGATAACTTTTGATTTTGAAATTTTAGCAAAAGTCATTATAAACAATCTATGAAATTGAAAATGAAAAACGTCGAGCGCATGCAATACAAAGCATTCGATTTAATTGACAATAGTCAAACTACATAACGTAGATCTAAAATTTCTACAGCGAAAGTAGAACTTTGAAATCGATTTTAAGCGGTCGTTATTCATATACCCACATACATACATTCATATATTACTTTTCATATCAATTCAAGTGTATTACATGCGCCCCACGCTTTTCATTTTCAATTTCATAGATTGTTTATAATGACTTTTGCTAAAATTTCAAAATCAAAAGTTATAAAAACAAATTCTATGGGACTGAGAAATATTATTTTCTACTTTTTAGTCCATTTATAAAAGCGTTGTATATTAAAAAGTTTTTTTATATTATTTATTTTCTACTTTTTAGTCCTGTCTGAATAAAATTTTGCAATAGATATTAAAATAATTCAACGATATTAATAGAAAGGTGCACACACATGCATTTACATATGTATGTACATACAAACGAGCACCAATTAATTTTATTTAAAGAAATGGCGTGTCGTCCGCTGTAACAAACGTAGTACATAGGGCGACATCTAGATGTCATCTACCTCGCCCTATTCACTACAGATGTCGCCCTATGCACTATGCTTTTTTATAGGAACTTTTCAAAGCAAAGGTTTTATGGTGTCGGACACACAACATTGAAAGTTTCTGGATCCACAACATTGAAAGTTTCTGGACACACAACATTGCAAGTTGATAAAAGCGTTGTAATAATAAAATAAATTCACAGCAGCATAGAAAGGAGTACGAATTTCGTTAGAAAAAATGGGAATTTCATTTATTTTTGTATGGTAGTGTAAGTAATTGCGCGAACATACCCTGCAGGAAATGTATCTAACTATAAGGATTAGGAAAGAGCTAAAAGTCATTATTATCTGTATATTTTCTTTGACTATATATCTATGGCGATGGCCGCGAAGTAGTCGAGAGTGATTACCTCTGCATTTGATGTATCTTACTTGCAACTAACTACTTTTGGACATAAAATATCAAAAGGAAAAACAAAATATTTTTATTATTATTATTATTATTTATTATTTACTTTATTTATTTTATTACATTTCATATTTCTCTACATATTCTGCTATAGGTGGTCCCATATTCGAACTCCGTGAGACATAACTTCAAAATGATAATATGAAATTTCGATCTTCCTTTTATTTGTCCTCAATTCGAAAAAGTATTTGCGAATTGCAGGATATTTAATTAGAAACGCGTTTAAAGAAAACAATCTCCTGCATTACTCCTGCATTACTTATCAACTAGTTTCAAGTTAGCTGTTTGTAACTAACTACAAGTTATATATTTTATAGAAATTCCGCAAAAAACTAGCTATAAGTGGGTTATTTTTTATCAATTGATACTTTTTTTCTCAGTATTTTTTTCAGGGTATTGACAGTAGTAAGAGTGCATAATTGAAAATGTACCTTCAACATATATGGAGCCTCTACCGATTTATACATTTTGTGAATTGCATTTTACAATAGAGCTCAATCTAAACTCACATTTCCGGCCAATTCTTGGAGTGATTTGAACCAAGGGCTTTAGAGAAGTTTGGTTTTCATCGATAGCCGCGCCACACTTCACCAAGTAACCACTCTGCCAATTTAAGTATTGTAAAGGGTTCTGACTGAGAGACCCTTGAGGCAGAAAAGCATTTGTGATTACGCTCTAGACGCCATCTAGCTCCATTTCAGTCTGGCAAATGTCAGAAAACGAAACTTATACCGAGCTTCCGAAGAAAAGGAATGTCAAAGTTTCCAGTTTCTAATTTGATGCGAAAAACAAAATCCAAAAGAATGCAGTCGACAGACACATCGTTTTCATATCTTTTCCATGCGTTACTTAATACAGGGGTAGTCGATTCAGCCAATCATTAAGAGCCGCTACTGACGTTATATTTATGGTGCCCGTAGTAGCTGGTTTGTGGACTAGGATAATGCCTATGCAAACATTGCTTTGTAGTCCCTTTGACATTGAAAATTTAGTTTTGTCAATGTTTCTACTACACTGTTAGAAAACCCTAAGCGCTCAATTTTTCTTCAACTCGGCAATTGCTTTTCACATCAGCTTCATATCTTGAGTTAACCCTAAATATTCCGTTTCTTCCGAAAGACTGAGGTTAAAACCTTTAAGCACCAGAAGTTTCAAACCTTTCAACTTTCATTTCCGCGTGAAAAATACTACGGTTGGCGTAATGATGTTTACAGCAAAACTCTGCACCATTCAACAATATTAATCAGGATTCTCTATGTCCTCACAGCTCAGTGCCCACATAGAGATTTTCCTGGCGTTGATGCAGAAACATTATCCTGGATATAGTGGAGGTCTTACATTTCTATTAATAGAGATTTCACTATCAAGCACCACAGTTGAAACGAAAGTACACCGGGCTGAGAAAATGCCCTCCCAACCTTTGTGAAGGCGCAATCTTTAAGTTAACGAAGAATGGATTTCCCATTTTATTGCTTTACCCATTCAAGCCTTCTGGTCGCATAGACACAAATATGGAGTTGTCAAATGCCCCTTCTATATCAGCTAAGGGTGTAGAGCTGATTCGCAGCAATTTCTATTCTGTTATGCGTATCGTCAAAATAGGCTACAAAAACCACAATCACTCCTTGTCACCACCAAAGAACTGAAATTATTCATATTTGTAAGTCATTGGTTGACTAACACTAGAAAGATACCAAAATGAGTCACAGCACCAAGAGTTCAGTCGAATGGTTTAAGTGATTTGAGTATTTCATAGCAACAAAACATATATATAATAATATGAGCGAAACGACGAGCAAGCGACAGCCAGTGTTGCCGTTGAGAATATTCAGAGTGTTGCAAAAAAGGGGTCATTCACGAAAAAAAGGGTCACCATATTATTTTTGCTTTTCTTTACTAGTAAAAGAATAAATCTGTTGAATTTAAAAAGAAACTAGCAGGGCAAGCTTTGCATAAAACAGGGTTGCAAACATACACACAAATCTAGTTGCTGCACGGAGAAGAGTTGTATTTCCTTTAAAAGTTTTAAGTGATGCGCTTAAAAAGGGCCAAATTGACCCTTTAGTCGCACAACGGCAACACTGGCGACAGCATGCGAAAGAACACTTATACACTCTCATTTTAAGTTCACGCTTACCCAGTCGGACTAGGTTGCTTCCAAATAGTACTTATTCAGAAATATACTGGTCCTCTTACGAAGTTTTGTAAGCTTGTCGTTCCATCATGGGACCATTTTCCCCTACCAGCTTCTTACTAGGAAACATTCTTCAACAGCCCACCCATTAGGCATATGCCTTTGACTCGGCGCACCGAACGGTGTCCTTGATATCCCACGAAGAAAGTAGATATAAAGGATCATAGATTTTTATTGAATTTTAAATTTTATTCAGTAATTCACACTTTTCCTACAGGGTATACCTGCGCATGTGCGAACCCTCACCAAAAGATTTCAATTAAATAAAAAGTACTTTAGCTTTGACAAAACCGCAAGCAGCGGCAGCAACAAAAGAGACCTTCAACACATACATATACATACTTCTGTAAAAGTACTTATATTCGTTTGTATATACAAATACAGCACATTTGCAAGTATACACATGCACATATAGTACATGTGTGTACTTGCATATGTGCAGTATTTGTACATACATATATAGTTTTTATTCGAAAAAATTTGGGTTTTTAAATTTTTTTCCTATAGCCATTTTGTACTCATTGAAAAGCTTGTAAAGTGGTGTCAAGTTTTTTTTTTACACAAAAAAACGATGAATTTTTAAAAATGACATTGGTTTTGCCAGAAAATGCGCTAATTCTTTTCTTCCAGGCATATGACTGTTTTTTTTTTAACTTATGTTTCAATTCTCGTAAAAAATCATAAAAAGCTCTTTCCTGCTCTATCTAGAAGGACTTATATTGGTTAGAAGCTCTTCCTAAAAGTTGTTATTATAAAAATTGGTCATCTCGGATGTTTTCGGGAATTGTGGTGATTATTTTTTTTTTGCAGTTTCGGAACCTCTTTGCCTCTTTTTGTGAATACTCACGATTTTTTTCAAATAATAAGAATCTCACCTCATACTAATAGGCTAACTTTTTTTTCGGAGTATGCTTGATGAAAATATGATCCTGGTTTATGGATAAGTAGTCTGAATCGGCTTTAAGTAACCTAGACAGCGTTACTAAGGAATGAAATAAAAATTTTTCCGAAGTGACTAAATTTTATTTTTAAAGTAATTCTCTTATTTTCATGCCCTACAGACCCATTGTCCTAAAATCATCAGCGCCAGCGTCAAATTAGATTCCCCACTGAACATTGGACGTTGCACTATCTTGCACTGCTTTTTCTTAAATACATATTTTTTGTTGCAAAATTTATGTAACAGGGTTTCCTTTTTTTAGTACTTTAAAATGTAAAATTTCGCACGAAAATTTAATTTCACATTTTCATGCAACGGCATTTTCTCCTACAGCCTGTTACTTCACACTTTGCAGTAACAATTTTGGTTATTTTTTATCGCACGTGTTGACTGCCGCTTTTAGCCTCATACAAAGGCATGAAATTCTGCACTTGACAGATTTTTAATTGACTATAACTTTGCAAATTTCTGAAAAACGAAACATAAAATCCATACAATGGTGGCCATATGTATATTAATTTCGAGAGTTTAAATATCAACAACAAAATGAAGTAATAAATAAATAGTGTAGATTTTTGTTGCGAAAATCGTTCGTGAAAACAGTGCAAAAAATTAAGCTATGTGGCTTTTAATAAAGTTACGTTATCAAATAAACAAAATTTATTATATCAGAAAGGAAAAATTAAAAGGAAAAACCCAGGTGAGAGGTAATACTCATACGTCTATTTGTAGGCTTCTTTGGAAGCTCCAATATAATGAATAGGAAAACTTCGTTTTTATGATCAAGTCACTAATATATGTAAATTCGATATTCAATAGGACCTAGTGTGACGCACTGTGAAGTATCGTCTAATTGAAGAAGGCAACGACCCTAGAAATACCACCCTAGAATTTCAGGGCATAGCTGTTCGCTCAGGTGAAGTCGAGCTCAAAATATTTAATGTGTACATACCCCCTTCCACCTGCACGATATCACCCTGAGATATGCGAGCTGCTGAGAGGTGAAACGTAGGTGACTCAACGCGCTCCATTATCTTTGCCACTCAATCCTGGCAAATTATCGTAGGAGTAACCTATTGCCTGAGCAAATTGATGACTCGACATTCTACACCATGAATAACGACGTTCCCTCCACGATTGTGGGTAGCTGCAGCAGTTCGTCAGACCTAAAGTTGCCAGCACAGGCTAACGCTTGCATCAGACCACGTACCCATCTCGATCAACGAGTCCGCCGACTTTGCTTCCGCTGATCACCGAACCTATGTCAACTTTACCAAATCTGATTGGAACGGCTTCGCGGATGTTGCTAAGGGCCCTTCCAACATCCACAAATGTACATGCTGGCAAGCGCCAGTTCCACAAGATAATCACTGCCGCAGCGGCTCGCCTCATTCCATTCGGATGCATCGTGGAAGTTCGTCCAAACTTTCTGGCAGAAGCGGCTGTTCTAGAAAATGAGTGACCATCCACGCATTCATATTGAGGCGGTCAACACCTACCAAGATTCCAGGCCTAAGAATGGCGTGATTTGAGCACTGTCACCACCAATAGCAGACTCGGAGCTTCAACTACCGCGAGAGATCCGCCCTACTCTGGTCCATTTAAGGTCCGGATACTCGACCCCAACGTCCCTAATAAGTTTCCGGCAAGTTGATAGTTCCTCCACGACACCAACAACCTTCTCACATGTCAGCTCAATCCCACTCAGCTACCGTTAGCTGATGGACAAGCCAGACTAGGCGGGGCCTAGTAGTACCGCTACAGCAACAAAACCAACCCTATCGGACTGACGTTGATGGATAGTCACTCTACCAGCCCTGAGCTCAACACCCATGTTCTTTCAAAAAATGTTTCACAAGGTCCGCGTGGCTTTAACAACATTTTTCTCGCATATTTGCATAAACAGCCTTAATTTGCATTAACTCATGCATTTTCCTCTTTCAAATGCGCATAAACAGCCGAACAAATGCACGAAATTTATGGGAATCAGGGGAATTTTCGGAATTTTAGTGAGAGTTGCGTGCTACAAATCTGTTGGTGCCAGGTTCGATCCTCGGTTGGAGCGATTGCCACACAATTTTTTGTTTTTATTTTTAAATTTATTTATTTATTTTTTTCATTTTTCATTTCTTTTATTTTATATCACATTTTTTATTTTACTATTAGCTTATTTAAATTTTTAGAGTTTAATTCTATTAAAAAAGTCAACAACAACTAACTTAAAGCAACGCTAAAAAAATAAATATAGAACTTACAAAAAAATTTATAAAAATAAATAAATGAAAATTCTACAGGCCGTGGAACTCGAACCCACGACCTTTCGGCTCGTTAATCCGCATTACTGACGTCTGTAAAGGCACAATTTTAATCAGATCAACGGCGCCGTTAACGGGGTCAACGCTGCCGTCTCTCTATGCTTTAAAGTCACACAAATATTTTGTTGCTGGCTTTCATTTACATCTCGTTCATTTGCTAAAGGCTGACATAACTCAAAAAATTAATGTTTTGATCCAAAAATGCAGAATAAGCCGCTACATATGCTTCTTATTGTGTAAAAATAAGCATCTTCTTTTTTACATTTTATAATCAAATTAAACAATTTCTCCAAAAAAGTCTCGTTTTTTAAGTTGCGACAGTCTTTTAGTAAATGTTAACCCAGAAAATGTTTGTGATGAATTTTAAGGTCCTTTTGATTAGTTTTACTTTTACATCTACTTTCATCTCTCGTGACTACAGGCTCGCACATAAAGTATATTAAAACAAATATGTATACAAACATGTATTTATTTCACACAAGCATTGAAAATTTCATATTTTCGTACTCACAAAGCATGTGCGTTCGTGTCTGCGTATGAGTTTGCATACATTTTATGCGTACCTTAATTTACTGAGTGGCTTTGTACCCCAACTTCAGCTGAGGCGAATAATTTTATGTCAAGTGATAATTAAAATATACATTTACAAATAATTTAAGCGCTTTATTTGCATGTGTTTTTATGACACTTGACATGCGTTTACATTTTATTCTGCCACAGACTCATACGTTATTAAAAACATACATACATACATACATAGGTATATGTAAATGCATACAGGTGGGTACTTGTACAACTTGTATACAAACGAGTGCTTACTCATACATTAAATGACACACGCACCAGTCGCATTTTCTATATTCACTTTTTACTGCGTTATTTGTCACTTTTTATCTAGTTTCATATCTGCCCCAAAGTTGTTTGCGCATGCAAAAATTTTAAATACATACATGTGAAGATGTGCTTTATGGTTACATTGTAGCAAAAATTATGAACGAATATTAAACTTCATAAATTAGACTTATTACAAATTTTCGAGTTAAATTTTAGTTGGCGTTTAAATTTTGTGATTTAATACCTGTGTCTAGAAAAAATTAATTTGTGGATAAATATAAACTTTTTACGATGGAAAATTTGTAACTTTTCCTATTCAGAATACATGTCCCTGAAATCACAAGGAACTTTATTAAATAGCACGTATGTACATAGGTATGTATTTTCGTAGGAAATTTTTTTAAGAAAGAAGTTCAACACGAGTAAAATAATTCCGTTTTAGTTGCCATTACGATAATAAGTAGATTTATGTGGGCAAAAATCGCGACATTTATAAAGCTTCGAATCCGAACATACAATTTTGTTTTTAGAATAAACATAACATCTTTTAATACAGTTTTTTTTTTTTTAAACAAAACAAAGAGAAAATAATTGAAAAATTATCAAAGAAATGCATACGCACATATATAAGGTGGCGTGAATGTAAATAGGGAAAAGACTATTAGTAAATTTTGGCTGCTTTGCTTTGTTTAAAAATGTTTATTATTTTTTTATGAAAATATAACTTACTAACTAAAAAAAACACACGTAAATCAAAATTTCAAACTTTGTAGAAGATTTAACAAAAATCGAAGAATTTTAACAAATGTTGACCATTAAATTTTAGTATAATAAAGTACATGTTTGAAGTAGCTTGGACCTACCGTTGATTTTCGGAAATTTTTTGTTCGCGCATTTTCTTCCATACAATTTATGGAGAAAATGAGAAACACCTTACACAAAAAAAATGTACCTTAATCAACGGTTAGTGCTAGTCATTTAAAATTTGTACTTTAAATCGAATGGGCTACAAACCTGCTCCCTTATATATATAACGAAAGTTCAGCCACGTTTGTACGAAAAATTGTTTTCGGGCCAGAGTACAAGGATACTCTTATTAAATTAATAAAAAAAAACACTGAAAATCGGGACTTAATCAGTATAAATATCAAAAATCGGGAACTTATACGTCCCGACTTTTAAAAAATATTCAGCGGGTAAATTTTCTCAAAATCAACACTGTCCCGCCAAAATCGGTACGAATGGAGGGGTTAGTTAGCAGGTGGCTGTTTTGTTGTTGCAGCGGTAGCACTAGGCTCTTCCTAAATCATTTCCGTCAAGCTCAACTAAGGGTGGGCCTGTACTGTTTCGGATCGGGATCAAACCAACAGTGGTTGTGCACAGCCATGTAGGTCTAGATCTCGTCCATGAGTTTCATGAGATCCGTTCCGACGTGTCTAAGAGGAGTCAGTTATCTAGAAAAGCAGCTTTGCGGAAGACATTTTCGTGGCCAGGTTTCACGTGAATTATTGGAGTAGTAAGGACTAAAGTGCCTTCACCACGGGGTAAAATAGAGGTATCGGAACATACGATGACCATTTGTTGGCAGGCTTCCAACTTTCATTATCCGGACAACTTTCCACTGAATTTTGCTTGCAGCCTGTTTTAACATCCTGAATAGTCCAACTAGCGCGTATTAGCATTGAAGCTTTTGAGCATTAGTGAAACTAGATTTCATTTAGAAATGAGTTTGGAAATTTAAAATTTAAATAAAGTGTGTCCTTTAGTTAGCAAGGTGTAATTTTTTTAGTTTTTTCTTTCCAAATTTATCATAGATATCCAAAATTAGGCTTATTCGAAAGAGAAATCTTTCCGCTATATCAGACATATTTTTATTGAAGTCAAACTTCTTTAGCTGCGGTTGGTTGGTTGGGAGTAAATTGGCAAATTCAACGGAAATTGCACACGGAAATGGTGCAACGGAAATGGTGCAACGGAAATGGTGAAATGGGAATGGTGCAACGGAAATGGTGCAACGGAAATCATGCAACGGAAATGGTTGGGGCATATGGTACTAATTTAACAAAAATTTGCTAATAAAAGGTTAAAGAATAAAACTTAGAAAAATACCAATACAAGAATGAAAGTAAAGGTGAGTACGTACATAGATAAAGAAAAGGATAAAGGCAAAGGTAAAAATAAAACCAAAACAAAGATGCGTAAAGATATAGGCAAAAATGAAGCCCAAGGTAAATTTAAACACTTCACTTATATAAGGGCAAAGGTGAAGGGGAATATGTAGCTGAAGAAAATGATAAACATAAAAGTAAAGACAAAGAGGAGGATGAGGATACCGATAAAAGTAAAGATGAAGATAGGGGAAAAAAGATTCAAATAAAGGTAATTAAAGAGGAAAGGATATAAAGAGAGACACAGAGACTCAATCTGGGAACTGTTTTGGGATTTTACAGATTTTCGGGATTCTCCAGACTTACCGATAAAATAATCGATATTTTTATCGATTTTGTTATCGATAATTATCGATTCTTATCGATTTTGTTATAGATATTTATCGATTTTGTTATCGATATTTATCGATTTTGTTATCGATATTTGTCGATTTGGTCATCGATATTTACCGATTTTGTTATCGATATCTATCGATTTTGTTATCGATATTTATCGATTTTGTTATCGATATTTATCGATTTTGTTATCAATATTTATCGATTTTGTTATCGATATTGTTTTCGATTTTCTTATCGATTTTGTTATCGGTTTTGTTATCGATTTTGTTATCGATTTTGATATCGATATTTATCGATTTTGGTATCGATTATATCGATTTTGTTATCGATATTTATCGATATTTTTATCGATTTTGTTATCGATATTTTTATCGATTTTGTTGTCGACATTTATCGATAAAAAAAAATAAAACCTTAAACTTATAACATTATACCGGGTGGCGCCGAATGAGCTATATGGTTTGAATTCTTTATAACAGTTTTTTTTTTTTTTACTCTATGCCAACGGGATCCACGCTTGGAAATGACATGCCAGCAGCGTTGCCGAATGTTTTTGCTTAAAAAACATCATTTTACCTTGAAAAAATCGTAATTTCGGCCAAAAAAAACCTCAAATTTTTGGTTATTATACTGGGTGGCGCCGATTGAGCTATATGGTTTGAATTCTTTTTAACAGTTTTCTTTGGGGATATTTGAAAGAAAGAGTGTAACAAACCTATCGTTTTATGTACAATTTCCAACCAATAAAATACATATCGAGGGCTTATATTCAATACAACCTATCTGAAATTCACCTAAGACTCAACTGCCATCGGTGATATTAATGCTGACCACGTATGTATATCGTTTGTTAGCTAAATTTGTTATTGAATTGCATAGTTCAAATTAACATTAGTGATGACAGCTAAGCACCAGATGGGTTCAACATCGGAAAGTAGCTTTTCTGAAAATTGCAGATAGATTTTATTGAATATAAGCCCTCGAAATATTGATTATGACACAAATTAGATATGTAACGTAAGTTTCACTTCTACAGTGCGGCCCAGGCGCACTTACTTTGTTTTTATTTTACAAAAAACTTTTGTATGTAAAAATAGCCAGGATTTTTGCTAAAAAACCTCATGGTTCAAATAAATTAATTTTAAATAACTTTTTACTGAATATTAAAGATTAAGTACCTTTTAATTAATTAAGAATAATATGTGTATATTGAAGCGTAGTATTTGAAGGTCTATTTTGAAATAATTTAGGTACGATTTTAAACTTTTCGAAAGTAACATATCGATACACATAGGTATATGTATGTTTATTATACGAGAAGGTATTTTGTGTGATTGTCATTCGATTTTCAGCGTTCTTTTGCATTTCAAAAATGAGAGGTCGAATTAAAGACCTTAAAGTTTAATTTTTTTACTTAAGATCTTTTTGATCGATAAAGGGTGATTTGAAATTTGATGAAATTAAAAACCTACACCCGAGACCTCTCTTCACTTAAAAACGGCTACACGGTTTTAGATGAAATATGGCACTTTGATCGCTTATAGTTGTGACTAATATTTGGAATATTTTCTAGGTTTTCCAAGTTCAATTTTTGTGTGTTTTAACGCTATGTGGGTTTACAAGATTTCTTAAATTTTATTAATTATGCAATTCTGATGTAGTTAAAAAAATACCTTCACATATTACTATAGGTAAGGTAGTAATTTCTAACCTCATTCAACAAAAGAAGGCTTATTTCACATCCGGAGACCATATACTTTCACTTGGTATCTAATTTGTTTAGCCCAACGAGCGGTGAAGGTCTTATAAATTTTAATTATGTGGCAACGCCTTCTCAACAATAATACATTATTGAACACCTGGAGGGCAAGCCCTTTCATTTGGCAACTAATTCTTTGTAATCCAATCGACGGTGCGGATCTTTTATTTTTTTAGACCAGTGGCAAAAGTATAGAAATTCAAAGTACTAAAGATAATACAAATCCGTTCAGTAGTTTTTGAGATTAGCGTGGTCAAAAATCACGACTTTCCTTTATACCATGTAAGGATATACATACATATTAGGCTTGCAAAAAAATATCAGTCCCATTTTATATACTCGTAAAACTCCACGTCTTTTCAGAATAAAAAACGTAACTCCTTCGGTGTATGCCATCGCGTATACGTAATATTTTAATAAATAAAGAAAAAATTCCACTTAAATCTAACATCTTTCTTTCAATTTTCGCTGAATTTAATGGACAAACCATACGCATGTTTATGTGAAAAAGAAAAAAATTCCGACATAGCTTGAATTGACATTTCGCTTGATGGACAACGCGAGTGGACCTTCGTTAAAATGATAGATGGAACGTAAAAGTAAGAAGTAAGGGTAGTCAATAGAATGTAAGGTAAGTACACCTGCTAAGCGACCCATAAAACAACAAGAAGCAAGCATACATTCATACATGCATACACATTTGCATACTTAAAGTATGTATGTATGTGTGCTGATCAGTGAAAGCGAAACAGGTGGAATAGAGGGCGAAACCCTAACATTTAGTTGCATACATACACCTACATAGGTATATATTTAAAAAATGAATGTGTTCGTCAGGGCTGGACAGAATAATACGGCCAGTGCATTTGAACAAATAGAAACATAAACAAAGAAATTATTATTTATGTACGTATGCTCGCATGTATATAGATACAAACATACATATTTATGCACTACCTAAGCCACTGACTGACAGACAGATAACCGGGAACCTAGACATGCAAGCTAAATAAGATACAGAAACGCAAACAGACATTGAGTGTCTGAAAGCCTGAACGAAGGAATAAGCGAATGAACAGCCAAGTGTCTGAGTGGATGCATGACAAGCGGACAGGCGAAAAAGAGGTCAGAGGACGAAACAAACAAATGAAAAAATACAAATAAAAAGAAAACTGAAGTAAGCTACACAAAGCAATTGGCTGCAGCTGGAATCAGCTGGACAGCAGAAAATATGAAAGCAAAAATTAGAAGAAAGAGAACAACTCATACACAGGTACATATACATACATAGGTCAACGTTACTGGTGTACTTATGTGCGTACTCGACGCATAAGCGGGACGAAGCATTTTGAGTGACGCCGGTTAACTATACTCGATATAGTTTAATACCGCCATATGTACATGTATATATGGATGTACACTAGGGTGGCCCTTAAAATGAAATTTAAGTCTCACCCCCTCAGTCGCTAATACAACGGTCAAAGATATCACATATAAATTTTAGTCCCGATTGGAGACGGTTAAGGCGTGTCGCACAGGGGTCAAAGTTCAGATTCTTCTTTGGAGACTCAAAAAATTTTAATAAATTTTGTTTTTTCATCTAATACCCAAAATCGATACTACTGTAGGCGCAGATATCACGTATAAATTTTGGTCCCGATTGGAGTCGGTTAAGGCGTGTTGCACAGTGGTCAAAGTACAGATTCCCCTATAAAGACTCAAAAAATTTAAATAAATTTTTTTTTACGCCTTACCCTAATCAAATCGGGACCAAAATTTATATGTGACATCTTCGACGTTAGTAGTATCGATTTTGGGTATTAGATGAAAAAAAATATTAAATTTAATTTTTTGAGTCTCCACAGAGGAATCTGAAATTTGACCCCTGTGCGACACGCCTAAACCGTCTCCGATCGGGACCAAAATTTTTGTGTGATATCTTTGACTATATTAGCATCGATGTGGGGGTTGACGTTTAAGAAATCTGACGTAATAATGTACTTAATACATTTAAGGACCACCCTAATGTACACATATACCCAATTTGCCACAGGGCGAAGACGACGTCAAACTATGTTTGCGGTTGTAATAGTATGTACATTCCGTAAAGAGTTTTTGGCGAATAATGATGAAAGAAGTGACAGTCCTTGGCCAAGTATAAATCTATGATTACGCGTCTTTCTTCGCCTAAGTTTTTATTAGCGCGCCTTTATTCGTCTCTAGTGACGATATGTAGGTGTCTTAATTTTAACAAAAGTGCATTTACAATGTTTTGGAAATTATGTGATAAAATGTAATTTATTGGCCACCTTAATTTTAAAGATCTTACATATATCTACTACATCGTGTCTACAAAGAGCTCTTTCAGGCATTTCGGAATTTAAGTAGTAAATAGTAGCTGATGGTATTTCATTTGGGGAAAATTGTTCTGTACAAAGTTTGAAACCATAAAGAAATATTTACTTTGCTCTTTTCTAATGGCTTGAAATTTTTTCTATATATACATATATATGTATGTATACTGCACATTGCTTTAATTTAGAACTACATGGTCCTTGTTAAAAAATAAACCCAATTTTAATTAATTTTAAAGATAACTAAAATGAATTAACAAAAAAATAAGTTGTTAAAACTTGCCAATATTTTAGACCCATTTTTGTTTGTATTTTGTGACTCAATGTTTTCATTATTTTTCTGTTTAATTAATATTTAAGTATTTATGTATATTTAAAAAACTTTGAAAAAAAAATCAACTGAATTAAATTCAACTCTTTTAAACTAAAAAAATTCTTTTTAATTTCCTAGCAATTTTGAGTATCGTTTTGCAGTTCGCTGGTATATCCTTTTTGCGGGCTGCAGGCGAGTTGTTTTTGCGACCCGCCGGCGAGTCGTTTTTGCGGCCCGCCGGCGAACTGTGCTTTTCATCCGACGGCGAGTTCGCCGGCGAGTCGTTTGCGTTTGTGGCCGGCGAACAAATTGTTCACCAGAACGAGTAAGAAACGACGTCGTTTGGCAAATTGGGTACAAATTTATTTGCCGAGAGCGATACTCATGCGCTTGCAGCTCTGAGGCGGTGAATACATAAAAATACAATAAAAAAGCCACAACACGCTGTTCAAAGGCTCAAACTGTAACTGAAACTGGGAGAGATTGCTGAAGTGCTTGCTGTGCTGGAGCCGGACTTGCAGCTGTAAACGCACTTAAAGCCAATGAGTTTTCAAGTCACCGGCTTACGCCTAGCTGCCACGTTGCAATTGTTGTTGTGAGTGTTATTATTATTTTGTATGCGCCTATGACAGGAAAAATGTGCCGAGCATGTGATACGTGTAGAAATGTGACAGCAGCAGAAAAAAACGAAAATAAGCAAAAAGCGAAAGAACGACTGAAATCCTTGAAAACGAGGACGACTGCTTAAGATGTAGAAAAAAAATTGAGAAATCATGCATTTGCATACAAAGGCAAGCTCGATTCTTCATACATTCACACATGCACCTAACTACTAAGTATGGATGAGTGTATGTGAGCCCAAATGCAGGTAAGATTTATTCAATGACTGCGTGGCTGACTGACTGACTGACTGAGTGACTGAGAGCCTGCAGCTATTTCTGTGCTATAAACAAGCTAAATGTATGCATGCATGTACACACGTGTGCACGTACTTTAAGGTAAATGTATGTTTTAAAGGAGACCTTTAAGTAGTTTAGCTGCCATCAAAGTGAAAGAAAAATCTGTAAAAAGGAAAAAAAATGTTTTTTTTTTTAGCTGCAAATTTCGAAAGCATTGTTATCCTTGTTGCGCTTTAAATGGAAATTCTTATGTAAGAGCAATATTTTATGCACAAAACTGCTTCACTTTTACCACTTCTACCACTCGCGCTGTTGCCATGTACTCTCAAATTAAATTAGCACTTTTATAGTGTCCTTTTACCGAGCCGAAGTGGCCACTTTAGTCAACGAATTAGTATTCGCAGCACAGATTTCAAGCAAGGCCACTTGTATTTATTTATACTGAGAGCGCATTGTATGTACTAAATATATATGTACATTGTACAACTATGTGTATGCGCACATACTAACAAAGGAACATGTGTATGTATGTGACATGTCACTTGACAAGATAAGAGAAAGATGCATGCAATATGCGATATGCCCAATACAATTGTGCTGGTACTGCCTAAGCGTTTCAAGTAGAAAATCTTATGTCATTCATGTAGTAGCTATGTACATATGTACATTAGACTGCATCACATTCCATACAAAAAAAAAAACATTACTTTTTTTCCACCGGAATTGTAAAATCTATTATATTTTAAGACGTTCACCGAAATATTTCGGAAAAAAAGGTTAACGTGAGCTGGAACGATTTGAAAATATCTCCAAAAATTGAGTTTTTTGAATATTTCTGTTTTGTCAACTGAGGGAATTTAAAAAAAAAAACTCCTTTAAGAAACTATTTTTACTCATAAAAAACTCCATTTTTGGTGGTATTTTCCAATCGGTCCAGCTCAAATAAATCTTAATATTTTTCCTAAATATTTTGGTGGAATTCTTAAAATATAATAAATTTTGTAATCCCGGCGGAAAAACCGCACCTTTTTTTTGGTGTTGCAGTCTAATGTACATACATATTTATGATGTATTGAAATGTAAACTTTTAGTAAAGAATATGTTTGTATGTGTATTGTCTTCAGTAACAAGTTTGTTAAAATATTGAAATGATCGTTATTTTGTGCCGTTGTTGCCGTGGTATGATCATCTTTACATTTTACCTTATAATAACAGCCCAAAAGTATCATAGCATGCTTCAGCTGTAATTTTTGATTTGTTACGCTTAGCCGAACTGGCTTTTAATTTTATGAGTATCTAAACTTAAACTTTTAAGATACAATAAAGTGAAAAATATATAAAAAATTAACTTAATGCAGAAAATTTCTGAAGCGAACATTCAAAGAATGTAGATATTAAGGCTGTACAGGATGTTATGGAAATGGTCTTAGATTTACAGTTGGAATTGCATTTGCAAATTTTATGCTTGCTGTCATCAAAACCATGTGCATTTTATTGTTTTGAATTTACAAATGCAACGAATATGTAAATCCAGGTGCATATGCACCAGATCCTGAGTAGCCCTATTGTAAAGTCAATTAAATAAACGGATATTTACGGTGAATTTGAGCTGTAAAAATGATCGGAGTATTTCTCTTGGTAAATATTTAAGTTATCTTATTTATTTTATTAAAAATAATATATAAATAACTATATTACATATTAAACACACAACTTTCGGGTATTAATTATTTTAATATGAGAATTATGTACATACGTACGTATCTCACAATGGATAAACTTTTTTAAGCAGATTTGGAGTAAATTCTTGGAATACTTAAATTGATTTTAATTCATATTAAAATTGTTGCATGACTTCCTGCGCTAAGCTGAGGTGAGGTGAGATGAGAGAGATGAGATGAGATGAAATGGGATGAGATGAAATGAGATTAGATGAGGCGAGATGAGTTGAGGTGATATGAAATGAGCTGAGATGAGGCGAGATGTGATTATGTGATATGATATTAACAATGTGATGTGATGTCAGGTATTGCGAAGTAATGCGATGTTATATAATATTAATATCATTTTATGTATTGTGATGTGATAGGATGTCATATCATATCACGCTAGATAATTTGCTGTTATGTGATATCACTTCATATAAATGTCCAAAATCTTTCCAAGAAATCTTCTTAAAAAGCTCTTACAAAGGTTTTTTAATTTTTTTTTTAATATTGCACAAAGTTTGAAACTTTGATTTACACAGGGTTGGTTAACGAATGAAAAATATTTTTATAAGAAAAAATACTCAAATTGAAATAATAATAAAATAGTACGTTATCAAAATAAGGTATGGCTATAATTTTTTGAACTACTGTATATAAGGGTTACGGGTATATCAAACGAAAACTCATATTTTTGTAATAATTTTCAAAGGTTTAGAAATTTATAAAAAAATCAGTATTTGAACATAAAAACCAGGCTTTGAAAATAATCACCAAACACGAGTATCCAAATTTTTATTTTTATATCATTGCAAAATCGTTATTATATTAATTTTTGCTATCAATTTTTTTCGATAAAAAATTATTGTTATTTTCGATTTATATATTTTTTTCGGTCAAAAATTATCGTTGACGTAAAAAAATCAAAATTTGATGCAGTTTGGTTCGTTTAAAGGAGCTCTGTTGAACTGCATCACATTTTACATTGCGGAGAAATTCTGACTTATTCGCTTTGGTAATTAACCGATTCATTTACAATTTTCTCAAACAATGAGCATTGTATGTAATTATTTTACTCACATGTAATGACAAAATTATTTTTTTTTTAAATAACAAGCTTCAACAGATCGCGAAACTAAACTTAGCGTTCTTCGCCTACGTCTTATAAATCTAACTTAAAAAAAAGCTTTCGAAAGGCGAATTTGATTTAAAAAATATAGAGCTTAAACCTAAAAGCGACAATGGCATAGCATACACTAATTAGCACTCATTCGTTGCATAGCATGTGGAAATCAGAATCATTATATGCATATCTACCGCAGCCAAGTGCTCTGCCAGTAATGAAACAGAAAATAGGTAATAATTTTTCCTTCAATCAAACGGAGACAGCGATGCGTAACTACCCAACCAGAATGACAACAAAGGCAACGACAATAGCATTTATGCTTCCTTTAACCGCTTTGCTTATCAACTTTTTCATTTCTTTATTGTACTTTTCCATATTTGAGTGAGCACAAGCGCATGTAATAAAACGACAAATTACCAACGAAGGTAAAAGGAAAAGCAAAATCTTTTAAAGGGTGGCCCCTAGCGATGCGGTGAAGCACGAGAAACTAAACGAATGAAGCATTCAAATGCACCTGGCAGACTGAATGGGGAAAGTGAAAAGCCGACGAGTCGAGAGAGTGTGGACGGCAACACTGGCGATAAAGTAATATACTTATTTGTGCCGCAGACGCATATCTCACGCTTCAAACTTCAATCTACATTAAGCCGATGGCAGCGTGTAGTACATAAGAAATTAAATAAAATATCACTTAAATAAAATGCCAAGTAGCAAAGGAAGAAAACAAAGCGCATACCAGCAAAGTGTGCCAGCCAGCAGCTAGTTGCAAGTGCTCCAATAAACAAGAAAAGCTTGTAAGTGTGGGAGCCGCCGTTAAGAGAGTGGTGGGCTGCAGGAGATATCACACTGCTGCCACTGACGACGACAGTGCTCGATCTTGAGCTATCCTGCCAGCCGCCGCTTGAGTTGCATAGCTTGGCGCATATATAGTATAAAAGGATAAATCGCGAATGTAAGTGCCGTTATCGTTGCATCGTACGAGTGCTTTATTATGCATGCATATCCTGCATGTAATATGTACTACATCGGAGCAGCGAGCGCGTGTGTTCTACTTTTTGTTTAAATTTTTACTTTATTTCAGTTTTTCGGTGTTTTTGCATGTTTTGCATACAAAAGCGTAATGCAACGTAGGAGAAGGCGAAATACGCGATAAAACAGAAAGTGGCCGAAAAAATGCCAACAGAAAAAAAAAAATGCCGATCAAAATATTTCTTAAAAATTGCAATGTGCATATACAGCACTGCCGGAAGATTCCCTATTTTATTTTAACAGCCTGTACTTCTTAACATTCACTCAACAGCTGTCTTGTGTGCACTCACAATAACTTCCCCCATGCCCATATTGCGTCTTTTATCGGCTGCATTTTTGTCACAGTAGCTTGTATGCGCTATTTTCCTGATATTTCTGTTGTATTACTGTTTGGTACGCTTGTTGGTTATGCTGCACTGCCACCCTCATATGCGTGTTTGCTTCCCTGTGTGTAAGTGTGTGTGTGTGTGGTTCTATCTGCTTTCGCATAAAGCGATATTATTATTATACAAGTACGCTTGGAATGCTTTAAAATTTCATTACTTCAAGCACAATGCAATAGTTCCTTCCGCCTTTCCTGCCTATCCGTCTTCCAACTCAATTCACTCTCTTAGCACTTGCTTTTAGTCTGCTGTAATTGCAATTGTTGCCATGGCAGAGCACAAAGGCGGGCGTACGTACTGTTACAAACAAATCCACGCGCACGGTTTACATTCTCAAACTCAGATTTATCGGATATAGCACGAGGAAGATTTTTGTGGCTTCTATGTAGGGAACTTATATAGCTTAAAACCGGTTCACCTGTGGAGAGTTCGGAGCAGGATTGGCTCATGCTTCCCCCTTTTCTAAGAATAGTAGACTGGAAACACTAGAAAGAATGTTTAAGTTTTAAGAAGTTTTAATGAAACACGCTTCATTATTTTTTTATCATGGTCCACAGTAGAAATATATGTAAAGGCACTTTTCACGGGCATGTGAAATAAGTGGTCTCTTTTACTTTAATAAAACCGACATCCATCAATAAATTGACTGAAGAATTTATCAAAGTTTTAACGAAACTTTATCGATATTTTTATTAATTTTTCATCGATAAGTTGTTATTGCGCCGGGTTTTTTCTGTACTCTTACTGAAGTATTAATCGGGTTTTATCGATATTCCTATCGATAAATTGCACTCTTATTGAAATATTTATCGATATGTATATCAATATCTCAATAAGTTAAGTATGCAAAATTTTGATGTCGTATTTGTTATCACAATGGTTATCGATACTGACATATACTGACATTATAAAAAATAATATAAAATGAAAATGCAAAATAACGATTATTTTTGTTTGAAAAAAAAAAATACTAAATAACGATTCAGTTTGACAGAAATAATAAAAATAAAAGTCTAAAGATTATTCATGATCGAAAAAAAATCAAAAAATAATCATTCTCTTAATGATCTGAAAACAAAAATTTTGATTATGGGTTGTTTTTGATTCCTGCTAAAAACAAAGCAAAAAAATATATACAGTAGGGACCAAAAATTTGTACATGTTTTTTTTTAATCTTTGCAAGGTTTTCAAAAATAATTTTTTTTGTTATTTTTTATTAAAACATGGTTCTTGCTCTAAGCAAACCATACAAAGCAATCTTTCTAACTTTATACAGAGCATAGAAATATTCAACAAAATTTCATTAAAACTTTTGCACTCCATTTTAAATTTTGATAAGCAAAATTTTTTTGTATAAATGTCTTTCTACAATATTTCTTTCTAAATTGTAAAATTCGCTATTAAATTCATGTAATTTTAAGGTATATTTACAGAAAAAAAGCCGGCGTGCTAGCGATTGTCATTCATTAGTTATCGTCGTACATTCGTTCGTGAATCAAAGCATGTATGTAAAGTCAATATACATACAGTCAGAAGGTTAAGTGGACAAAGATAAATCTTAGCATTCATTTAATAAGTAAAACTTTCGTTGAGATAAAATGTTATCAAACACTAAAAAGGAGATCTTAAATTTATTAAAAAAATATTTTTTAATTATAAGTTGCAAATGTTGGAACAACTAAGACTAAAATTATGTATATTTCTCCTCTCTTTCAGCAAACAGAAATCTTATCACAAGCGCTCGGAATTTTTCGCTAAAATATAAGCCTTTAAATATATAGTTACCATTACCATCATAACTATAAGCAAAGTCAACAAAAAATTTAAACATTTCACTTATAGTTATGATATTACGTATTGATTTTTGCTTATTTTGTAGCATAAAAATCCGGACACAAATAACGTCATCCACCCTTTTCCTGTAGGGTTCTTTGCTTAGACATTTAACGTTTTGTGTACTGTACATACATATGTATGTATTTACTTGGTATGCATTCAGACTTTGGTATTTTCGTATCTAAAATTGTTTGTTTTTTCTGCAAATTTTATCCTCTTCCATCTTGATTTTTATCATTTCATAAGGGTAATGCATTGTGGAATAAGAAATTTGTACAAATAAAGGTGAACTACTTTGAGTAGATAGACTTTTGCTTTCTTATTTTATGCAGCTTATTTTGGCTAAAAAGCAGTGGATTATGCATCTTTGTAAAGCAAAAATGAAAATTGGTAAAAGGAGTAATACTGCTACGGAAGATACAAGTAGATACTCTTTGCACTTAAGTTTTACTGAAATGTAATATTTCCTCGTTTTTTTTTTTATAGAAACTGCAAGCTTTAGCCCGCAGCTTCGCGCGCGTTAAGTTCGGTGTAACGTTATGGTTTCATATGCAGCAAAAAATAAATAAATAAAATCTTATCACCGAAAATGATAAATTTCATTTAAAAACGTATAGTTTTATAATACTCTTAAAAAGGTTGAAATAACAATAAATTTTAGTACACACGTTTGGCACTTATACAATGAGTTAAAATCAAAAATGGAAATGATGAAACTTCCTGCCGATTTCACCAGCAATTTAACTGAAAGATTATTTATTTTTCCTCTTCTGTCAATTTTCGTACTAAATTAACAAAAAAAAATATTTTTCACATGAATTGCTTGCGTGAAACTGGCTATTCAAATTTGCGTACATCAAACTGGCGGCAAGTTTTTCTTTTATTGCCTTAATACATACATTTTTTTATATTTTTAGATTGCCATTCCTTTAAAAAATGTGTCTGCAAAAAAAGAGATTCCATTTTGCAAATGTTGAATTAAATTTAATTTTGGAATTAAACACCTTCCACAAAACTCTTTTCGCAACAAAGCTTCCTCAACCTGTTTTGTTTGATCGATTAAATTTAATTAGACTTTTAAACAGGGTGTCCACTATTGTTTTGAATGTAAACTGGATTCAACTACCATCGAAGATTTTGTGCGCTTCATTATGGCTACAAGTTGGTTTTACCTCTAAGGTATTAGAAGGTTCGTAAGGAGTGTCTAATAAGGCATCACAATGGGCCTACAATGCCTAGGAATGTTCTTTTCCTGTACTGTATGGAGACAGCCAAGATAACCTAGCCAAACCTAATCAGGTCATAGGCCATCTGTATGCCAAGTTGTTTACAAAGAAACATTAACAAACATATGTACTCACTGACCTAAAACCCCGTGAAATATAATTTCCAAATACATAGATAGAGCTTTCGGAAAAAAACTCTCTTGTTTGATACCCGCATTAATACATTATATTTGTTTTAAAATATTTTTGAAATCAAACTTTCTTAAACCTCTCTCATTTGATGCTCATATTAACTTATTAATTAAAACGATTTTAACTTTTTAAGCAGGTGGCAATAATTAAAAAAGTATTTTTTTGGAAAATAAATCGTGTCTAACCCCTTTCGTTTGCCGTCCACATTGTTGTGATACTTTGGTGGTCATGATGTAAGGATAGGTCTTCAGGCCCATTGCACCGTGACCAGATTTTAGATTCTATCGTTAACTTTTTAGTTAAACAGTTTTAACCTTTTTAGCGGGTGGTAAACTACTTAAAAATATTTCCGAATAAATCTTTTTGGAACCGCTTTCGTTTGACATCTGCGTTCTTTTAATATTTCAGTTACCTTGTTACCTAATTGACTGTTACTTTGGGAAAGGGTGGGAACTCCCTACAAAAAGTTTCTCTTATATTTGTCCAGGCCTTAGCCTACCTACTCAACTACATATTCACACACAATCAACAGGACTAATTCGTGTTCAAGCCAATTAGAAAAATATTTGAGGATTTTTCAACAGGTTATAAATTTATATTTTTCAGTGTTTTTTTTTTTTTTAACTTTATAAACTGAATTAAAAAATGTAGCCAGATAACCACGCAGATGGTAATACCTTCAAAATTTTTTTATTAATAGAAAATGCATAAAATCACAGGGAATAAAAAATTTTTCGAGATCGAAGATTTTTAATTCAATTAGTCTATGCGCTATGTGTCGATAAATCTAA
This sequence comes from Rhagoletis pomonella, assembly GCF_013731165.1. Lineage (NCBI taxonomy): Eukaryota > Metazoa > Arthropoda > Insecta > Diptera > Tephritidae > Rhagoletis > Rhagoletis pomonella. Next base: position 45,157,265 of record NW_023458556.1, on the reverse strand, counting down.
CTAAATATCGTTTATATAAATAATAAAAAATTTAGAAGCTTGTGCGCATAAAATATTGCTTTTTTTCATCACAGAATATTAAAATTATACTTTTTGGTTTTCCTTTTTATTAACTTCTTTTTCTTTTTTTAGTAGTTTTTGCCTACTCAACAGTCCATTACTATCCTTCAGCGCGGTAATGCCCTGCTGATTTATACTTCATTTATTTCCTTACAACCATATAATTGTTGGTGCATTTGGCGCAAATAAAAATAAAAGCAACTTTTCCTAACCTAACTTTAGAAAGCTTCCTGCATTCTCTGCAACTTTTGCTAGATCCTATACGCTGACGAATACTTTCTGCTAGGCAAGTTTAAATAAATTCACATTGGCCAAGTTGTCAGATTAAACAAACCATTGAAATGCGCACAGAATTTTAATTTTTTTCAACTCAAATTGCACTCTAGAGTAGACTAGGCGAAAATACTCGAAGAAAACATACAGATACTTACGCATGTATGTACATATTTACACTCACATGCCTATTCATATGGAGGAATATTTGTAACTTTGTGCTGCGTGCAAGGCTATATTTACATATGCTAGACTATGTATATACATATGTACGTATATGTAAGTATGTACGTACAAGTGTATGTTTGTATAAAGTAGAGTAGTTAAGTGCGAGTGTATATTAAACTTCTGCTATGGGATACTAGCCGGCAGACGAAACAAAAGCAACCACTATGGATGCTACATAGTTTAACACTTCTTGACCAAAGGCGACCACTCGACCAGCGCTCCTCGTTGTTGAGCAACTAAAGTAAACTTAACTCACGAAAAAGTTTCACTTAATGTACTTAGCAAGACCGTAAAATGCACTCTACACATACATACATACATATGTATGTATGTAGTTGTTTGTGAGTGTATTTTGTGCATGCCAGCAGCGAGAACTGGAACAATGGCTGAAAACAACAGTCACCACAGCCGCATAAAGCAGCAAAACAACTGTAACTTCAAGAACAAACTTCTAAGAAGTAAACAGAGCAAAAATAGTAGCAAAACTAACAAAAAGCATTGTACTACAAAATATCTGTAGGTACATATCTACTATATGTACATATGTATCCATCAAAAATGGCCATAGCCTTAGGCAGGAGATGCAGCAAGTGAGCGAAGCACTTTCTAACTAAAACCTAGTCAAGGAATGAGTTCCTAAGTTAAGCCGCACAGCTTGGTTCGGCGGCATACAGGCGCCACAGCATACCACCCGAGTGGCAACTTACCCAAAAATGACAACAGCAACAAAGTAAAATAAAATAAAAAAAAAAACACAAACAACTATAAAAAACTTAGAAGTGATGACCGAAAGATGGCCGACAAATGAGTGTTGTATGACTCAAGTATTTGCGAGAAGATGGTCGGAATGGAAATGGTCGCTGCGAGAGTTTTAAGTTTCAGGCAATTTCATTTAACGTAAACAACAAAAATACTATCACGCACACACATACAAACGTAGCACTACATATACATATATATGTATTGTACTATACTATATCCGAAGTGGGTTAACAGCTAAGTGCGCGTTCATAAGTGTGTGGTTACAGCGGCTAGTTGCGATGGCCAGAAGAAGACCAGTATACAGATATATATGTACATATGCATGTGCTGATGGCTTCTCTGTAAAACTTTTGATATAAGAATGATTGTGTATCTGATATGGCCTGCTCTTGTGGTTACCATGGATTAAGTGCAAAAAAAAAAAAATATAGACGTAATGGCAGTAAATTATGGCCTCTAAGTTGCAGCGGTGGGTATAGGAAAACTTTGAAATATTGAGGTGCCAACAAATACAACAAAAGAAAAAGACAAACCGGAAGCTTAAATTTAGTTTGTCTTGAAAAGGATTGCCAATTGCTGCCGAAAAAATTATTGAATAATTTTAATATGAAAACCAACTAAAGTGAATAAATGAGCATTGATAAAACTTAAGTTTAAGCATATTTTAGCAGGGTTGCCACCTGTTAAAGAATTGGTTTCAAAGTTAGCTGTTATCAATTTAAGTAAAATTTTGCACATAATTTTGATTTTAGATAAGTGTTTAAGAATGCCATAATTTCGAAAATATTTAGCAAAAGTATTGCCAACTATTTTAAATTCGAAAATAAAGGTACATATTTACGTGTGTAAATATATAAATTAAATTAAGCATTAGTGGTAACAAACACAACGTCCGGGCTTTGTATATAATGTAATTCGTTTTGAAAAGAGCTACCACCTGTAAAACTAAACAACAGTAAAACCTAAATTATGTCACAAAAAATATTTTCCCTTACTACATATACACGTGAAGGCGTCAAATAGAATAACTGCATGAGATTTGATCCATTATATGTTAAAAAATATTTTGATTAGAGTTGAATAATTTTTAAGGAGAGTTGCCATCTGTTAAAAATATTTGTGCTTAAAATTTAATAAAAATATTTTTAAAATTATTCCGACCTTAAGGGCTGTTTGCAGCTCTCAAGAAAAATCACAAGAAATATTTTTCATAATTTCTGTTGGGCGAAAAAGTACTTTTTCTTTTGCTGAAAATTTTCTTGAGGGATAAAAATTCTAGCATTTTGATGCTGCAAACTCTTTTAAGCAATTTTGATAGCAGATAATTTCTTTTCCTTTTCTTGTGGGTCATTTTATATGAATTTTTCGTTTTTCTTCAGAACTGCCGTTACAATGAAATGGAAAAACGAAATTTAGTTATAGAAAAGACGGTTACTTAAATTAAGATCTTGAATAAAGTATATAAAACCTATTTATATCATACAAATAGTTCTAAGATAGAATTTTTAAATAGGGTTGCCATCTACCAAAATTTAAAAAGTACGTCTTCTAACTTAAAGAGATGAGGTGTGTTTTGCACTTGGGTTGAAGAACACTCTTAACCAGAAATCTGCAATTAAAAATTATTCAACTAAAGTTTTTAGTAAATTTATATATATAGAATCTCAAAATTTACTATATCTCTATTTCTTAAGCCCGTGATTTTGCATTCATCTCAAAGATTTCAGATTCTAAAATGTCTCCGTGAATAAAAATGTCCGCACTTATGTAAGTCTTCGACATTTATATGTACGTCCACAGCCTGAAGCTTCCTTATTCTGTCCTCTGCTTAGATTTCTTCACTAATATCTGGTTAGTGGCTGCCTAGCTATTCGTATTCCCATTGACGTCTACTATTTGCGGTTACACCACAAATACACACCCACTCCTTCGTTATACGCCTACAAAATTGTTTGAACAATTAAAAGCTTTTTAGAAGCGGACCACATGGACAAACACACACAAATACATACATAATTCCACATTAGTATTCTTATGCGCCAAGAGTAAACGAAGGTTCAGAAAGTGATGAAAACAAAAAATCGCCACAAATTATTTTCCCAACACACTCGTTTGCAGCTCCTTCAACTGGCATTCAATTATCTCTCAAGCACAAAGCAGAATAACTTACTTACACATACATGCATATGTATGCATGCACAAACACAAATGCTTTCAAGTGTGGAGAAATTTTACGATTTTGCTGCCACTGGTCGGCGGTTGTAGTTGAAGTGCCAAAAAATGTTAACCTCAGATAACACACATGCGAGTACACACAAGTAAAAGTAAACATACACATAAATGTACAAACAAAACAGTACTCACACCAGCGTGCACGAAATATGATTGAAAATGATTTGACCTGAAAAGCAGCGTTTGCAATCAATTAACGCGCCGTTACTGCAACCACAGCTAAAGCAAAAGCCGTCAACTCCGCGCTGGTGCCGACCGCACCACAGGCGAGCGGAATGCCACAAATGCGAGCCGATTTTCCTATTGTTACCGAGATGAGCTCGAACAGGAGCTGGATAAACAGAGCAGCAGCTAGCCGAAGAGGAGGAGGAGGAGCAGGAAGAAAAGGCGGCGTGCTAGTGAAATTAATGAACAGTGCTGCACCTTTTCAATAACTTCCCTTCGCTGCATAGAACAGCTTTCCATTCCATTCCATTCCATTCCAATCAACACGCTGCTACGTATTGCAGATACATACCTACCTATACAACTAAGTGCCTGGCTGTACAAGTTCTGCGCCTCTTCCAACTCCATGTAAGCGAGGTCGTACATAATGTGCAATGAAGCATAGAATGACTTTGCAACCGAAACATAAAAACCATTTAAGCCCATGGTGGACGGTGGTGGATATTGGGGTGGGGGTTGATGGTAGACATGGGCATGGATGAAGATCATGTGAAATTGTCGGCCTTTTGCATGTTACTACACCACGCTGATGATGATTGTGATGTGGCAAACAGGTGAATTTGTCTGTGTGAGACAGTTTTCCAGGACAATAGGCGGAGATGACAAAAGCCAAAAGTTGCAGCAACAAACCGCAAACAATCATGGTGAATAAAGCCAGCAAACAAATACCGACAGCATGTTAACACAAACAACAACAATGTCAACTAAAAACCAGACACAACAACACACAACAATTGCCGGAGTAGAGTAACTGTGTAATTGCAGCCAATACAAATGAAAGCGAAGTGAGTGAAGCAACACGAACATCGGTTGTGTGGCGGGCGCGTCGTTTAGTGCTACTCGCAACTTAGTGCGCACATTTTTAAAAATTCATAAATTATAGTATTCGCTGTAGAAAATTTCATAAAACGGTAAGATGATAAGTTTATAAATTTCGCATACTTAAGAATCGATAAAAAAAATATAAGTTTTAAGAATCAAAGCTCAAAATTTTAAAAGAAAAAATTTTAAAATCTTTAATTTTTTTAAATTGTGCTAGTCTACTTTTAATCGCTTATTAAAATACTAACATTTTAAAAAATACAAATTCATTTATAAAAATCATAAGTTTTCCAAATCTTCGATTCTTGACTAAAAAGCTTTAAATATTTATTAATTTTAAGATAAGGTGATTTACAAGATGTCAAACTAGTCATATGTCATAAAGTCTTAAATTTTATAAAGGATCACAATATTTTTTGAATTTTTTACATTTATAGCAACCTCAAGACAGTTTTAAGTTTTCTAAAATTTATGACTTTATGGCAATGAATATGACTGGTATGACTTCTTGTGAATCAACCACATATAAAGCAATAAAGTTACAAAATTATGAAGTCCTAAGATCATAAAATCTAGTATCATGAAATTTTAAAATCGTAATATGCTAAAATCATATCTTATATGGCCATAAATGTACAAAGTCGTAAAATCATAAACTCCTAAAATAATAAAATTATTATACCAAAAAAAAAATATTAAATGCACAAAACCATAAAATTGCAAAATCATAAATCATAACATCTTACAGCTCTTGAATTATAAACTTGTGAAAATCATAAGAAAATTCCACCTTGTGAGTATACTCGTTGTTCTTTCACGCCAAAACGCTTAGTCGGATTTCAATAAAATTTTACACGTAGATAGGCAATAACCGCATTAAGATATAGAATATTGCTTGCAGAGAGTTGCCACCTTATTCAAAAGTTAAAAACAATTAATTAAAAAGTTAAATAAAATATCACAAAAATGTAGGTGTCAAACAAAAGTGGTTCAAGAAACATTTATTTCCAAAATATTGTTTAAGAGGGTTGCCACCTGCTCAAACATTTCAAATCAGTTTAGTTAATAATTTAGGCGAAATATCTCAATATAAGTATCAACCGAGAGAAGCTTAAAGAAAGCCTCTCTAACTATCTATTATATTTCTATTCAAAATATTATAGGGTTGCCACCAGCATAGTAAAATCGTTTAAATTTATAAGTGAAATGGAATCCTACTAATATTATTAATACGAAGGTTTGTGAGATAGATATAACATATGACCTGGATATATAGCATAGTTTTCGGAGAGGGTTGCCACCTGCGAAAAAAGCAAAATTCTATTAAAATATTAAAATCAAGAAAATTTCAGAATATGGATGTCAAACGACAGAGATTTAATACACCTACAACTAACATGCCACCTATTTAAAAATTAAAATTAAACTTTATCAATAAGTAGCTAACGAATGAGGTTTAGGAAACATTTATTTTGAAAAGTCAAGCCCGATTTTTATGTTAATCAGTTCAATAAAGTATTACATGTCAATCGAAACAGGTATGAGAAAGCTTTGTTTGGAATTTTTTGTTTCAAAAGGGGTTGCCACATGCTTGAAATTCAATATAAGTAAAATTAATAAGTTAAGAAAAATTTTAGTGTAATTAAATTAAATCACTTAATTTAGTCAAATATTAAAATATAGATGCCAAACGAAATCGAATTCAATTTAAGGGAACATTTCCAGAATTTAATATCTTTCGTCTTCATTGAAATGGACAATTTAGATCAAATTCGATACATTGACCATATTCTGGAACTTTTTTTTAAATAGAATTTATTGTTTTCTAGCTAGTAAAATCATAAAGGCACAAAAGCATACAGTTTTGAGTTCGTGAAATCAATATTATTAAATTTTAAAATGATAAAACGATAAAGTCATAAAACTTTAAAATCATAAGATCAAGCTAGCGTAAAATAGTAAAATCATGAAATCATAAATTATAAAATTATATCTAAGGTTAAAATATCTTTAAAAAAAATCGTACTTTGGAAACATTGGAATTTGAGATGTGCATGTACACATTTACCAAAACAATTGTAAAATGTTGATAAGTCATTAAACCCAAATTTCCAAAAACTCATGAATTTACGATTGAAATTTTTCCAAATCTACGAATAGATTCATAACTCTTTCAAAAACAAAATCGCATGCCGTGCTGCTAGTCATAGCTGTCAACATCGTCATCAGCAGTAATAGCCTGTGATGGTGCGGTACAACTTGCTCTTCCAACAACAAAGTGGGTGTGGTAAGATGTAACAAAACAATGTCGCCGTAGCCGCATAACAAAGCAACTCGAAATACGAGTACAACACAGCGCTGTTGGCTGCCACCAACCGATAGCAATAACAATAATAATGGCTTACAATGAACAGTCATTGCAATGGCAGTCGATAATGCAATATTCAGGCAGGCAGGCAGGCAGGCAGACAACTCAGTCAGTCAGCAGCCGGGACTTGGTATTTGGCAGCTGGCAATGGTTTCATGCAATACAATGTTAACCAATAAAACCACAGCCAAAAGTAAGCTGGCATTCGCGCATACACTCTATACATGTATATACATGCTCAACTACGAGACCCGTGCGGCATGTACTAAGGCTTCCTATGTACTTATCCGTACACAGGTGTGCCACTACTCAGCAATGTTGCAAATATCTACAAAGTTGCAATCTACTACTATACAACTGGCTGCTGTTGTACGAGAATTTCTAAGCTTAACTACATAAAGTGAAATCCGAGTACTCGTAGATATGCGAGCGAGCGATTTTCAATAGTTGCAAGTTGCAACTCAGACAATGTTGCTGTTACGCCGACACTTGGCAGCATTGCGGCAGCTGTGCTAAACTGACAAAACTTTGCAATGTGGCATGTTGCACACAAATTCGCAGCTAAGCGTACTGGTATCTCCACTAGCATAACTAGTGGAATATAGCAATACCGTGCGAGGATTTAGAAGTGTGCGCACGTGCATTATTTGTATGTCCGCTTTACCACATGTGGCATGTGGCACAAAGTTTGAGCGACACTTTTCTAATTGAAAATTAAAACTTATTGTCACTGGGTACGTGAGCGCGTATGTATGCATGTATGTTTGTGTGTGTGTGTGATCACGCCTGAGGGTTAGTATTTTATCAGTGCATAGCTTGCCACATAATTAGCTGCAAATTGCTAAGGTGCGTGTGCAATCGTTTTCAAATCTTCTACCTGAACGAGTACGGTACATTTGGACACAACGACAGACAGCAATACGGTAGGCCTAGCAATGAAAGCAACAAAAGCATCCCCGCTTGGAACCTCAGTGCCCTAAGCAAAGACCCTTCTTTCAAATCTATGAAGCATCAAAAGAAATCGATGCGATAAACTACATCATCGTTTACCAACGTGAGAGCATCAAATCATCAATATATCATCCGTACATCGGTTCCAATAATCGCATAATCAGAGACTATCCAAATCCAGCTTGAGATGCTGCTTCGATTTCACACTGACAGACCCTCTTCAGTATAGCTTAGTGGTGTATGAACTCCTTCAACTTCTTTCAGACAATGGTGTATGCTGCCAAGGCTATGTGGGGAAAGTTTGCGAGCAAGGAAGGGCTTATAATGAATCTAGCCAAAACCGTAATCATTCCATTTACCAGGAAAAAAGCCCTGTTGGGCATGAGAGGCATAATCCTGGAGGGGGCGTGGTCAGGTTTCAGGAACTACTCTGGCCACGGTGAGACAAATGCTCACCAAGCTACTACGACTGGCTTGCGTATACATAACTGGGGCGATGCGCACACGTCCGATGGCGCTGAAAGTAGTCCTCGAACTTGAGCATCTTTATATGTATAACCATACAACAGGTAGCCAAAAGAACTCTGCTTAGCATTGCGAGAGAGCGATTTGGAAAAGGTAATGTCATATCCTCTGGCTAGGGTCCTCGCTCCCACTAGCACTGTTCTCTAGCGATGACATAGGCAAAACCATAGTTTTCGAGAAGAGATTCAAAATATATCTTTACCGCAAAGCAACCCGGAGCATCTCCGCCTTCGAGCCACTACTTCACGGTTGCACCCTGCACTGGTACACAGATGATTCGGAGACCCTAGAAGGAATAGGGGCTCGCAACGTCAGATCCAGGACCAGGATCTCTGTTCCTATGTTGAAATATTCTAGCCTCTTTAAAGCAGAAGTTTACGCCATCTATTTATGTGAGGAGACAATCATGAGTAGAGGATAAAGAAACGAGAGAATCATAGTACCAAGCGATATCCAGTCAAATCATCATTAGTCCTTGAGTGTAGTGAGAAGTTTAACTCCCTTGGCAGACACAAAATCATCAAGTTAGCGTGGGTACCTTTCCACGAGGGAGTGGAGGTTAACGAAGCGGCTGAATGTCTCGCAAGAGAGACGACGGCAATCACTCCAGTTGGCCACGAACCTTTCCTATAAGTAAGTTCTAATACTGTAAAGAGGAGCTTAGGAGGAATAGGAACACAATGCGGCATTTAAACTGGCTTAGTTCGTCAAGCAAAGAGTTTTCTGGGAGGGTATAACAAAAGGAGATCCCACATTTTAAGTAACCTCCCGAAGTAGAAGTGTTCAATACTAACAGGTATCCTTATGCGACACTGCATGCTAATAGGACATCTATATAAGCTGGGGATATGGTCAAATGGTCTTTGCCGGTTCTGCGACTTTACCAGCAAGACAAGTTTAGGCTCAATCAAAAGTGCTGCTAAACTTTTACAGGGATTTAGGTTTAGAAGAAGTATTTTGAAGATTTTAGGGCACAATCGACCACTAGATTGGAAGATTAAAGCTCCTTACCAAGCCTCTAGCCATTACGGCTTTCAACGCTCACGATGGAATATCAAAATTATAGCTGAATAAAGTGCTAAAAACATGAAAAGCGATAGTCTCCTGAAAGGCTTTTTGTGTAGTTCTACTCTAAGTGTGGTCAGAATGAGAAGTGGAAGGATTTTGTGAGCTCCTTATGCTGAGCAAAGAAGAAGTTTCCACGCTGTACGACGGGAATTCAGGAGGTCACATAACTTTAGATAGGCAAGAGACTCGGGGTGCCTTGTAATGACTGTTGCAGGAACTGCAAAAACGATGAAGACTCTGAATCCATTGCTGGAGCAGACTGAGATTCGGGGGCGCTGGAATCTTTGTATACCTGGAAAATGTAGCGCCACATATTGATTTATATAACAGGGATGCAAAGATTCTGTGTGGTACGACTACGGGCAATTTTGTTGGCCCTATTTGCACTTGTATTTTTATACTAAAAATCATAATTTATCAACTAATATTGGATTTATACTTTTCCGTCCAAATTTAGTAGTTATTTTATATTTTCGAGCCAGAAAAATCTTGTTTCTTGTGTGGATTTTTATTTTTTCGATCATAACCCTTATTTTGAGACTTGATTTTTTTAATCATATATCGCCACCGAAGTCAAGTACCTAGGATTAATACTAGATTCCAGATTTCTGTGGAAGGCGCATGTCGACGCGATCACTTCTAAAGCCACGAGGGCACTATTGGTATGCAAATGTCTGGCAGGGAAGTCTTGGGGCTGTAGTCCCAAGATCCTGAGATGGATGTATACCATGATAGTTAGACCAATAGTTACTTATGGGGCAGTAGCGAGGGTCTCGAGAACCACCCTTGCAACGGTGAGATAATCCCTCACTGACCTTCAACGTCTGGCGTGTGTATGCATCACGGGGGCAATGCGCACATGCCCGACGGCGGCGCTAGAGGTGATTCTCGAGCTCAAGCCGCTGCACCTTACCATAGAGCAGGCAGCAAAGCGAACTCTATTAAACTTCGCAAGAGAAGGCTTTGGTAGAGGTAAAATCCTACCATCGAGGAACAGGGACAAGCTAGGCTCCCAAGTTCCATTAGCTGTGCTCCCCAGAGACGACAGGCCCAAACTAGTTAACATTGACAGGAAATTCAAAATAGTGCTTTGCACCAAGTCGACTTGGAGCACCTCTCTTATGGAGAGGCAGATACAGGTGAGTTCAATGCAATGGTATACAGACGGCATCCACGGGTCAAGGCTAAAGCTCGCGGTACCCATGGGCGTATACCCAAGTATCTTTCTAGCGGAAGTCTATGCCATTAGTTTGTGTTTAGAGATTAACCTGCGTAGGAACTATCGTAATGAAAGTATTTTGATCATGAGCGACAGCCAGGCAGTACTCAAGGCACTCTCATCATTTGAGGTCAAATCCTCTCTGGTTCTTGAGTGTATTGACAAGCTCAACGCCCTGGCGGAGTACAACGACATCCAATTATCTTGGGTGCCAGGTCACGTCGGAGTTGTCGGCAATGAGGAAGCGGACCGACTAGCTAGGACGGCAGCCGCCTCGTCGCCTATAGGGCCTGAGCCCCTCATAGCGATCGGTCCTAGTACAATCAAAGAAGAGCTCAGAACGAAGATGAACACAGTAAGGAATCAGCACTGGCCAGGCTAAGAGCATACTGGAAGGTTACAACCTTTCAAGATATAGAGCAATAATAAACCTCCCCAAAGGAAGGGTAAGGATATTGACAGGTTTTCTGACAGGTCACTGCAGACTGAAAGGTCACCTGCACAAGTTGGGGATCTAGTCTAACAACCTATGTCGGTTCTGCGACGTGACTGAGGAGACCGCCCCTGCATCTGCTTTTCGAATTCGAGGCAGTTGCGAGAAGACGGGAGAGACACCTAGGCCAACTCTGGCCAAGTGAGAAACTCATACAATCGCTAACCCCCGGAGATCTCCTTAATTTTCTGGGTTCTCTGGGATTAGATGAGGTGCTATAAACAGTCGAGGGCACAATAGATCCTTTGGCCGAAGTGCATACCCTATTTAATCTATCAGTCAATCTACATACGAAAGGTATTAGAAAAAGGATTGATTAAGAAATATTTTCAATAGACCTGTCACCTATCTGAATAGCGAAAATTAAAAGCCATACTCGCCCATATTAACCAAAGCTTTTGAGGTGAAATACTGTAACTCCGTCCAGTTATTGTTTATTGATGGCATACAAAGTATAATCATGTCAAAACATGATGATACGAACCAATCGAACAATGCATGATACACTTAACCACGAGAGACAAGGAGAAAACCAGCCGGAGTATTAGCCGAAGCAGTTCGTAAAAATGTTTCACAATAGAACCAACAACTAAAAATCGCGTACGACTCTTTGATCGAAGCTGTGGGCACTGGAAATGATGGAATTTACTTCCTGTAATGCTATACGCACTACAGCACTCATCACTCATACGCCTCAGTGGGTTCAATTAAAGTTTGTTCGCATACCAGCGTAACATAGGATGGCAGCAATGAATAAAGCAATGGCTGAATTCTCGAGAACCAGCTGTATAAACTCAATTTGAGGAAGTGCAGCATCGATAGACCAGCATATATAAATTAAAAAAAAAAATGTTAGCTTTATAAGTTTCAAAAGCATTGGCTGCGAGCCGCGGAGTCAAGCGTGCATAGCAGAGACACTAAGCAAAAGCAAAAATGGAATGGCGAAAGTGGAAACGAATGAGTATACGATTGCGACTTTTGACATGCCCTTGTTTGCACTACAGCTATTAGTATGCTTTTGAGCCATTCTTCTTGTTGCATATTGCAGAGTGCGCGCGCGCGATCTATGTACAAGCAAATGAAACACAAATGACTCGTTCGTGCTTTGGGATATAAATTGCTTAAGCAAATGCCCGCTAAAGCTGCGAATCGATTCCCAAATGTAATTGCGTGCTGAAGATGCCACTTTTTGTTTTGCCTCTACTTTGCTTCTGCTTCATCCATCGCTGCTGCTACACTTTGTGCTAGCTTTTTTCTCTATTTATGCAAGTTAAAGCTTCAGCATTTTTCAATTTGGTTCTCCATTCCAATTTTTCTTTTTTAAGCTGGCAAAACATAACACTTGGGAAATCGCTTACAAAGCTTCGTAGCCGATGCGTTGCATGCATTCGACGCAGACAAGCAGCAAGAGCCGTAAAGTGCGCGCGCGAATGCAGCATTTGTGGAATGCAATTCGTAGGCGCTTGAGTGCAGCAGTGCGTTAGTGTGTGTGCGTGCCTGAGAAGTTTCCTTATCTCCCCTTTTTTTGTCTATTTCTGTTGAAATGTTTCAATAATTTTTATTGCTTCTGCTCACTCAATAAAGACATTTGCGCCAAGCGCGAGCGCATTTCTGCTCAAGTACTTTAAATGTAAGAATGTAAATATGTATAGATGTGTGTATGTGTGGCACAAATTCATGTAGGTGCGCTGGCATGCAAATATTTTTTCTACCCCTCTTCCTCCAAGACACTCAAGTATTCGTATTCGTTTGCGCGCTAGCTCGCACCAAATTATTTTATTTCATTTCTTTTCATTCACTTACTGTCTCACTACTTTACTCCCTCATTCATTCATTCATTCAATAACTCACTCACTTCTCCTTTCAATCACTTATTCAACGCTGCAACTACTGCAGCAAAGCTTTTGAGTTGCTTGCTGAAGACTCACGACGACTGACGAACAGATGCAATAAAAATGCATTAAAGCCGCCACTATATCTACCAAATGATGATTTTGCTCACATCTATGCGCCCTTATCGTTGCACTCCCCTCTGCCTTCCATCATTGCCACCAGCCACCTGCCACCTGCCAGTATTGTGTGTTGCATGTAAAATTTTAATGGAAACGCTATAACAAATGCATGAAAAAAATGGCAAAGCAAAGTTAAGTGTGCCGCAAAGTAAAGAAGGCAAGTGGCCTTTG
>NW_023458556.1:45141409-45143756 GCF_013731165.1 Rhagoletis pomonella | reverse complement strand
AGGTACTTATGTGAGATCCATTAAAAACGTCAGCTTTGCTGCAAGCTGGGCTAAAAGTGTACTCAACGTTTAGGCATTCGCCACCCAAGCGTAGATCAGCTAGAGCTTACCGATTGCCTACGCCTACCAAGTCTCCGTTTAGGCAAATATGAACCTCAAATTCATTTCTAACGAGGTTTAGCTATACATATTTATCTCTACTTTATACTGATACCACATACGTTTTTTACAACTGCTTAGCCATGTCTCCTAGCTCAGGGATACATGACCTCCACTTTACTGAAGGTGAATTAAAAAATTGGCCCACGTTGCTTTAGAGTGAAGAATATTGAACAGAAGGGTATTAACCCTTAATCTCTTAGAATGGTATGGAAAAATTAAAAAAAATTCCGTGTGCTTTTATAGCCTGATATGAACAAGTAAATAGTATAATTTTACCCTGAAGGGGGCCTAATAGATGAGCCGCTTGCAAATTAATAGATACTAGAGTGCCAGTTACTGTTGAAATTCGACAGTTTTTCTAGTTTTTAAGAGCCTTGGATAGAATTTCTAACTTAACACGTAGCAAAGCTTATAAGATACAAAGTAACTTACCGGAAAATGTTCTGCTTTGGAACTAAAATGTGACTACATTTTTTTAAGGTTTTTGAAGCACTTCGCCAGAACCTGGAATCGGCCCGATACATTTCAGTTTATCCATACGTTTCAATGATTTGATACATATCGATAATTCGATGAATTTCAAAAGCACTAAAATCTGTTAACTCAACAAAATTCGATAACTGTAAAATTCGAGGGCTCGATGAATTTCGATAACTCAAAAATTTATGTATATTTGCATATCTTTATAAATTTTTAATTTTGACAGCTCAACATTTTTCGAACTCGATAAATTTCGTTAAGTCTATATAACTTGATACATTTCTTTAACTTGACAAATTTCGATAATCCCATAAATTTTTATAGCTCGATAACTATCCGTGAATTTCGAAAACTAAGTTTCTGTGTCTATAAAACAGACATGGATAAATTTTGATAGTTATAAACTTCGATTATTCGATAATTTTCGATAACTCTTATGACTGAATTTATTTCGATTCCTGTCGAAAAAATTCAATTCAGTTAATTCTTATGAATTTCTCATTGTCTCCATTTTCGTCTTTATCACTTTTGCCCTTTTTTTTTGTCTTTTACTTCTTCATTTTCATATTTATCTTTATTTCAATGTTTAATTTCAAATACGGAGTAAAACAAAATGCGAAAACAGCTCAAATTAAATAGGTTGCAACAACAAACATACACAAATACGGTAATTTTTAAACGACGATTTTCCGTCCGTAGTTTTCAACCAATTTCTAAACCGTAAAAACTCTCCTCATTTACAGAAAATTATCTTTCCAATGGTGTTCTTGGTTTTGAAACAAATAACAAATATCTATACAATCAACATGCGACCGTAGTAGTTACTGACCTCTTTGGTTTGTAAAGAAAATAAGTCAGTTATTCACAAAAGAAGATATATTTTTTACGAAAAATTCCGAAGTAGAGGTGGTGTGTGTAAATTTCCTTATCGATCGTATTTTCCAGGATTCAACGTATTGTGAAAAGCTGACCAATAGTAGACGTAGTGGACTTGGTTCATAAAAAGCTTCAGTCTATCAATAAGACCTTACAACTAATATTAAGCAGACTTTTGGCGCGCTATTTGACGAAAATTGTGAGAATATCCCATTTCGGGGATTAGGTAAAGTACACTCAGATACCAATTTTTGGGCAAATATTATATTCAGACCACATTCTATTTAACTCTGGTAAATTTAACAATTTTGAGCAACTTGACGATATAGCTCCGATCAACTTGAGCTTAGTGCCTATACAACTGTGATTGGCGCGTTATTTTTTTGATAGAATTTTTAAGTGGCATTCCTGCCTCCGGGCGCCTCAATATTTTCACACTCACATTTCCGCTGCCCGCTCTCCCTTTTTTGATTTCCTTAAACAGCTAAGATTTATTTTACATTTTATTTTATATAAAATCTGGCAAATGCACAATGACATACTAAACACAAAAACATAACAAACAATGCCGGCAAGGTAGCGCCTTCAACACCAGCTGGACCGCTGCAACAGAAGTGCAACAGTGCTTTGCCCTCAAGTGAAGGATATGCTTTGCTGCTATTGTGCACTTCTGGCATATCTTTGATGCTACAAAGCAACCGCGCCCATTGATGGCGGATGCAATGCAGGCAGAAGTACTTCAATTTCTCTGCGTAGACACATACATATACGCATATCCTTGTCAAAGGCCACTTGCCTTCTTTACTTTGCGGCACACTTAACTTTGCTT
>NW_023458556.1:45140203-45141309 GCF_013731165.1 Rhagoletis pomonella | reverse complement strand
AAGCAAAGTTAAGTGTGCCGCAAAGTAAAGAAGGCAAGTGGCCTTTGGCAAGGATATGCGTATATAAATGTATGTATGTGTGTACGCAGAGAAATTGAAGTACATCTGCCTGCATTGCATCCGCCATCAATGGGCGCGGTTGCTTTGTAGCATCAAAGACATACCAGAAGTGCACAATAGCAGCAAAGCATATCCTTCACTTGAGGGCAAAGCACTGTTGCACTTCTGTTGCAGCGGTCCAGCTGGTGTTGAAGGCGCTACCTTGCCGGCATTGTTTGTAATGTTTTTGTATTTAGTGTGTCATTGTGCATTTGCAAGATTTTATATAAAAATTTTCCGTATAAATCTTAGCTGTTTAAAGAAATCAAAAAAGGGAGAGCGGGCAGCGGAAATGTGAGTGTGAAAATATTGAGGCGTCCGGAGGCAGGAATGCCACTTAAAAATTCTATCAAAAAAATAACGCGGCAATCAAAATTGTATACGCACGAAGCTCAAGTTGATCGGAGATGTTGAAATGGGATATTCCCACAATTTTCGTCAAATAGTGCGCCAAAAGTCTGCTTAATATTAGTTGTAAGGTCTTGTTGATAGACTGAAGCTTTTTATGAACCAAGTGATTGGAACTTATCATTGTGGCTTCAGACATGCTACGTCCACTATTGGCCAGATTTTCACAGTACGTTGAATCCTGGAAAATACCCTCGATAAGGAGATCTACACATACCACCTCTGCTTCGGAAGTTTTTGTAAGAATATTTCCTCTTGTATGAGTAACTAACATACTTACTATACGAACCAAATAGGTCAGTAATTACTACGGTAAATTTCCGTATTTGTGTATGGTTGTTGTTGCAACCTATTTAATTTGAGCTGTTTTCGCTGTTTTACTTCATATTTGAAATTAAACTTTGAAATAAAGATAAATATGAAGATGAAGAAGTAAAAGACAAAAAAGAGGGCAAAAGTGAAGATAAAGACGAAAATGGAGTCAATGAGAAATTCATAGGAATAAGGGAAGTTGATAAGTTGGTAAGTTAGGGTTGAGTACACTTTTAGCCTAGCTTGCAGCAAAGCTGACGTTTTTAATGGATCTCACATAAGTACCT
>NW_023458556.1:45084139-45140103 GCF_013731165.1 Rhagoletis pomonella | reverse complement strand
AGCTTGCAGCAAAGCTGACGTTTTTAATGGATCTCACATAAGTACCTTTTTTTGTAACTAACAAGGCTCTGTATCTCGAAAGCAATGAGCCGCGACGCAGAGCAGTATGATGTATTTTGGAACGATTTTCTATTATCCCTTGCCAATTTCCTGGATAAGAGAATTTCAGAAACAACTGTAACTGAAATTTTCCAAATTCAACGAATGTAAATACTCCTGATAAGATAGTATCATTAAGACAACACAATTTTCACCACATTAGGGCTGTTTTCAAAGTTCTTCCTTGAAATAAAGTTTTAGTCCCTTTTCAGCGTGTCTTCACGACACAGAAAAATAACAGTTTGTCAAAGTAAAATGCGTAAATTGCAAACGGCTTTGCGGGTTTTAAAATGCAAGAGCAAGAGCAGTGCTGCAACAGCTACAAACGCTAGGGCAAAAGGGAGTTCCGCACATTGGATATTAGAGCGAATGTCCTATGTGCAACCCTCTTAAACGTTCTGCACGAAGTTATTTTTTTGCCACACCGCATGCATAACTTGTTAGAGCTAATTCCTACAACAGCAATAACAATAAAAACAACAACTGCAGTTAAAGCAAGCGCAAACAAGGCATACTTCCAGGCGAACAACTGCATAATCCAAAACGCTTGTAATGTTCATGAATTGTTGCTGTTGTTGTTGTTCGTTCTTTTAGTTGCCTGTTAGCTGTTGCACGTAATGCCGTTGTTATTGCCATCAACTTGTTTGCAGTTAGCGTCAGATTTAACTAGCAATGCCTTACCAGCAGCCTGCTCCTGCAGACAACATCGTTTACCCTCGTAGTTGGCGTCGTTGCCGTCCTCAACACCACCACCACCACCACCACCACCACCACCACCAAATGATGAATGTACAAAGTTGCGTATGTTTAAGAGCTTAAAGTGCGACCAAAACAGCTGCAACATAATAGCAACAGCAACAACAGCAACAACGGAAGCAAAGCAAATATTAACAACAATAACTCTTAAATTAATGACAAAAACAACAGCAATTACTCGTAATTTAAGTAGTAGGTACTACAACAAGACAAACGACTTAGTACTTTGTACGAAGAAAATGCGGGCTGCGGCAGTGGAGTACCAGGGGCGACAAGATAAATATTTAAAGTAAAAACAAACTTAACTGCAATGGCAACAACAGCAGAAGCAGCACTTTAAGAAATCAAGAGCGGTAATAGCAATTATAGCATAGACACACTAACACACACTAAACATTATAAGCAACGCATAGCAACAAGCGCCAATAATGTAACAATATCCGTTACAGATTCAGGTTCACCAGTTTCGACAACAACAACAACAATATTAATTGCAACGCCATTAGCACTAGCCAACTTCAACAACCGCAGTATCAGCAGTAATTCCATAAAGCCAAGACTGGCAAAACTGTCTGCAGCCATACTCGTCCTCGCACATTAATGAGATGCTAGATGCTTTTTATGATAGCGTGCTTGCAAACTGCATGTTGCAACTTTGTATGCAATAATTTAACACGAGATGTTGCACTTAATGTAACCTGGCACCATGCGGTACAAACACGCCTACAGATACTTACGAGTACGCTAAACTAAACGCCATCGAATATGCCTGACTGCAATTGGCTATAGCAGCGCGTTAGCCTTATTGAGGCACGCAACGCATAACTGCTATAGAAGTACATATGTACAGTATAGCTTACAAGCATATGTACTATGTGCACGTAATGCGTTCATCGCTAAACACGGTATAAGTGTAGTGAGAGTTAGGACTAAGATTGGATGATAGAGATAACCACACTAAATGATTAGATCCGGTCAAAAGCTTTTAATGAAATTGAAAAGAGAAATGAGCGATATTTATTATAAATTCTTGGTAAATTTAAAAGAGTAAATGAATTCAGGTCAGAAGTAGGGTACCTATTTGGTTACAAAAAGGGCAAGGGTGGGATTATAAATAAATATTTAAGCGTATTTTGAAACGAATTTCCGTCATCCCTTGTCAAATTTCAGTGACACTGAAGACGGAAAAACACTAAAACTGGTTGAAATTGAGAAAGGAAAACGGAAACTCATTCCAAGCTTTATCGAAATTAACAACCGACGCCAGTTACTTTTTAATATTTTATGACGTTGGCTGAGGGCGAGAACCGCCAAAACCATTTTGTCTCCAAACCAAATATGACAAATGTCTATTGAAACATTACTTCAGCAAATTCTTTAGAGTGCTAGGAAAATTTAGAATAGTTATCGATATATGTTACGGGTGGGACAACAAAAAAGAACCTGCTTTTTGTAGCAGATATATTTTACGTATTTATGTCACTTTTCCGTGCAAATTTGATGTCTTGAAATAAAACAAGTAATTTTGAAGCAAAAAACAAAACCGACTTCACTTCTCACTGATCAGATCTAAACTAAATTAGTAAAATTAAAACAACCGTCAAATTGTTTTCACTTGAAAATAAGAAAAGGGAATGAAACGAAATTTTTTCACAGTTTCATTTCACATTTGATTCCTGTTGCGAGTAAAATTGAAAACAACTGTCAAAATATTTTCGTATGAAAATTTCCTTTTCGTTGTGAATTCGCGTGTGAAAAACTGGAAAAGAAAGAAACTGCATACTAAAACAATTAAAAAAAAAATTAAAAAAATGTTAAATATGTCATGTATTCATTTTACTCAACTTCGGTGTAAAAAAAAATCATAACTCAAATTATTGTAGTGTGCACCCCATAATACTATACTTAAATATTGCGCAATACTCAGAGCTACCATTGTGATATTTGCAATTTTTTTGAGATGACTTATTTTCAAAAACAATTTTTTTTTTATCAAAAAATTTGTATGTGAAAAATTTTTCAAGAAAAAAATTTTTAAAATATTTCTTTTCATAGAGAGTTTTGATGTGTATATGTGTGATTTTTTTAAGTTTTTAGATGGCTTTGGCAAGAAGAATACTATTTAATGAAATAACAAACTTTGTAAGGACTTTGTAAATATTTATGTGGATTAAATTTTAATTTTTTTTCTACTCCTACATCATTTTTTTCCAACATTTCGAGGGAAATAGTCTCCGTTAGTTACTAAGTCAAAAATAATGTTTCATTACGAGTAAAACTAGGTACCATTTATAAAAATCAACAAAAACTTTCGGAAGTTATGAATTTTCGAAAAGAAAAAAATCCGATGTAATTTCACAAAAAATATGAATCAGTTGGATTGGATACATTTTTAGGTTTCAATAGTTCATCTAGGAAAATTTCAATTTGCCTCTTTATACAAATTTTCATAACTTGTTGTTTGTTTTTAATGAGTGGTACCTAGTTTTACTCGGAATTAAAAATTTTTTTCGAAGTAATGGCTATAAAAGACTATTTTCGTTTGAAGTTTTGGCAAGAAATGTTGTACAAGTGGAAAAGATAGGTGAAGATTTCAGATTTATTACAAAAATTTTCCACGTATGTATGTGTTTAAAATGTCCTCAGAAAACTTATTATTTCTTTAAATAGAACAAATATTCTTCTTACTTAGGCCATATAAAAACTTAAAATTGGTTAAAAAAATAAGCGAACTAAAATTGGTTTACTGCCGGAAGTCATGCGAAAATGGTTTTTTAATAATAAGTTTAGAGTTGAGATCTCTACGACCTGTACTATGTAGGTCACTCAACAAGTTCGTGCGATTTTTTTTTATTTTGTAACTTTGTATTATGGTTATTTGACCCATTGCAATCTACAGCATGTTCTACTGAACACCTGCTTTGAGTACTACAGTTAGAATGTCGAAATTTGCCAAACAAGTTCGTATACCAAAATGTCTGTTTAGATGAGGTCGACTTCTCAGATTTAAAAATTCGTTTTCTGATATTGTTTATTGGAGAAACTCCATCAGAGGTAGGAAAAAGTCATCGGGGAACGATATGGCTTTTATGCTGACACCCCTTACTTAACTAATCATTAGATTTAGTATAAAAAAAAATGTTTTGCATAACTACTTATATTTTAGTTTCCTTATTACTGATTACAGCAAGTCACGTAATTCAACTTACCGACAGGACTTTCTTCATTCCAAAACGAATCATCCAGCGTGTAATCAGCCTCTGCAAAGACAAAATGCAAACAGAAAACAAAAACTAATTAGTAGTTGAATTATTATAACAGTAATTACTTTTTTGTATAATCACACTCGCATTTTGACTGCAATTAAATCCATACTCTATCTCTCTCGCTCTCCCCTTTCACCTCAAAGCCTTCTTTACACTTCATTAACGCACAAAATCGCAAAATTTTGTGCACTGAATGCATTTTTAACAAAATTAATATTCCATTAGAGCGAGGTACTCGTAGAACCAGCTAAGTAGGAATTAAAATACCAAAACCTGTTTATGTAAAATGCTAATGTTGCAACATAAACGAAACTTGTAATTTCGTAGAAGCTGCATCATTAAATACGAATTTTGAAACTAAATTCAAAGCTTCAGCTCACGCTCTTTCGCATTCTGCGTTTATAATGCAAATAAGTAAGTAAAGGTATGCAGATGTTGTGATTTTACGCGGTAGTTTCATACATATGTACAACTAATTAACATAGCACATAATTTTGCAATTATTTTCAACTAATTGCAATTGTTTGTTTGTTCGAAGAAGGTGTTATGAAATGAGAACGAACACGATAAAATACAAATAAATATGTATGGGTAAACCTTTTAAGATGGTCATTTTTCTATAAAAAAAAACAAAAAATTTTTAAAATCGTAGCACAACTTTTCGACCAAAAATTATCAGTTGTCAACCTAATTGGAATAAATTTTAACTCGGGTTACTACTTTTTTTAATAGTTACTCCATTTATATTTTCAAGGTTGCAATAATTCTCATTTTCCAATAGCCCCCATCTTTCCCATGAGTATAGTATTAACTTCGTATATCTCCATACCAAGTTCCTGCTCTCTACCACAAATATTTTGGTTATGCTCAACGAAAAAAAAAAACATTAGTAAGTAAGAAGTTTCGCACTAGTTATGAGCTTTCTCAAGGCGATTCTTTAGAAATGTTAAATGGCACTTTTTCCTTTTCTGAAGAAGTAAATAAGTGTGAAATAGGTACCGCTCATCACACTTCACGCTTTTTATAAAATACGAGAAATTCAGTTACAGAAGTGAGCGGCATTTTTGATAACTGACACATTTGTTTAATACCTGCATTTTTATTCCTCAGAACCAACAAATTAATACCTGAAACCCCCACTATTTAGGGGAAATCGCTGAAGAAGTAGTACCCAAGTAAAAATTAGATCAGATGCGAGTTGTACTAGAAATTTCCAGCTTTTCTCGAATTTATTCGCTGGAATTTAACATATAAGTCGCCTAAAAGAGGGTATAGAAACCGGACTTGATAGTGTAGATGCTTTGTGGTGGCAAAAATAAGCCAGTATGTAAAATGTCCCCATCTTAAAAGATTTCCCATATATGAAATGCATTGCAGCATGATAACGTATCAAAAAAGCGCTTCCAAAAATCGAGGTTTGAAATAAAGGACAAAATAGCTTTTTAGAAAAATAAATAAAGTCAAAATACAGCACCTTGAGAAAAAGGACTGCCATTTGAAAAAAGTACAGATGGCCACCGTAACTATACTCAGTGAAATGTATAAAATGCTGTGAGTGTCGGTAGGGAATGATGTCAATCTTCTTTTGAGGAATTCCCAATCGGCTCTGCTTATGGAGTCAAAGGCACGAGACAAAGGCACAAAAGCTCTGTGGCCGGTAGCCATTTTTTTCCTATCCGATCACAAATAATATGCGGCCCAGTAAAATAAATCCAAAAGTGTTTAGTATAGTGTTAGGTGGAATTTTTACATTTGCTTAGAACTAATTATTTTGAAAACAAGATTTTGATGTCACCCTTCCAATTTGTTCGTTTATTCTCGTTAGACCATAGCTCTGACAAGAACATCTCACTATATGTAAACAGCAGAATATACTTCTACAATAAATCTGTCATTTATTACATTATTTGTAATGTAAGGTAGTCATGTTTACGTATGTAAGCATAACCAAACAAAAACAAATATAAATAACAAAAAGCTACGAATATAGTTAACAATTTTTAATGAAAAATAGTTCATTTGAGCGAAAAATTTAATTCGAATTTAGTATTCAGAATTTGATAGAGTTGCTATAGGTAATATTCTCCAGTTACCACGTAACTCAAGTGTACAATACAAAGCCCAAACTTGCAAAGCGAAAGCAATCAGCACTGAAATTGCAAATCTTGCTTCCAATTAAAATAAATCTGTACATTTGAAAATACATACATATATACATATGTGCATATAATGCTAAATCTAAACTACTCTACAAAGTGCAAAGTACTTATTTATCTGCTCTCTATTTATATCGTCTTTCCGCCGAATATATCTACATATGTACATATGTATGTATATTAGGCCACGTCAAAAGGAAAATCCTGCAATGCGACCGGAATAAGACTCAGATTTTAGCATTTCGTTTAGTAATGATCCTCCACGAATCTCCACTCCCTAGGCGTATTGTGAATACCTGATCTATGGTGGATTTTCCAGGTCTAAAGCCACACTGATTGTTCTATATTAAGCCAACGAAATGGGCATTCACTAGAAATTTCAAAAATTCTTAGCCCTGCTTAAGGAAACAGTAAAGTTTTTTTGAAGTTTTGTTTTTTAACACGAGAAAAAAATTATATTTTACTTTAAAATTAAGCGGAATTTAAAAAAAAAGAGAATTGTGCATACACTAGCCCAATACAGGTTATGTACACAGATTTTTTTGCAATACGGATTATTTTTGGATTTTTTTGTTTTTACTAACTCTAGATCTCACTCCTTAATTACCGTTTTGTAGGCCATTGAATTTAATAAGATTTAATTTTAATAGAGTGCAATTTGGTTTTCTGGTAATTTTTTTCACTGAAGATGTTGTTCATTTCCTCCAGAGCTCGAAATTGTTTTATATATGAAAGAAAATGTGCATGAGCGTCAAGAAAAAAAATCGCCATAAATCAACGCTAAGTTTTGACATATTTAAACTCGCACCTAGAATTCAATGGACTATAGAACGGCATACTAAATTTTTTTTTTAAAGAAGGAAATTACGGTGGCAAAATTTTAACGAAAATATCCACAAAGTTTGAAACTCCAATGAAAAATCGAATGTCGATTTTCGAATTTTTTTTATCGATTTACGGATCGTATCCGAATTAAACTAATAACTAAATCGACGAAAAATCCAATTGAAAGGGCACGACTAATCGATCTAATCGATTTAAAAACGGCATCTCTAGATAATGCTCGTCCATATGTCACACAAGTGTCAAAACTTTGGTCGATGGCACCGAACATTCCTTAGTCTTCAAAGTGGGAAAAGTCCAGCTGGCGATGGGCAAACTTTCAAGAAAATACCAATTTTACAAAATAAAATTTCAGAATCGAAAAAAATCCATTACAACTTATTTGTATACGAATAGTTAACAACTAGTACATAGCTTCCACTGTAGGGCTTACAGGAAACTTATTAC
Source organism: Rhagoletis pomonella (assembly GCF_013731165.1). Lineage (NCBI taxonomy): Eukaryota > Metazoa > Arthropoda > Insecta > Diptera > Tephritidae > Rhagoletis > Rhagoletis pomonella. Next base: position 45,132,536 of record NW_023458556.1, on the reverse strand, counting down.
ACAAGCATGCATACAACAACACACAAACTTTCTTATAGAGATTAAATCCAGTCAGTTTGAGCGTGAAATAGATTTTCAGTATAACACACAACAATCTGATTGAAATGGCAAGTGGATTTGCTCTCCAAACCGTTCGTTTTGCCATTTCCGCTACAAATACTATCTGCACTGTTGCTGTAGTAATACATATCAGCTATATGGCTAACGTGATTTGAACGATATGCATGCATATTTGCCGCTTGCGTGCTTCGCTGAATTTATAGTTGAATAATTCTGGCAGGAATCGGCATCGAGGCACATCAATATTTGTACTATAGGTATATATGTGCATACATATGTATTTGTATTGCATAGGTTGCTAGGTTGCTAGGTTGCTAGGTTGCCTTGGTAGCCGTAAAAGTACGCATATACAGATTTACAAATAACGAAACCAGTCGTCTATTTAGTCTGCCCTGCTGCTATAGCCACAGATACATAGTAGAATCCCTCCCGCAGTGTGGTGCTTACTCCGCCACCACCTCCGCCACCGCCACTCATCGTTCGAGTGTGTCCTTGTGTTGCTAACGACGGCCGCCAAAGTTGCATGTTGCAAGTGCCAAATTGCGGCGTCAAGTGGCACATTTTCGCGCTTTGCAACACGTGTACACACACTTTCATTGGTTTCGTTCCAACGCCATTCACTGCCAAGACTGCCTAGCTCCATGACGGACTGACTTGCTGAGTTTAGGCTACTGCTGCTTCTGCTTCTACGCCGTCGTCATCGTATGTAAGTATATTTTTCCAGACGCTTGTTGGCAAACCGCATAGTTGCCGCTGATCCTTTTGCCAGCTCAAAATGTCCTTCTGCGGTTGCATGGCGTTGGCGGCGGCGGCAGCATAAGTGCTCACAAGCTGCTACTAATGCGTTTTGCACAACTATTACGATTTACAAGTACACATGCCGTTATACCCGTTATAAAATGCTCATATAAATGTGTGTGCGTACATATGTATGTATGTATGTTTGTATGAAGGTGTGAATGTGCGTTTTCCAGCACTCTCTGTCAAGTGCAAGTTTAGCTATGCTCATACTAGCCCGGAGTGAGCGCGTTGGTGTTTGATTTGCAATTTGCGGCCAGCCTAAATGCAATTTTTGCGGTGCAGTAAAATGTGGTTTTCTACTCAAGCGCCAAGACTCGAATCCTTACCATTCTTCTGTCACAGAGCGGGTGTAGCCACAAAAAATATTTGTGTCATAGCTGGGATTTCGCTGGCGACAGTGCTTAACGATGGATATGTATAGGAATTAATTCGAGTGTGTGTGCATGTTGCACACAGTTTGGTGCTTATATGCGTTGCCACAGTACCACTGAAGCCCGCCCGCTGGTTGATTTGAAATCTATCATCGAAATTTCAAGTAAATTGAATTAAAGAGGGTACATGCCAAGTAAATATATTCATACTTATATATGTATGTATGGGTATGCTGTTGCATATAGTGCATATGCATTTATGTATTTACAGTCATTTGGTGTTTCATAAATTGCTATGAATTTCAAATTTTTGCAGTGTCAATGAATAATGATTGGAATATGATTGAAATTTGAGTAATCGTTCACGAGTATAAGTATTTGATACGGAGTTTCATTTAGGAGATGGGTTTGATGGTTTTTTTTTAATTTTTTGAAGAAAAATTTTGAACATTTTTGCGGTATAGTGATTGTTACATAATGCCTTAAACTTGTATAAAAAATAATAAACAAACTGGTTAAATTCATTACAGTAAATGTGACTATAAGACAAAGAAAACATTGTCATTTACAAATAAAATAATTTGCTTTACAAGTATTATGCGAAAAATACAAAATGCAAAAGAGGAGAACATTTCAGTCATAAAGGAGAACATTTCATTTTTATCCAAAAAGGAGGGCATGTCCTCCTAAAGGAGGGCGTCTGGTAACCCTACACTAGAGTCAAAAATTAGTAAACTGCAGACTTCGTGGCCCATTCTTTTTTATCACTGTAAAGCTAATCACAAGTAAGGTAAAAATTAATTTCACATATTTTAAGGCTTCAACTAAACTATGACCAGACGTTAGTATTTGGTAGTCAAATCTATTGAAATATTTGACTATTTTCCATAAAACAAATATGTATTTGCTCTTTGCCCGTAATCTACAAAAAATTTTCATATTCAGTTAACCATAAAAATTTTTTTGGTTAACATTTTTGTATAACATTTTAGCCCTCTAAATGAGGTTTATTTAAAGCAGCGTCAAGGTTATCCGTTCTGGTACGAACGAACTGGTGAAAGAATTTTTTGCTAAATTTTACTATAGGTATCCTAAGAAAAAATCGTCTCATGCATAAGACAGCGTATTTAATATTGGTTTTTGACCAAAAAAAAAAATTACGACCAAAAAAATGCTTACATTTTCGTAATTTGCCTTTGCTATGAATTAAGGGCTAAAGCTTTTTCATTTTCTAATATTTTCTGGCATCCATTAAATGAAAACCTGTAAAAAATATAAAAAAAGTGCAAAGAACACGGCTGTACAAAATTTTGAACACCTTGGCTCGGCAATGCCTCAATTTGATTTATGCGCGAAACTATTTAATAAGGCTGTATAAAAAACAATGAGTAATGTCATCAGCGTGGTCAAAATTGACAAGGGTATCTCGATACCGCACGAAGTATAGACAGCTTGACTCTAGTTTCTCATTTTCCGGATCTATGCAATCCGATATGACGTCCTCTTACTTCTTGAGCAAGAACCCACTTTGAAAGCACTTCTATTTTAATAAACAAATATAACAATGAGATTTTAAGCCACTTTTTACATTTGCGGGCATTTTTCAAACTCTTTGTACTTAGCTTAAAATCTAACCTCCTTAAATGATTTTCTTTCTTGCACTACCCTACTGAACAATTCTCCCTCAGCAACTGTTTTCATAATACACGTATATTTTCGCATGCTCAGAAAAGTCAACATTTCAGTTTAACAATTTCTCCAAAAGCCTTGAATACAAATAATGTACCAATAAAGCCTGCAAGTAGCACTTATCTGAGAAGTTTGCGGAGAAAAGTAAAATTGCAACGAAAATTGAAATTCTCAAATTGATTGCGAACTCAATTGGTTGCTTGGTTGCTGTGGTACAAGATGGGTCAGCGCGACCGGTAAGACAGCATGTAAACAACAACAGAAACACGAGCAATAAACATAAATATTTAAATATTAAACGAATATTTATTGGTAAGCAGAAGACGAAGCCGCATGACCGTCCATTCGCAGCAAATCAAGATGGCAAGGAGGAGCGAGAGCTCGTGTTCATTTCAAGTGAAGCAATTTCAAGGTACACTTGGTGTGCTTGTGCATATTTATCAAGAAAAATATACTATATTTGCGTGTATGTATGTGTGCACAGTTTGTAATGAAGCAGAGATGGAAGAAGCTACCTCTACCGTTTATTGTTGTTGCCTTTTGGCGGTAGCGATTTCATTTTATTGATACTGCGAGCATGTTGCTGAGTGCTCATATTGCTTTTTTTCCTCTTACTTTTCATGCGCCATCAAATATTGCGTTGACTCTTTTTCTGTGTGGTAAGCTTTAGCCAGCCACATCAGTTGGCAAGTGTGTTACAGAATGGAATTTCCACGCACGAAACGGCAAGAGGAAACCATTTCCAAGGAAATACTTAGGGTAAAGTATGCGGGCGGTCTATTTCAAAGGCGTTGACAGTAACAAAATTAGTGCTCTGGAATGCTGCGACGCATCATGCGTTCATCACACATTGTGTTTCAAATAATCTCATAGTCATATGTACGTTCAATTATCTTCTCATACATACATATGTACATTTTTTTAAACGATTTCCCATGAAGTAATTTCTGCTACGAACAACATCAGTAACCTTACTTTAAAACAGTGGACACCAAAAATTTGGGCAGACGCCAAGCAATAATGAGGCGTATTCTTGTTTTCGTACGTAATTTTAAATTTTTGTATAGAAAATGATGGGAAAATTTCGAGATTTTCGATTCGTACGAAAATAAGAATATGCCGCAATATTTCAAAAAACAATTTAAATTTATAAACTTCTACATACTTCCTTTTATAATAGATTTACATCCATGCAAATTTAACAAACGATAGATTTAGCTGTCAAACTAAACGAAATTGTTTTAGTCAATAGTCGAATACTTACGAAAATTAAAAAAGCAACAAAAGTGATGGTCTAGTGTGGAGACTTTTCGTGTTTTAAAGAGAAAATAAACAAAATGGATCTCGCGAATTTTGTGTAATTACCGCGCGACGATTTTGGCAGCTTAAAAACTTCCGCTTTAGTCATACGCTGAAAACAGCCATAAACACGGTGCAGGGATCGATTATTATTTTTCTATTAATCACTTATAAATGCGTGTCTTAACTTTCTTTTTAATTATTTGTTTCACTTAAATTGCAATGAAATAAAAAAAAAAGTTGATCATACGCCGTGGACCACCGCCCAGCAACTACTTTGGCCTTTTATCTTTTCTGTTCAAAACAAGCCACGAAATATTTAAAGATAGGAGGTCTAAGAAGATGATTCATTGATTCTAACCTAGAAACTTATATTTATCAAGCCGGAATTCTCAAATGTCGGACTGGCAAAATTTGAACTGTCTCTTAAAACGTGGGCACGAGACCTTCTTAGACTCAAAAACTTGGAACCAAAAAAAAGAGGCCAATGATTTCTTTAAAATAAAAGGGTCTATCAGGCTGTTAGCGAGTATAATTTTTAATTATTGGAAAACCTTCAATAGAACTTGGGGGGTTAAATAAAGAAAGGAGTACAGATAACGATCTGAATTAAAGTCTAGGAAGTGATAAATATAAAAATGAAAAGATTAAAGGAAGAAAGGAGAAAAAAAGATAACATTGAAGAATGACGTGTTATGTTTTGTTGTGTTGTGATGTGTTGTGCGGTGTTGTGTTTTATTGTTTCGTGTTTTGTTATGTTATTGTTACGATTATCCTCGAAACCTTGAGGGAGTACCCAAATATACTCGGGCTCGTATCGCTGGATTGTTAAATAAATGCTAACGATGACCGAATTGTAGTACAATTAACTTTATTGTACAACAAACTATTTACAATACTTGCTAATACAGTAAAAACACTTTACAATACTTGTTAAAGCAATAACAACGCTTTACTACTTGTTAACACAATTAAACTTATAGCTTGCTTATTCGCAACTCAATTCTCCGCTCACTTTACTTGTAGCTTGCTGACTTGTAACTCCGTAACTCTCAACTCCGCTGTGGCGGCGCCCTTATATACCTGCGCTGGCACTTATGGCAACTCTAGAACATTCTGAAGTTTATCGCTCATTCTCTTTCTCTCGCTGTTCGCAGTGTTCATCCAACTTGACGTTTCTCTTTGTGGAACATTCTACGTCATTCCTCGAAAATTCTGCCTATTTCTCGTTGTTCGCTTTGTGTTGCCGCAGTATTCGCCACATTATGTTATATTATGCTATGTTATGTTATGTTATATTATGTTATGTTATGTAATGTTATGTTATGGTATATTATGTTATGTTATGCTATGTTATGTTATGTTATATTATCTTTTGTTATGTTATGTTATGTTACGCTATGTTTTGTTGTATTATGCTATGTTATGTTATGCTTCTGTGTTATGTTATGCTGAGTTTTGTTGTGTTGTGTTGTATTATGTTATGTTGTTCAAGGAATTTCAGCTCAATTCACTTCAATCAATGCAACTAAACTCTACTCGGTTCAGCTCAGCCCACCTCAACTCCCCTTAATTAAAACGTTGAATTTCTACCGCTGGGCGAACATAAATTTATTTAGTTTGCTACCCCTAAATAAAGAAAACTGATGCTCGGAGTTTTTTTTTTGAAAAAAAGTACGTCATTAGCTTTCTTACAAGGGAGAAATGGAGATTCACAAAATCTTTTGGATGGTAATGTAGGTAACAGCTCTTCAATCTTTTTAATACTAGGCGCGGAAATCAACCTGGGTCTACGGTGAGAGTCAACTCCACTGCATTATAACAACTCAGCCGAATTCAATTTACATATTTTGGTGGACAAGATAACGAACTGACTGAACTGACGAAACTTTAATTTCTGTACAGACAATGTGGCCACCGTTTCCTTTTCAATTATTAAGAGATTCTGGTCAGAATTTTTAAAGCGGAAGATGTAAAATCTCTAACATTTTTCTGCGCTTTTAAATAACATTACAGCTTATTTCTAAATAAAGTGGCTTATCCATTACCGTATCGGCTCCCGGATTTCTACAGCTAAATTCATTTGTGCTCAAAGTATTCGTGAACAACATCTTGAGTAAGATGTGCGCGTAAGTACGCAAATGTAAGTTAGTAGATGCCGATTAATATGCAAATGGCAATCATTTCCGCTAAACGCTCGCTTTCTTCGTTAACTTTTCTCGGTAACTAACTACGTTGCCGCTTCCTCAACTTACGGCTACTTCAAAACTTTCGCACATTCCCTACGCAACAGTGACGCACATAATGCCCGATACTTATGCGCTGATTAATAAAACAAATTACATTTTGCCACAAGCATTGAAGGCTTAGTTAAGCAGTGAGGAGAAAATAACTGTGACCTGTGGTGTCAAAGGTGTTCTAACACACAAACGCTACTCAAATTTTGTTTTTTGTGCTGTTCAAAAGTAGATATGGTTTAGGTGACTGCGTCAATGTAGATCACTTGAATATTTAATAACGAAAAGCAGCATTTCGTGTTTAATACCATTTATTACTTAGGTTGCAGAAAGTTTGATGAAATCGTTAAATGAAAGCCTACTTGAAGCGCCATTTCGAGCTGTAGAGCGTTCACCTTAAATTCAACTACCTGCCTAAATTTGTAACTTAAAACATAATTTAAATATACGCAATTACAGCTGAGCAATCATTTGTGAATTCGCTGATTCATGCCGAATTTAAAGTCCTTATGAAAATAGTTCACTATAGGTACGAGGACAAATGTTACTGCAGCCGGAAGCCAGCGACTGTGGTTGAACTTTGAACTCCAACTTTGAATACGTTGCTGCCACTCCCCATAGCGGCTGGTTGAGCGAGCTAAAATCCAGCTACCGACCGAAATCCAGTTGCGGAGCTTTCACGATTCACTGCCCATACAATTTAAAGTTAAAGCGCGTTAATGAGATTTTTCGTTTTTATTTCTATTTTTCTTGCCTGCTGCTTCCTAGCGCCAGCAGCAGCCTAACGGACTGTCTGTAAGAAATGTGGCATTATTTACCGTTGCCTCAATTAAGTTTTTAATGTTAAGCATGACAGGTAGGTGGTAAATATGCAGCGGTGAGCTTGGTAAAACTAAGGCATACGGATACAAGCCAGCCACAACGGACAGGCTGTCGGTTGGTCTGGAAAATTCAACGAAGCAGTGCGTCAAAAGTAAATGAGGCCATTGGGACGAGATGCATAGCATTAAAGCGCACGTGCGAGTGTGTATTAAGTAGTGCGACTGAGGGTGTGAGTGAGCATTTGCATAAAAGCAAGAGACCCCATTCTAAATATATGAAAACTGTGTGTCAGCGTAGTGGAATAGGCATCCTTCCCGCTGACCGCAGTTGCTAAGGTCTGCCGTGACAACTGCCTTTACATTCTTTTCTGCCGCTGCCGCTGTCGCTGCTGCTGCCGCTGCCGCTGCTGCTGCTGCTTAGCCAAGCAGATAAAACGATAGAGCAAATGGAAATAATATTTAAAGCCGCAGCATTTCAAACACGAGCAAACATTATTTCTCACGTAACTCTTTAAACCGCGAACACCGTTTTTTCTGCGCACAACATTCTTTCATATCTTGTTACCACTTTTGCGGTTTTCAGCTTGCTTTCCTTCACTACTGTGTATTTAAATTGAAATTCACGCTGATTAGACTTCTCTTTGTGCGTTGCGCAATGCAAATACGAATGCAAAATAGTACCTAAATGCCAAATGAGTAGAGGCAAGTGCGAAGTGTATGTGGGCGAGGAGTTAGGCGAGGAAACGACACTGTGCATCGTCGTCTCAGATGCAGCCGCAAGCTGAAAACACTATCCAGAGAAATTGCATTTACCGTCGCTTGCACGCGCGCCTTGATTACAAAATTAGCGCGCGAATTTGCTAATACGCCCAGCACAATAGTACGAGTATTTTCTAGCCTGCCACATGCAACACAAGAAACGGTAGTGAATTCAAAGAAATCTCCAGCGCACAAGGAAGTCTTTCTGCTTGTCAGTTGTCGAAAAGCCGTTGCAGCTGACACTGTGCCATTAGCAATCGAATACGATTTCCGTGCGCTGATAAGCAACTGTGGCACTTAATTGGTTGCGCGCTTGCTATGCAGCAACTCGTATCTGCGTTTAGTAGGGGATTCGGTTGAGCGTTGCACGTAGCACGAATCGCGCTTTATACCTCTGTAGCTCTTAGCTTAATTACATTGCAAATTTGGTGCATCTCCTTTGTATTCGTAGGGGAATATGACCTCACGGTTGTGTTTCTTTCTCGCCTTTTCATCACTGTTTCACTATTTTAGTATGTAGTTCACTCCCGCTTGAAACTGTTAATTCGTAATTGTTGTTCATCCTCGACTGCCGCTCGTTTCAGAATCCAAACGCTTTGCCGATTACCATTTTCTACGGTAAAGCGTAGGAATTCTAAAATGAGTTGCAAGGATTTCGTAAAATATTCCGTTTTTTTATTATCGCGACACATTCGTGAGGCAAGATGTCGTTTGCAGTTAAAGTTAATTTTATTTCAATAACTAAATTTAGTTTACAACTATGTTGTTGAAGATCTAGGTATGTAAAAAGTACAGGAGATTTTAAGTTTACATAGATATTATTGGCTTTTGCCCGCTGCCCAACCCATGTGATATACGATTTAAAGTTACTAGTATTCGCCCAGCGGTTGAAATTAACCTTTTAAATTAAGGGGATTTGAGGTGGGCTGAGCTGAACCGAGTTGGGTTTAGTTGAGTTGATTGAAGTGAATTGATCTGAAATACCTTGAACAACATAACATAACACAACACAACACAACGCAACACAACATGACACAACACAACATAACATAACATAACATATCATAACATAACATAACATAACATAACACAACATAACATTACATAACATATGATAACATAACATAACAGAACATAACATGGCAAAACATAAGATAACACGAAACAATAAAACACAACACCACACAAAACATCACAACACAACGCAACATAACATGTCATTCTTCAATTCTATCTTTTTTCCCCTCTTTTTTGTCTCTATCTTTGTCTGCCGTTTTTTATCTTTTCATTTTTATATTTATCACTTCCTTGGCTTTAATTCAGATCTTTATCTACAAATTTTTTCTTTCCACAACAAATTTACAAAACAAAAAGACTACAATTAATGCCATAGTTAACTTTTCCAATTTCGAAAACTTGAAAGACGTGAAATTTGCCTTTCCTGGTTTTAAAATTATGTCTCAGTATATAGTGAATCTTTGTGCCAAATTTCAACTAAGTAATTCAACCTTTTCAGTGTAAAGAGCAACTTATCTTTCACAGGCAGTATTAGTACGTAAGAATACGATTTTTGTTTCATATTAGTATTAAGTTTTTTTTTTATAAACGGAAAAAGTGTGTTTTATAAATTCTTAAAATCTGGCAGCTCTCCTATAAAATAGTTCCAAACTTATTCGGTGTAAGAATATGATATACAATTATCTCATTGACTAAGTAAAATTTTACTTACAAAGCAGCCAGCACCATTCTTCAAAAATATTTTGGAGAAAAAGTTGCTTGATCTTCTTTCCTTAGACATCTGCATTGTACTGTTTTATTTAACCTCCCGTTGTTTTAGAAATGGGACTTTTAAACTGGTACAACGCTTACAGTTGCAACTTAGTAAAATTGTTACTAAATTTCTTAACAGGTGACAGCAATCTCCAAAAATATTTTTGAAAGAAACCGTTCGTAAAGCTCTCTAGTTTGACACTTATATTAAAATATTTCCCTTACCACTTTAATTTAGTTGATTTTAAATTTCTAACCAGGTGGCAACCTTCGTAAAAAATAGTTCCTTAATAAACCTTTCTCGTTTGACACACATATTAAACTACTTTACTAAACTTGTAATTAACCCTATTTTGTTTTTTTTTTTAACAAGTGGCAACCATCATAAAAAATATCTAAGAAATAAAGCTTACTTAAACATCTTTCATTTGACACCCATATGAAAATATTGTACTGAGCTTATTGGTTAATTTGATATGGAACCTCCAAACTGGTCGCAACCCTCTTCAAACATGTTTTCGAAATAAATATTTTTTAGAGCTCCCATTGATTTGATTCCCGTTTACAACATTTCATTTAACTTGTTGATTAAATTGATTTTGAACTCTAAAACAGGTGGCAACCCTCTTAAAAATTATTTTCGAAATAAAACTTTCTTATACCTCTCACGTTTGATACCCAGTTGAAAATATTTCATTTTACTTGTTAATTAATATTAGTTCTACATTATGAACAGGTACGGTACAAACCACTTCAAAGCTATTTAGGAATAAATCATTTCAGAGTTCCTTTCGCTTGATATCCACAAGTTGTAATAATTTATGGAGTCAATAGCTAACATGGAAATTAGTAATGCCAAACACCAATAGGACTTGGATATCTCTTGGTCAAAGCGCGAAAAACCAATATAATCCCACTTAGATAGACGGATGATACCTTTCTAGTGTTATTGAAGTGCGTGCCATTCGAAGAGCCAACTGCAGCTAAGATATGCGAGCACCTCCAGTCTTATCGAATAACATCATGGTACGATGCACACAGTTTCAATTGATTTTCGGCGCCCACAACATGCGAAATATTTTGCCTTTTTCGTAGCTGCATTTTTGCACGCCGATTACTAAATATATCCTTAATTACATTCCATTCCATATCTTGAAAAAGCTTACAACAAGCTTTAAACACAGAAAAGTTGCGCAAATGTTAACTTTCCAATGGCCATTAACTTAAATTAGGTATAATCAGTCAATACAGAGAGTGGATGTCTTGTAAGTAGCACACCATAGCACTTGCTAGTACTTACTCGTAATAAGCACTGATTTTCCTTTTTTAGTTTCAGGTGAAATATGATAGTATATGAAAAGATAAGAAACATTTTTTATGATAGATACTAATTTTACTCGAGATCATTATCTTCAATAAGAAAATACCTACAACCACACATACTGAATCATTTATGAATCCATGGAGTACTCTCGGAATTGCACCAAATCATTTTGACACAGGTGAGACCGCTGACAATAGGTTTGTTCGTCGAGCAAAAAATTTGTACGAATTTGTACGAATTATCACGATTTTTGCCCAAATCGCGTTCGTGCAGACCAAAAAATTATCCAACACTCAAAAATTGTGAGAGCAAAGTGACAGTTCTCTTGGAGAGAAGTTGCAAATTCTTGCTGGAAAAAATTTTGCCAGCAAGAATTTGCAACCACGAAGAACATGCGGTTGTGGCGCATGGTTGCATTTTTGTCTACAATAATTTGAATAAATTAGTTCGTTAAATTTAAAAATTTTTAAACACGAGCGATTTTTTTATGAAAAAAGGAAGTAAATAATTGTTGATATAATTAATTTAGTTAATTCCAATGATATGAACTTAATTCGGCTGAAAAAAATGGTATTCGCAATCGGAATGCAATTGCAACCAGAGTCGATTTAAGAAACCCGACAGCTAGTACGATGGAGAAATTGAAATGTATGTTAAAGAAAGTCAGAACAACAAGAAATATACATGTATATCCTGTTTTTGGCCATCCGAAAGAATTTTAAAAATTCTATAAAAATTTTTTATGTTTGAAATGCAACCGTGGACGCCAGCTGGCAGCGAAACTTGCAAATTCCTGCAAATTTGCGTTCGTGCAGAAATTTGCAAGTTTCTCAACATGAGAGAGAGTTTGAGAGAATTTTTTCTTACTCTCTGATATTTTGAGTGTTGGATAATTTTTGCTGGATTTTCGACGAACAAACCTAATATTAGCAATGTCGTAGCGTCAAATTGCGTCGATAGCAACCAATGACTGCAACATCAAAAGTTGTGAGAAAAACAATTATGACACCAACACCCCAATGACAAAACATGTTCCGTATATATTCGTACATATGTATACCCATACATATGGTACATCCCTGAGGAAATACGCAAGTTAGTGCCACCTGACCAACAATTCGTAACCACAATTCCTACCCGCAACTCCTGCTGCCAGTGCCAATGCCATTATAGTCGTAGCTATTCCGGGCAAGTGCTGTCGTCGATTGCCACCAATGACGGCTATGACATTCGTTAATAATAATAGCACATGTTGCTTTTAGAAATGTTTACAAACATACATTATCGTCATGGTGCACAGGTACCAAAGGACACGACAATTAATACAGAGACATACAGAGACAGAGGAGTGAGTGTTGGATGAAGCAAGCGTCGATTGAGATTGCTTTCTGCTTTGCTGGTTTTTGATGCCGCTGATGACAGTATCGATGCCAACAGCGCGACAGTTACATAAGTCAAAAGAAACAAAAATAACAACGACAGTAGCAAGAACTGCAATAACAGCAGTCCCAATAATAGCAACTACACACATAATAATTCGTGTATAAATGACGTACTTACATATACTACATAAGTCGCAAATGTGCAGGAAATGGGAGCAGCAATCACAGTAGCACTAATGGCATTGTCAGCTTGTTGGTTGGCTGTCAATATGATTTAGAGATGTGGGTGCAGAGGTACTTCCAATACATAGTGTATGGGAAAGTATCAGAAAGATCAAGGTATGAAAGGAAGAGGGTGCATGTATTAAATGGCACTCCTATCATGAGAAAACTAAAAGCTAAAGCCTCGTGCAAGATTAGTATATCTCTCCGTCAGTGGACCAATAACAACTTACTCAAATGCAGTTCTAGACTCGCTTCTAGGATAGACACTTCTTCATACTTTTTTTCAAGATACAGCAGCCACGAGGGAGCTACATACAGTTTTTAACGAGTACTTCTATACAAAGAAGCATCATTCAGGTATTCTTTGATAGATAAGGATTGCAAATATGAAAAATGTATGATTCCTTAACTAAGGAAAGTTGTTTTGGCATAAGGTTCCAAATGACAAACGCAGATCGCGAAGATTGGGTTAACAGACTCCTTGCCTTTTACCCCAGATATGCCAGTTCAAGGATGAAGGACAGAGCTGTTGCAGATAATTTTGGACCCGGTACCAAACTTGCAATTCCTATGGGCAGAAACCACACGGCATCCCAAGCTGAAGTTTAAGAAATATTGGCCTACGCCAAATAAAACTTTGTAAAGGGTTTGAATTGTGCCTTTCTAGTTATATTTTCAGAGAGAAAAGCGGCCACGAAGACTTTATATGTACTAAAAATACCTTTAGGGCGATGAAACTTACGAACGTATTTTTTTGTGACTCTCCGGCGTTTGATGGACAAAGAGTAATTTATTTTAAAGCTCGAGTGGTTGAACCCTACATAATAAAGAATTCACCTACCAAGACTCTTTAGTATTCATTAGGGAAATCGAAGGTTGATATACTGCTGAACTAACCGTCATTGAATTTCTTTATCCACAGGGGTACCTTAACGGCATTTGTAGACTTAAAGAAGTGTGTGCTGGTTTTCTACATACAGTATCAAGTGAGGCGGAAAGCAGAAACACAGTTTCCTCTTCTCTATTGGAGAATATACTTTAGTATTCCAAGCAATGGTCATGGACTATGTACCGGAAAATAGGTGGAGAGTTAGAAGTTTGCATGTAAGTATGTATATGGTGAAATAAAAGCTGCTGTAAAGGCATTGACTAGCCCTCTAACTACTTCCTCTCGGGTTTACAATGAGACATCTAACCATTACTACGTATTCCTTGGTTTGCAACCAGTTGTAGAACTTCCCCCTTCGACCATCGAATCAATCACTAGAATACTTAGTTCTCTCAGCAATGCAATGACTAGGCACCATCGATGGGCTGCAGGTGGTCAAAACGTATGTTGTGCTCAATCTCGGAAAGTTTACTAGGTCCAAGCAGATCTGACTGTACCAACTTATGACTTATGCCGACTGATGATTTCTCGGGACACTGACTTCTATCGGCATATATGACGATCCCTTTTTGACCTTTCCTTACCTGAATAAAACGTTACGCTTTCTGCATGCCTTAGCAAGGACTAGGTGAGAGCACTCTTTAACTCTGTGATAGACTTAGGAAGTCTAATATGTATTTTATAATTAGCTTAATAAGTTATAGCTACTTTCTTTGGATGTCTAAAAGGAAAAATGTTAGGCAAAAATTAACCAGAGTTATGCGCATATTACGTCCACGATAGTGACGTAGCGATGGCCGCCGTCCAGAAGAGCGGCTTCAGAATATTCAGTCACATTTTCCTCGGTAAAGATTTATATCTTGCAGGTTATTGCTCATTTCAATATAAGCATATAAAGTGATCTTTGTTGAAAGAAAATTTACTTATTACGAGGAAACGACTTTTCTTACTATATTAGGCTTATCCCTGTGTTTGAAAAGAAAACCTACTTTTATATTCAGTTTCCCACTCCTTCTCATAGTGCGCTTCCTACATTCTCTTATATCCGTGCGGGTGGAAATTCCGGTATAAATTTCTATGTAACTTTTTACTAGTACAAAAGAATACCTAAGCAGATTCGAAGATGAAAAGTTTCATTTACCAGCCATACTCGCTTTTAAATAAAATAAATGCACTACAATTCCAGGCATGGATCAGTCTGGATATAAGTGTGCAGCAGCAACGTGAACCCTTTTATATTTTATCCCATTCTCTTCAGAAGAACATCTTTAAATTGCCATACAGTTCAAGAAAAATAAATATTTTTTGTTAATTTTTATTTTAGTGCTTAATTAAGTCTATTGAGCCTTTTCGCCAAAATTAACCACAAAATCATTAGCACAGCCCGTCCACTTATGAGAAAAACGCCAAGTTAAAATTGAATGCAGCAATTAGCCGCTTTTTCGCCCTACAAACATCAATTCCGCTACGACAGGCATAGTAACGAGCGATAAAAAAAGCTTAACTGAAGCAAAATTACGATTAAAAAGTTCTTTTAAAAAATTTCTTATCTTCACTCAATGTCTTCGTTTTTACAGTCACTTCCTCGAACATAAACGGGCGGGCGAGCGCGAAAACAAGGAGATATGGCAAAAGCAAGCGCAAAGGCAGAGGTTAAGTGGCAGCGAGTGAAAGCGTGATTACTTTTCTTAAATTTCTTTTATCTTTTTTCTTCTTTTTGTTTGTGCTCCATTTCCTCCTCAATCCTTCAGACATTGTTTTTGTTTGTTTTCTTTCACTGTTTCTATTTTTCAGTTTTGCTATAAATAATTGCAAGATATTTTTAATGTCATTAATAAACTTTACATCTTCACGACCACCACGAGGAGTAGCAGTCAAGACCAGCGGCAATTTTTTATCTTAATTCTTTCATCCCTCTGGTTTTGTTTTACAATTTTTACTCTTCCGTCTTAGTGTTGATTTGGTCTGCACACTACTGGGTAAATTACCAGTCGGGCTCCTTTTTGCTGCCTTTAGGTTACAGACGCAATGAAAAGTAATTGCGCAGTGTTGCCAACAACTTTAAATATTTTGACAAACACTCGAAAGTTTTTGGAAAGATATCTCGCAAGCTTCGGCACAGAACTACCTAGCATAGGGGAGTAGGTTTTTCTTTGAATCTCCATCATGGAAGGCATCCAAGAGAAGCTGGAAATAAGAGGCTGACAGGCTGTCGGCGATGGAAGAGCTCCATATAAAATTTAGCAAAAGGTAGTAAATGTGTTCCGGTTTTACTAAAAATTATAAAATGGAGTACTTTTGCCAACGTATGAATAAATTGCCCCGATTGGAGGCTTTTATCTATGCTCTCTGACAAAGTCACGTTGCTCTATCCGCACGGCGTATGTGCACTAGGCAATCCTAGAAAATTTCGTACCAAAGCTGCCTGTGATATGATCCTCCTCTATGCACATTCACCAAGAAAATTGAATGAGAGAGTGGCAGAGTGAGGAACAGAGGTTAAGTAGACATATTCACGAACGAATCTAAAATGCCCAGAGAGTTGGAGACGCAGTGTTCTGTCAGCAACTCTACTTTTACTTCGGGGTTAGGTTTACCGAATACAGGGGTAGATAATAGGGATGTTAATTTTTTCGATTTTTCGATCCCGGAATTTTTGGGATGTCGTTAGTTCAATTCCGGGATCCCGGGATCAGTCCCGCGATTTAGATATTTATTATTTTTCAATGCCTTAACATGAAAAATTTGCATCCATATGGTTTGAGAGGCCCTCCTACCATATAATAAATAATAAGTAAATAGGTTTGGAACCTACTTTTTTATTTAAAGTAAAAATTATTTCATAAGTAACAAAACGACAGACAGTAATTAAATGTATATGCATTTAATAATCTTTAGTGTATACATATCTGATAAAGTAATTTAAGGTATCTCGAAAAAAGCTCGATGCAAAAAAATAAGTCAAAAAATTTATTTTCTGGTTGAAAGAAGATCATAATTCTAGTGGCAGAAATAAAAGAAGCGCCTTAATTCAACCAATTTTGTCCATATTCCTTTTGTTATCCAAAATTTACATATAAAAGTATACTTCATATTACACATAATAAACTGCATATTTATAAATGGGCATTTCTCTGACGTCATGATTTTTCTAAAAAGACTATATTCCTAGAGCATCTAGATGCATTTCTGCATCAAAACGACAATTTTTAAAAAAATGTCGCTTACGTTATTTTGGCGGTTAGTGCTCGTTATAATTTCAGAGATATGGTTAATTCCAAAATTTATTTAAAAAAATTCAGTGCAATGTAAAACAAAAGTATGGATATTAAAAGAAGTAACTTTTTTCTGTTCACAAGGACGAATAGGAATGGAAAATGCCCCTTTAATCTATTTTATTTTTTTAAGCTAATAAAGTTAGTCCCTAACATATAATTTTTTCAAAAATAATAATTGAAAAATTTCAAGGATATTCAAGAATAAAATTATAAAAGGGTATTTTCAATACCGATCCGTCCCTTACGGACCAAAAAATGTAATGTGTTTTAACTCTACAGAATCTTCTCTTTCATCTGATACCCATTTTTTGAATTACTCATATATTCCAAATTTCAAAGTTCTTTTTAAAAATCCTGACGTCAGAGAGAAAAATTAAGAACGCAATTTTACTATATTTGGCCCTTGGTTTGGCGAATATATTGATTTTTTTATGTGCAAAATTGCCTACCGCAAGGTATTACATATATGTATATTGAGCTACACATTTATAAAAAACTAGATCGCTCTCACCCGCTTCGCTGATTTCGATTAATACCCATATTGTAATAATTCCTTTAAATTAATGAATAGTCTGAACTTAACCTTTTGAACAGTTGGCAACCTTTTTAAACCTCTTTCGTCTGGCACTCATATTGTGATACATATTCAAAACCATTTCGATTCATACCAATCTTCTATATTAATATATATTTTGAAAGCCGTTTTTTATGTGTTCGCAAAACTCGAGAACGGCCGAATAAATTTTTTTGAAATTTCGGACACCTGCTTCAGACGTCCCAAAGATAGTAAATAGGCTAAACAAAATTTCGATATATAAAGGGGGCGTGGCACCTCCCATATAAACCGATTTTTTCATACTGCATATCTCTGGAAGTGGTCATGGTAGAATGCCGGAACTTGGTGCGGCGATATATGAAATCAATATTATGGAGCAAAATGAGCTATGGCGCCGTGCAAAAATAAATATATAATTCTTCTGTAGGTGAGGGTTTGAGTGAAAATTCTCCTGAATGCCCGGACGGATTTTCACGAAGTTTTTTGTGTGCTTTTGAGTGGCTCTCTGGATAGTGTACTTTCACAATTTCACCCGCCAGTTGGAGCTGGAGCTAAGTTATTAATCTTATTTATGACTCACTTTGGCTAATATTCAAAATATGTATTGGTAACGGTAAAGGCAATACTATTGCCAGAAAGGGCTGCCAGATGGCGCTGGAGTCATTACGAATAATCGCACAGTTATAAAAGGTGCAGTGATGTCAGATTAAATCGACCTGTTGCGCCATTGAGTATATCGACCACTTGTGTGTTACGATTGGCCTAATGGATGTGATTTTCCAGTATTATTATGCGTTAAAGCTTCAAATTACCACCGAAAAGTCAACCGCCACAACCATTGCGCGCATTTTACTGTACAAATAATTGAATTTAATTTTCAAAATGGTGGCGATCCTTGCGAAAGACTTAAATATTATTCAAAACTTTCAAACTAAAGATTTATTAACAATATTTCGTTAGACAACCAAATTTGACTTTTCAAACAGGTGGCAACCCTTTTCAAAATATATTCAAACTACAGTTTCTTTAAGCTTCTTGACATGCATTTTTTTAATATAATTTTCAAATAAATAACTCCCTAAATTGAAATTGAATTAGATTTTTTTTAAAGGTGGCAGCCCTCTTCCATGAGTAGATAATGATTTTATATATCTCCATACCAAGTTCCAGTAATCTATCAAAAATATTTCCTGAGAAATGCAGTATGAAAAATCCGCCCCCTTGTCTAATTGAGATTAAATTTATCCTATATTTTAAGTTGGGGTAAATGACAGCAATGTACAAAATTTCATGATGATCGGTTGAGTAGTTAAAACGTGAAAGCGTAGCGAACAAACAAACTCACTTTCGGATTTATAATATTAGTAAGGATGTTCAATATTATATAAACAAAAGAAATATAGCCAAAACTGGTCAACATAAAGCGTTTCTATTAATGCCACCAGTGTAAATTACAAATTCCGAAAATCCCGGGATTCCAGGCTAACAATCCCGAGATTTTCGAGACTTAAAAAAGACCGGGATCCCGGGATTAACATTCCTAGTAGATAAATATCAGCCAGCCACAGTTAGAGCTGTAGCATCGCTTTTTTTCCAATCGCAACTGATTCAAATTCTCGCTGATTTGGGTTCTAGAGCACTCTCGATCCTGACAATTCTCATAAATGGGAATTTTTCAATAGCAACCGATACGGTAAGACCTAATATCGTCTCAGACTCGCAGACTTGTCGTAGCTGCTTTGAGGATAACGAGCTGGAATCATGCTCCCTCTTAGCTGCTTAGCTTCTTCATATCACATCAGAAATGTCGAAGTGAGCTCTCCGTGTGGATGCCACCTAACTTGGCCCACTGACTGCTTACGTAGGTAACTAGTTACTCGGCGAGTTACTGGCTGGCTTGTTGACTTGGTTAGATGATCAACTGGACAAGCTTATTACAACATCAATCTTACGTCCGAATAGCCACAGCCATTAGGGCACTATCGCTGCAAATAAAAAGCAAAACTACTGCTACTCGGTTACTTTAAGCAGAACATGCAGCAAGAAGGATTCGATTAGAATGTGCGAAGAAATGGTATTCAGTTAGTGTCACTACCGCTGCCGCGGACTGCTTCCCGCTAAATAGACATTAGTCTTCTGATTAAATGAGAACATTTTTATTGTACAGCTGAAAATTAGAAAATGTGGCAAGAAAGCGGGCCAGTGTGTACGAAGTAAAGAATTCGAGAAAATGAATAATATCTCAAAGCGAACTAAAACAAGTGAAAACAGCATTAGCGGACAGCGCAAAAACGTATAAGCAGCGTGTGAGCAAGTCAATGAAGACAGCTGTGTAGAGACGGGGAACGACTGTGCCAGTGGAAAGGGGAGGCTACAACGGGTAGGTAAAAATTGAATTAAGCGCGCTCACACTAATGAGAAAGATTTTTATATCTTAAGTGCTTTTGAGAAGAAAAGTAGCACGACAGCCATTCTCGACAGTTGCCCCAACGTTCATTCAGCTGTTCGCTTCCGAGTGGCAGCTGAAGCAGGTTGTCACTTCAGCTTGTGCTTTGCACAACGCGTAAATGTGAAGCAGCTTGATACAAGTATGTACATGTGTACGTATGTACATATATAAATATTTAGCACAGGTTGCCAGCGTCTGCAAATGACCAACGTGCATATTGGAAAAAGAGAGGGCGTACATATAACTCACAGCTACTATGTAATTGTCAAACGTCATGAAGCAAAGAAGCAATGCGCAATTACGACGTGTACTATGTATGTATGTAAATATATATGAAGACTGAAAGAAAAGCGCAGGATATGGCGCAGGACCAGTACACGCAAATGGGATCAACGGACGGCAGTAGGAGGGGAAAGAATGCAGGCAGGTGAGTTGCGAAATGAGGAAAGCAACGTACAACAGTACAACAAGACAGCACAGAATCGTACTGAGATGAAGTAATTAGTTTTGAAAGCAGCACTTATAGTTTTCATTTCTTACATAAATTGAAATTATAACACTTTGCTAATTGTTTAAAATGTGAGGACAGTGAATTTTTCCATTTCGCGCATAGTAAATATAAATGCAACACAGATCTTGTCAGCAGATACTGAAAGAGATGCTATCTGACGTAAATGTATTCAGGAAAGCGTCTTGGTTGGTTGGCAGTGCTGGCGAGATTTATTTTAACAAAAGTTTAGCAAGAAACTCTACATTTAGCGACCAGATTTCCGTAGCGTATTTTAGTCAAAGGTCATCGCTATGAAATAGGCGGTTTTGACTAACTGCTTATTTGTGCAGCACTGTTTAGAGCAGTAATTATCAGAGCTTTCTAGAGCATCTCTCTCTGTACTCTGAACTCCAAGCGTCAGTTGGGACTTCGGGTGCATTGATGGTGTGATCGAAATAACTACCGAATAAGGTGGCCGTGAACAGAACAAAAACCACGTGAAATGGCAAGACCCCGATGCAATTTCTGCTCAGAGTGTGGGCAAATCGTTTCACACTGCTTTTTCAAAAAAAAAAAAGAAAAACAAGTCCTCCTGTCGATTCGACAAGTGCAGGGCAAAATCTTTGACTTTGGAAGTTGCAAGCCTGCGTAAATTTTAGATACTGCGGGAAGTCTTGGCAATGAAAAAATAAAGTCGACTTATTGCTCATAATTAGGGCTTTAGGTTCATTGATGGTGCGCTCAAAATGTCTTCTCGCTTCTAAATACTTCCAAATCAGATTGACACGTCGGGTCACAGCGGGAAAGGATAGATCAGCCTGGAGGTCTTTTTTTTTTTGTAACTTCTGGACTAGACACTGCTGGACTTCAAAGCTTTAAATGGATTCAGCGGACGCTTAACAGCTTTGATTTTCCAAGTATTCTTCCGCCAAAATCTATTTTGCAAGCATCAGTCTCTTGTAATACTAGATACTTCTACGGACGGTAAGTTCTAAGATACAGCGAAAGTCACTGTGTGCCAAAAACGAAGTTTCTTAGGCATCTTGGTGAGCTCTTTAGGGCTAGTTATCCTGACAAAATATAGGAAGCTTAGCAAAAAGTGTTAATACACCCAACATAATTTAGAGTTACGGAGCACGAAAAGACTTCTTGACCTTTCCTGGTCCATTTGCGGCCAGAAATGCTGTGCTGTTAAATATGTCCATGTCTTCTCCACGCGTTCGCTGAGCTGAACCGATCTGTCCAAGAAAAGTTCGATTTTAGGCTCAAAGAGCCCCAGTCTCTCTCTTCACGGTGAGACTGACTGGAGCGTTTATTTTCTGGGCAACTAATCTGCTGCATAGTTTTATGCAACATAATAATTGCCTGGTACTCACAAAATTTTGAACAACAGCTCCAGCTGCTGCATAAAAAGTACCTTTTTTTCCATACTTATTAGCTCGCATTTCGAAAGCTTCTCGCAATTGATAAGGTAATAATGTCTAGCTATGCCGAGTTCTTCGGCACTTTCATCTTAACTATGTTTTTTTTTTGTAAGTATTTTAAATGATGGTTAACCAAAGCTTAGTGGTATTTTCCTTGTCAGAAAAGGCATTACGGCTAACCAGACTACCTTCAAATTGTATACAAACACCTGCCTATGCGCTAGGTTAAGAAAAAAAATCTCTAAGAAGTGACTGTGCGAGATGAGTGTTTACTTAAATTTTATTTTAAAAGTACGGAGGGAGCAGCTCTGGGTGATTGCGAATAATTCCCTTAAACTGCGCGTGTCACTGACATAACAAAACTAAGCTTTAGTTCGGCCGAATTTAAACAATAACTACAAAATTTTACAATGGCTTTTGTTACCTATGACTGTTTAATCTTCTTTGACAAAGTAATATATAAAAATACTTATATGCAATACCGAGTATTTACCTAAGAGCTGAGGCAAAGAAATATCAAAATATGTACATACATATTTAGTACAAAAAACTCGTGCGCCATAACAATGGAAAATAACATTTTTGTGCTCCTAGCGAAATTTCATTTTCCAATTTGTCCAACACAATTTAAGCTCACTTTCTACAATGACGTCTTCTTCTTAACCGCATTTATTATGCTTTTCTTGTAGTAAGTTTTAAACTTCAAACAGGTCACACTTGGCTTCAAATGTGCACACACATCCTACTTAGATATATAAACCAATTACTTTACAAGGTGTGAGTAATGAATTTTTAGGCTCAAATATACTCCTATGTAAGCAAGAATACAAAATATGTATGTGTGTACATAAAGAAAACTTAATTTAGACTTCACAAACTTCTTGCATAAGTTCTTTTGAAAGCTGACTTGCTAAATAGCTTTTGCAATTTTTATCTCAATTTCTTTTCGTCCAGCCAGACAATGTAATAAAGCGTTTTTGTTATAATATTCTGTTCCTTTTTTTTTTGTATTTTTCTATGTATGTGTGTTTAAATTAAGTAAAGTGTATTTGTTGGCGTAAGGTATAAATACAGGCTCCTGCAGCTGGCCCTGCAGTGGCAAACCTGTTCGCACCTAAACTTCACTGATACATACTACACCTCAACTTTTCTCATATATACATTCATATAAAAGTAAGTACAGTGAAAACTCTCCTAACGGACACCTCTATTAGACGGGCATCGCCCTTGGGCGGACATTTTTTCCTATTACAAGTTTTAATTATTAATTTCGGAACAAATTACTCTCTCTTAAGCGGACACTCACTCTCTTGGCCGGACGCGGACAGTTATTTTGCATAAAATTGACACAAAAACCTCTATTGAGCGGACGCGAACCTCTTATCAACGGACATTAAGATTTCTTTTCATAACAAATCAAACAAAATCCTCCGTTGAGCGGACTACTAAATGGAAAAGGGGGACTTCCGGCGTAAAATGTGATTTTTATGCACACATTTAGTTTGGTTTGCGCAGTGGTTTAGGTTCATTATTTGAATTATCAGAAACCCTTGGAGAATTCAATTCCAATTCTGATGAATTTATAACAATAGATAATAATAAATACATGGACTGAAAATTTAGATTTCTGGTTGGGTTTTGTTACTGATAAAAACATGAAAACTATTGATGAAAAAGGTACTGACACTGAAAAAAATTAAAAACAAAACTTACGTCAATCAACAATTTCCCAGTTTTTTATGTAATGAATCTATGATTTTATGTAGTTTATGGACTGAAATGTAATATTTATTTTTATTTTGTTATTACTTAATATGTACTTACGCACATAATTGAAATATGCAATTTTGAAAAAATACACGCACATTTTTGTTTGAACGACGTAATATCAACATCTTTTAGTCAAATAAGAGATAGTGACTATTAAATTAATTAAAACATTAAAAAGTTCTAAAATAAGCTTCCCTTCCATTGAACGGACACCTCTCTTGGGCGGACAAAAAATTACTGACGGTGAGTGTCCGCCCAAGGGAGGTTTCACTGTACATACAGATTTCGACTGTAGTCAACAATCGGCTGCTACTAGGTTGATTGACTCGATTTTTCCAAACCGGTTGCTACCGTTGTTTTTTTTTATATCTCTAGACGGTTTTATTAAAATCTTGAATTTTCTAATATCGAATATACCGTTTTTTTTGTCGAACAAACCGTTTTTTTTTTATTTCATACATATCTTGACCTCTCAATAAAAGTTTTGAGTTTTTCAAAATTTTCAAGGCTTTTTCCAGTTTCAGGGCAACTCGTTAATAGTTTTAAAATTATATCCTAGGTTATTTAGGGATGAACTTTTTTTGATGGTGCTGGGACCAGAAATTCAACCATTTACCTCCCAAGTGACAGTAGACACGTCTAAGCACTCGGCTACGGCGTCAAGCGCACTACTCAAATCCGAAAAAAGTCTGAAAATCAAGACCAATGGTGAATTTTTCACTGATATTTATTTGTTTTACTTTTGATCTAAAAATAAAATTTTGAACTTATTTTGCTTTGCTCTTTTCTAAATAAAAGCTATCTTTACTGTTAATACTTTTATTGTAACTTTTGGTCATGACTTCATAACAACATAACCATTTTTACTGTATGAAAACTTTGTAAAATAGAACCAGTTTATCTAGTTTTTTCTTCTTTTTAAAATCGGGAACCAGTTTTGTAAATTGCAATTTTTCGAATATCTCAAAAACCGGTTCTGTAAAAAAGGCGAATAAACGAATAACCTAGCTGCTACCCTCCATCACCGCGATAACTCACAAGCACCTTTTTAATGCAAATTGTTGCTAGAAGATTCAATTTATAATTTAGTTTTTTTTTTGTTTTACGAAATAAAAATGTTGCACAGCATTATGCAAAAGCCCGTCTGTCCAAAGGTTGAGTTCATTTATGAAGCTGTCAGCAACACTCCGTTTACATAATTTGTTTCTCGCTGCTTTGTGATATTGTATGTGTAGTGTTTTGGCTATGAAAATTGTTGTTTTAATGGCTGGTAGGTGCAAATTCTTAGCAAAGGAAGTTTAAAAGAGGAGAAAAATTATAAAAGCTTTAGCTTTCAGATTTTGTTTAAAAAAATTATTTCTAGCTGAATTTACAACCAATCAATAACGATGAGAGCTAATCAACTAATGTGATGTTACTTAATGACTTTATAAGGGCCAGGTGTCACTGTCAAAAACAGATCCTTTTTCAACAGGTAATTTTTATATTTACGACTGAAAAATCGTCTTACTAAAATTCTGTGAAAATCGCATTTTAGTCAAGTTATTTAAAATAACTTATGTTCACTAATATGCCAATTGAATTGGCATTGAATGAAATAAAAATTATAAAATTTTACAGAGCGCGCTGTTGGCAGTTCCTGTATAATTTTAGAATATGAAATAAACTCAACAAGGTTCTAGGGTGATCAGTGATGATCACAGGTGTTTGACCCTTAACGCTGACAAAGTCCACAGATCTTGGCTCAATTTTTAGCTGTGAACTAGAAGATATGGGAAGCTACTTACCGGTCAGCTCTACTTGAGTAAGATCAAACGCGTTTTGATAAAGTAGAGTGGCCTTTTTCCACGCAGGGATTTCCGAACAAAGTCAAGTGCAGCTAGCAAATACAAATACTTAAAGAGTACAGCAAATACCCACGCACACAGATGTGAACAACGGGATGTGCACTTTTATGAAATTCTTGAATATCTCTTCGCTGAACCTATCCTGACGCTTCACGCGATGTTTGAGGGATCGCGCACACTCCACTCCTGCAGTAATTTACAAACCATCCAGGGGCGTTGCATGGATTCATGCAGAGGTGGCCCGTTTTTGGTACTCATTGGCTAAGCACGCCTGCTGCCCTTCCCTTCCCTGAATAAATCTCAGTAAATAAAGAGTAAAAGGGCCGATTCATCTGCCTGCCCGCACATCTTCGTCCCATATCAGGATTATGATGCATATGCGATCAGTGAAATCGATATACATATGAGTCACTCAACAAAAGGTTAAACCCGCTCTTCTTCTCTCTCTCAAAGCTCCCCTAAAAGCCCTCAAACAGAGATTGGGAATAGTGCATAGTCTTGCACGTCTATCGTGATTTTTAACATCGATGGCTCCGAATGTGACCAACCATTCCATAGCTCAAATAAGTACTAGTTAGGTTTGCTTAGGTTAAAGTAGTTGCTCCAGGCAAGGGACACACTTGGACAATTAAGAGATTAAGAGACCCTATTTATTTGAGAGCTCAGTATTAGCCAAACAGTGCGAGCCAAAATGCTTCCATCTTAGTCTCGCGAAGGTTGGGCAAGCTAAAGGGAAGTGTGTAGTTGATTCCACCTCATCTTCCTCTTGAGAGCTGATAGAAAAGTGATCAGTTGAAATTCCTAGCCTTAAGAGGTAACATGTTTTTCGGCACCTTAAAGGGGTAACGATGAGTCACTCGTGTCCTGCGCTGCTAGACGTATTTTAAGGTGTCCTATAAAAATATTTTCTGCAGCAGAGAGACGTCTTGTTTTCCTTTTTTTATGTCACAAAAGCAGCATCGCTTTCGTTTGTCCATTTTATTAGGTATTAAGGAGATTATGCAATTTCATTATCGCCAATACGAAGTATGCGTGTTAGTTTAGCGCTCGCCGAGCTAACAATAGGCCCAACAATCCAAGATTAAATCGCAGGAGGACAGAGGCGTCCCTAGTTTCCGCTCATCTGGAAATAACGTTTAAAGGGTGCCTTTCCCACGCCAGTTCACCAGCCATGCAATTTCCCGCGATGTTAGTATGACCGGCATCTAAACTAGCCTTATTAAGAAGTACTCCCATGCGATTGATGAAGAGTTAGTTTTGGTGGAGAGTTTCCGACAGAAGACACCTCCTCCAACCCTGTCTCCAAGTTTTGATCCATCTGTGAAGAAGTTTACCGCTCCCTTCTTCGAGAAATCCTGCCCCACCCAGTCCCCTTTTGAGGGAATATACATAGGTAGAGAAGGAGCTTCTGGGAGCCATTTCGGAGGCGCTGTAATCTATGTGTTCAGGGCGAGGTAAAAGCCCACGAGAACTCCAGAGTGTTACCACCCGGTTTCACTGAGGCTAATAGCAGTTCGTACTGCGACAATTTTGTCTGCAATATCCGCAGGCGCCGTGTCCAACATAACGTTAAGCGTCAGTGTAGGTGTGGTTCATAATGCTCCACCAATTCCGATTATGCCGATGCGCTGTAAATGCTCCAGTTGTTTTACAAGCGTATCCTTCTTGAGCTAATGAAGTGGGGAGAGACCCCACCTTTTACCGATACCTCCCAACAGCAGTACAAGGTCACCGACAACTTTCTTATCCTTTCCTCCATGTTAGGCTTCCACGACCGCTTCCAATCCAGGATCGAGAGCCCAAGTACTTGACCCTGTCTGAGAGCCGCATACGAACACCCCCGCTGGAGGGAAGTACCACAGCGTGTACCTTGAACTTCCTGGTAAACAAGACCAGTTCCTCCTTGTTAAGAATTACTGCGAGGCCGCCGTTGATCGCCCACCTGGTTACCTGGTGCAGGTAAGCTTGAGCCCTATAAAAAGGGTGTCTAAAATTAGTCCCTTAACCAAAAGTTTTACATCATCTACATAGGCGATCACCCGACAGCCCAGAGCAGGACAGAGAGAACAGCACCTTGCGGAGTGCCCCTATTGACTCTCTGCTTACTGAAGGCACTCCCACACACCACCGTGAGAGTTCTGTCACGAAGTAAGCTGTAGATAAGCCTTATTAGGTTGGTTTCAACCACCAGATTATGAATAGATTTGACTAATGCCTCTGAAGTGATATTGTTGAAGGCCGCCTCGATATCGTGGAAGGCCCCTACAGCATAATCTTCATTCGTGAAGGCTTCCTCTAACCCCTTTACCAGTGCAGGGCAGTATCCACTGCCCCTTTTTCTGAGCTCTTAAAGTCAGTCACGAGGATTCACGTTTCTTATGTACAAGTCTATCAGTCTCTCTAGCGTTTTTAGAAAAAAAAAAAACGATGACAGACTGATAGGCCTAAAATTCCAAATTAGCTAAGAAAGGTTCTTGATACCACTGTTGCCGTCTGCTGCCGAATGAGTTCTGTCATGATTGCGGCGATTTAGAGACATCCGAGAGTGTAAGATATTATCAAATTCACTTCCCGACGTGTGGGCCTGCCGCTATTCGATCCATCATTCATTATTTTGTGACCTTCGTCAAAACAATGAACTAGCTTTAATTCTAGGGAAGAGAGAAATACAAGAAGTCTGTACTCCGGTGCGGCCTGTATATACTTGGCTATATCACTACAAGCCCGTAGAGCTCTTAGGGTGTTTGGAGGGCTGGTTACGTTAGAGGTTATGGACCTCTTTAGTGCATCGTCGGAATCATCTGCTGTCCGTGGAATTTCAGTGGCCAGCTTCTTACACCCTGAAGGAGTGCGTATAGATTTTTTGACGACACTCTTCGCCCTCCCGACACATGCTTCAAATCCTTGGGTGCTCGGACGTCGTCGTACTTTTGAAACATTCTAAGGCGGCTCTTCTGACCCGCGATGTTCTAACTGCAGGTCGGACACCCATTTTGGTCTTAGAAGCATTGCAGCGTGGGACAGTTTGCGTTCAGACAATTTGGTGGTTGGTGGTGTTGTCTGTGCAGAACTTCCGAGTTCTAGTATTTCCTCCACCCAGTATCGCTTTGGAGCTACCCTCCAGGAGTTTTCTCAAATATTTTCTGTTGGCCCTGTTGCATTCGCTTGCAACCCAGACACCAAGGGATGTGCGGCTGCTGACGCTGCACACAACATCTAGTGTTTTCCGCGTGTAGCCTGTCTTTGAAGGCATTTTTCTAAGTTTTGCAAATGAATATTGGATACAAAGCTCCGCCTATTGGATCTTTAAGCAAACGTGGCCAAGATAGAGAGGTAGGTGAGAAGAGAATATATTTACATATATAGAACATCAGGGAAGCTCTGGCAGGCCGTTGTAGTAATAGATGCTGCAAAATAATGAGGAGCAGCAGGCAATTTCTCACTTTTCCTTTAGCTGTCATGCACTGTAATGGAAGCAAGTCTCGGTGCGCCACTTCGTCTTTCTTTGACGACCTACGCATGTGGAATGGCGTCAAAGAATATAGCATGTATGGCGTAATTTGCAAGATACTCTAAGTGGCTCAACTAGAAGAAGTGAAACTTTCATGATGTCATGGTGTTATAATGGACCTTCTACTTTATGCCCAAATGTGCCGCTGCCTTTCAGGGGTAGCCACACCTGCCTAGCTACCTACAAATCAACTAAAAACTTTTTAATAGCAATTTGATGTGAAGCCATGACTTAAACAAATGACGACGTAAAAGGCATTATATGGATCCCTTAATTGTATTTAGGTTTATGTATTTTGCAATTATATATAATACATTCGTCAACAAATAGTAAATGCATTCGCTCACCATGGACCATCCTTTGTTTTAGAAATATAGCACACTTACCTGAAAAAGAGAAGGAAAAAGTGTTAAGTATGCTTCAAAATAAACTAAGCGAAAGATATGCATATGTATATTTATGTAAATATTTGTTGCTAACCGAAATATGTAAAATAGCCTTTTGATAAAGCTAAATATTCTTCGTGTTGTCAGATAAACTACTGTCGTCCTAAATCACTAAAAATCTTATGATAACTAAAAAAGACAGACTTCCTAAATCAATTAAGATAAATAAACTATCCTAAACCCATAAAAGCATTTAAAAAGACAAGAAAATTATCAAAAAGTAAGTTTTGATAATAGACCAAGAAAACACAAATAATTTTAATTAAGATACGTCCTCTACGCCAAAACGAGTACATAAAAGGCACAGAAAACAAAATATCGGTCAATCTTAATTCCAAAGCAACTGTACACATACATACATTGTAGATGCACAAATTATTACCGCCATTCAGCTGTCCTAAAGACAAAATGAAATCCCTTTTCTGCAGCAGCCAGCCGACAACGTCAACAACAGCGAAAGCAACAAAAGCCTTCTTCAAAAGCAAAGAAATTGCAACAGCAACAGTAATCAATGTGCCAAAGCAATAACAGCAAGCAAGCAATTTGTCCGAGCACTTGAGGCTCGGCAATACTTAGTCGCCCTGCGGCCCATGTCAGGACATATTTATAACAAACAAAAGAGTAACAACTTGACGCCCATTGACCGGCCATTGCCACCAGCAGCGCGCTGTGTTCCAGCTGCCAATAATGTAAAATGGATGTCTTAGCAGCTTCAATGCCTGTGCCCCGCGCATACACTCTTTGCCTTTCGCTTTTCCTTTACAACTAAGGTTTTTGTGCACCAAATCGTCTAATAGAAATAACCGGTGGTAGGGAGCCAGGCAGCGCGCAACTTTTGAGGCATTCTGCTGTTCAAATCAGCGCCATTGTGAACGCATTGACAGCCTGTTGAAAAACCTAAATTGGATTATGATCACCAATTTCGGGAGGTATACGCAAGCATACACACGCAGACGTACTCGTACATATGTTTGTATGTCAGTTGGTAGGCACTTTCGTATGAAGGTAGTTGACACAATCAATGCGAACAGCAGGACATAATTTGAGAACGACCCGACGCACGCTGGAAACAATAAATGTACCCACACATACTTACATAAATATCCATGCCAAAGTGTGTATGTTCATGTACGATTTTGGAGCGATATCTGAGAGAAAGTGGAATTTAATTTCAGTTACAATTTGTAATCTTTTGTTTGATTTGCAGCCTGTTGTCTTTTGAAGGCAGAAGTAATTTACTTTTATTTACTGTTTTGATAATGTGCCGTGATTTTTTTGTTAATTGATTACTTAAAAGCGATTATTCTGTATATTGTTTATTTCTTTGCTTGTCAGCTGCCTTAAAGCCCGCCGAAACGTACATTTAAGCAATCTAACTGAAGCATGGAGATGTAAGGCAGCTAACATTTATATACATAAGAATGATTTCCAATCAACAGAAAATAAAGAACCACATTACCAATGAAAATCTATATGGGCAAATCTAAAAAACAGGTAACCTTTGTGTTATTTAGCTTTATTTTCACAGTTGTAAACTAAATCAAGCTGGTTGCTTTTAGATATAATTCATTGACGTATACTTGAAGCCTCAAAAAAAAATTTGGATCAGTTTGCTGCATAACTTTTGAAATATAGGTGTTTAAATTAAAAAAAAAATAATGAAAAAAAGTGAATTTTTTATGTAATTTTTAAGAGGGGCACAATTAATTATGTCATAACTTTTGAAGCACACCATATTCTGATTTGAAATTAAATGGGCATTTAGCACTTATGTGTATACTTCATATGTAGTAGGTGAGAAAAGTGTGCATTAAAAAATAACGAAATGGAAAGTAACTCAAAGTCTGTAACTCCACATTTCACAATTTTCAAAATTTACGGTTTATCGCGTATAGGTTTTGAAGCATTTCATTTTAAGAACTTTTTAAGTATGTATTGTATTCTACAAACAATTACGAATAATTTTATACCTTAGCAAGAGGTGTGCTTTCAGAATAAACTAAATTTTAAAGATAAAATATTCTGCGATCTTAAGCGTAATTTTTATTTCAAAAACACCTTAATTGAAGGCACATTTGGAAAATACGTCGAAACGATCTAAATCTTTCTATAACTGCTAGTCCTTATAAAATTACATATACCTGTAAAATGCTTCAACAAATTTTTCCCTAGAAGTGTGTAAAAACCCTGATTTACTACTTTTAATGATGCTCCTTCTTTTAGTCGGAATATTTCGAGAGTGGTATTAAAGCAACTTTTTTTCGACAAATGTTCTGATAGTTGCTCTTACTTAATTGGAGCCTTCTAAATTCAATGGCGTCCTCAGTTTTACCCTGTTCGATCCACTTTTCGAGATAGCAGTAATTGAAAATTTGCTTAAATTTTAACTATTTTATAAAAAAGTCCCTGAGTTTTAGAGATATTTTACTTAAATTTTGCACATAACCGTTTTTAATATTACCTTAACTATTCCATAAAATCATCAAAATCGGTTCACTTAAACATCTAGCTCCCATACAACTGATTGATCCGAAATGTTTTTTTGCGTTATAACTCCTCCAATTAAACAGGTTAAAATTTGCTATAGGTTCAATTTAACATATAACACGCATACAATTTATTATTAGATATGAAGTTAGAGTTATAGCGCAAAAACACATATCTGAGTAATCAGTTGTATTGGAGCTATATGTTACTGTGAACCTATTTCGATAAGTTTAAGGAATAATTAAGGTAATATTAAAAAAACTGTTATGTGCAAAATTTTAGTCAAATAACTTCAAAACTGAGGGAGTTATTTATAAAATAGTTAAAATTTAATCATATTTTCAAGTATCGTTATCTCGAAAACCGGAGCAATCTGGTAAAACGGGGCATGTCATTGAATTAAGAACGTCCCAATTAAGTGAGTTCAACTTTGAAAAGCTTTGCTCAAAGTTTACAACTTGAACAGCGTAATTTGAACCCAGCTTATTCTTTTGTTTTCTATTTCATGTTTATTCCTCGTCTAACTTTTGAAGCACTTGATTAAAATGAATTACAGTTATATTAATCGATTTATTAAGAGATTACGAATAAAATGATATATAAAACATAGGTGTGCTCACAAATTTAAAAATTAAAATTTTTATTTTGAAAGTGTACCTATTTTTTAGACTTGCCCATATCCTTCGTAGGTTACTGAAATATGTAACGGTAATACATATAATCAGTCGGTGATGCTGTAATTGCTTAATTAACATCATTGCCCAGAATGAAAAAAGAAATATTATTACAATTATTTAACAACCGCCAACTAAATTTCCTTCTCGTAGTTTTGTTCCCAAGAACGCTTCAAAACCAATACCGTAATGAGAACAAAAGCTTTGAGAACGTTCTTAATGGGAATTATATAAGAACAAAAGCCTGTGGAATATTCGCAAAGACAACGAAATGCGAACAATACTTTCGGGTACATTTCTAAGAGAAAAAAAAGTCTAAGGAACTTTGGGCACTAAAGTCTCAGGAACTTTCGGACAGAGAACGAAACGGGAACACATCTTCTCTGAAATATTCATGAAGAATAGAAATTCTCGCTTTTCTCATAGCGTTCCATTAGCTTGAAATGTTTGAATATCAAAAATTAATCAAAAAAGGACTGAATGATAGCTATGAAAACACATAAAGTCAACGAAAAACTTAATGTAGAACTTTTCTTGCAAAGAAAATTAATATCTAATTGTTCCTTGTTGTACAGTTCATCCTAATGATAAACGATCCTTAAATTGAAGCGATTCATTT
Organism: Rhagoletis pomonella; assembly: GCF_013731165.1. Taxonomy (NCBI): domain Eukaryota; kingdom Metazoa; phylum Arthropoda; class Insecta; order Diptera; family Tephritidae; genus Rhagoletis; species Rhagoletis pomonella. Next base: position 45,099,358 of record NW_023458556.1, on the reverse strand, counting down.
TTCCTCTGGCTTAGAATTAATAATCGTGGCTCTCACTGAAACGAGTTTCATCCCCACGCGCAGACGCTCCTCTCGTTCTTAACGTTAAGTTCTCAAAACTTTTGTTCTCGTTTTGTTCTCCAGTAAAACGTATCACAAACTTTCCCGATACTTTCGTACTTATTTTGTTCTCATTGGAAACGTTGCTGAAAGTTTCGTACTCTTTCTGTTCTTCTTGAGAACAATGCCGAGAGTAATGTTCGCATTCTTTACATAAACGTTCCCGAACCTTTTGTTCTCATTTAGTTCCCGTTCCAACTGCTCTCAATACTTTTGTTCCCGTTTGGCTCTCTTGTAGGAATGTTCTATGACATTACAGAACCAAACCAAAACTGGAACGCGTTCTCGGGCGTTCTCGGGCCCTGATTTGTAGTTTATAGAGAAAATCTGAAAGCTGTCAGCTACCGTAGAAGTTGCTACTTTCAGCTTACTCTATGTACTATTCACGGTCAAACAAACCAAATATCTGTGCATTAAATTTTCCATAATTACATATGTATTTTCGTTTGTATTTTCGTACATAGATTACTGTTGTTAAACTTAAATTATATTTTTATTACTTTATATTACATGTATGTATCTTCTGTTGCTCTTAAGCCAATTGTGAAAGCATTTCGAAAAGTACCTAACCGTTTTTCAGTTTGAAGAAAAACAACATAACCAGTTGACAGCTAGCCAAAAACTTTTTCGTTCACTGTTTTCAGCTTTTTTTTTCATTCTTCCATTTTTATTTCATTTTTTCACCAATCACATAGACTTTCAACAAACATAAATTTTGTAGGCACAGCGCGCGTGTTAAACTACAACTTTACACAAATCACTTTTTAATGTAGAAATTATTTAAGTACAAATTGAAAATTCGCAAGTTATTTGTAAGTACTTCTTGCAATACATATGTATAAGTATTAGTACTTATACTTACATTTGTAGATATATAATCTATTTAACGAACTTTGCCTCCCTGCAGCTTTAGTCATTTCTTATGCACATCTCTCCAGCAGTCTGATTTATGTATGCATATCTAACTGTTTACTATCTGCATAGATTTGTGTATATCTTCACCACCTAAACTCCTCCCAACCGCATTCTCTCATTCTACCTTCACTACTTTTAGTTTTCACTACTTTTATTTGCTTTCATATTTACTGCTTCTTAGCTTCCATTGTGTTTGCTTGTTTATTGTTTTGCTTTTGTTAGTTGTACGCGAATATATTCGACAGGAAATCGATGTTATAAATCAAAGTCTGACAACGTTGGCGGATGCTGCTGAAGGTGTGTGCGATGCGGTGGCTGGAGTATGGAGCTGGAACCGTAAAAGTTATTTGTTGGCAAAAACGCATTTTGGCTCATCCTTTCTTGGTTCAAAGCTCACAAAACTTCTATATTCATCTACATTAATATGCTAGTGTGTGCGAAATTATATATGTATGTATGTACATAAATAAATCGATTTACATGGTCGGAGACCCAGTCAAGAATTGCTTAGGGTGCGTGAGTGTTAGTTACACTTTGAGCAGCAGAAGCCTTTTCGCATGAATGGATGCGTACAAGTTTTCATATTCTGCGAGCTTAGCCGGAGCCGTACTACTTATAAAAATAGGGTATAAATAAAAGATCGGGCTTGTAGCCACATATTGTGCATCAGCTGTCACAGTTGTCACCATTAGCTCAGAGGTTGGCGCAAGGCTTTCCCTCCAATAATTTCTACCACTGTTTCAGGTACAGGGAGAAGAAGGGAGAGCATCGATCACTTTGCCTGCCACTGTCCTGTTTTGTTCTAAATACGAAAACGTCATCTCAGACATCTCTTTTACATTTGCAAAGCGGACTAAGAATCCTTGGGTATGCACAGTCTTCTCCGATGTGTGATGCCACAATGGGACTTCTGGCTGAAGTGTGACTCTGTATGCACATTCCCTATAGAGTGCGGCAGTCATAGGCTATGGCAAATTCCTACCCTGATGCATAAGCCGTATAACACAATAAGCTTTGCACAATCTATTTTTAGAAAAATTAATAAAGTCAAAGGAAATAAAGTACGGATGATCACCGTAGGTATAATGTACTAACATAAAACACTTTTGTTATGTAATGTTTGCTGAGGATCAGAGTACTGTCTAACTTTCGTTGTCGATGGTAAAACCTTTTGCCCTTATCGTTATCTATTGTCACTGATATATGATTCACTACGTTTTTCGAAGTCGTTATCGATATACATATGTACCGATATTTTTATCGATTTCTTTAATGAAACATATGACGATAACACATCTAATACATAATAATTTCGAAAGATGTATATGTATTGATATTGTTATCGATGTATTCATCGATATATTTACTGAAATTTTATTTATATTTTTTACAGATTTCTTTAATGACATATATACCGATAACTTATCTAAAAGATAATTTCCACGTATGTATATGTAGTGATATTGTTATCGATATATTTATCGATGTATTTATTGAAAATATTATCGACATATTTTTCGATATACTTTTAGATTAGTCAAACGATATCCTTGTAGAAATACTTGCCATTCGCCATTGTATTCGGAGTCGTTATACTATTTTTGAGGCTTTTGCATTGTGTGATAATGTAAAACTGAAAGCAATGCTACCTTAAATTAAAATTTTCATTTAAAAGCAGCAATAAACTGCTAACTGGTGCAGTACAATTAGAAATTATAGTTATCATCGTAGGACGTTAGGTAAAGGGCTAATTGTTAGATGCATTCAAAAAAAGGCTACTGTGGAACAGTAATTGTGGATGTTGAGTAGGGCCAATAAAACTACGATTATCTAGAGTTTGTTTGCGTTTTTTTCTCTCATTAAAAGTTTAACTAAATTTGTTTTTTATAAACGCGAGCTTCTTCTAAAAAGCATTTTTGGAGGTTTTGTTTTCCGACAACGACAAACTAGTCAGTTCTGACAACCTTTTATCAACTTTACTAAGTAGGATTTTCCATTTCTTAAACGTATAGACTAATGCGAGAACAACGCTTCCATATTGTACAAATTTATTTTAAAATCAGGTTTCAGTTTGGTAATGTCAACCCGTTGTGTTATCGCAATAATCCTGTTCAGTAACTCGGCACATTTTAGGCTCAATGGGCAAATAAAGAAAAAAAATATCCAGATTTGGAATGAAGTGAATCCACACTGAGAAAAGAGTCTAGTCAACTAAACTAGTTTTTAGCCATACGAGATTTGGTTATAGTTGCATTAATTGGTTGTAGTTAACAAATCTGGTGCTGAGAGTAATATTTTTGGAGGAATTTTTTCTGAGTGCATTGGATATCCAGGGGGCATCATTACAACCGCAAAAGCACACAGTTTGGTGAAAACTGTAGATCTTACTTCTTTAAAATAAGAATCACAATGCTTTGATTGAAGATTATCTCGTGCCCCAATTGAGTGGAATGCTGATTGAAAACAAGTTATTCCAACAAAAGTTAACGCCCTGTAAACACACATTGTACTAACCATTGCCGACATATCCCCCCATTGAATTAAAAAGTTGTCTATAGTTATACCTCAATATGCTCAAAATTATATACAGCATACTAATGACAAGTTTTTGTTATCACATTATTCTATGTATTTCAATTTTAAGTTACCTAGCTTAAAAAAAAATTATCAATTTTTACTGAGGCCTTTTCAATTGTGACTGCTGGGCACAGTGGATTCGATACCTACATTCTACTCATCCTCCGTATTTTGTAAGCAACTATGTGCCCTGTGCATATTTTTCACGTTTTTTACTAGCAATTTTGCGGCAACATTGCCAAAAATATTTGCGCACTTTGTGAATGTTTACGCACAAACATACTAATATATAAGCATACATACATACATGCACACATATGTATTGTATGTAGGCGGCGCACTGTTTCCAGCTTGCAAACAATTGCACACACGAATTGCCGAAAACAACAACAGTCAGTAGCGACAGCAATGTTAGCAATGCATTACCAACAGCTAACAAAACATTAAGTCAAAATAGATGTACGTTAATTTTTTTATTTTTTTGTTGTGGAGAGGCGTGGCGAGGCCAACAGACACTAAAAGGTATAAACGAAGTGCAGAGCTACTAGTAAACAGAGGCTGGCAGAATTTATTACACGTATGTCAGCTGGTATTGTTATTTAGCAATTTTTCAATGCTGCCACACGCCGGCAGCTTGACTCGATGGCGAACACTTTTGTTGGATGAAAACGTGTAAAAGTTTATTTTTTCTTCTTCGAATAATGTAGATAATACATGTAGTATATATAAAAGAAAATAATAAAAGGCTTAGCATAGGAAAAATTTTGGTAATACGAAAAATAACAATAAAATAAGAATGGAAAATAACACGGAGAGCGCACTCAGGCGGCATTAAATTGTAAACACTTGAAGGCAGCCAAAAGAATTATCGCTAAACTCCCACCGGAATAGATATGGTATGTGCGTGTGTTTAATCGAACTGACAGAAATTGAAAATAAAATAAAAATTTATGTAAATTTCACGCAGCACACCCACTCATGGTACATAAATTATTGTTAAACAAAAAACACTGAAAAATACGCTTTAATAGCAAACCAAGCAAAAAAAATAAAAATTCCATACATTCCATTGATAAATATAAATAGCAATGCTCTATAAAATATATATGTATAATTAAACGACTTTAGAATAAAAACAAACCGATCAACAAGCAAAACAAAATTTGCAGTTTTCTTTTTATTGTATTTTATATTTTACTTGATCTACTTTTAGAAGCAGCCATCAAAGAAATCGACTGATATAAACAGTTGATAAAAAGCCGATGAAGAAAGCTAGCAAAGAGGGGAAGAAGGCTCCTAAATTGCGACTGACAAGAAATTATACTCTAACGTCTTGAAGGCAAGCGGACCCGAGGTGGGCTAATGAAACGTTAAAGAAAAGCAAGCAACGTTTCTCGCAAAAACCAAACGTGTAAAGCAGAATGAGTGATGATGATATGTATAAAACGCTGAAATTCTGAATTTTTTTTTATCATAAAGGAGCGAAATTCTTTTGACTGTGACGTAACCTGGAAAAGTGCATGCCTGCCTTACCATCACTAGCATATTTGCACATATCCTACAATGCGCTTCATTCTCATTTTTGCTATTTTATGTATGCATAACCAAAAGATAATTTAGGTAGGCTATATTAAGTGAAGCTATTCTAAAACAATTTCCCAATAAGGGCCGAAAAACCTGCTTCCCTGCATGCCTCCTAGAAAGGGGTTTCCTATTTACAATTTACGCGAATGTACTTTAAACTTGATGACATTTTTGAATTAAAATAACAGCATTAAAAGCAGGCCATTTTAAAGTGCGTCCCACAAAAGATCTTCTGGAAGCTCTTATTTAGGTAACGAACGCAGCAGCCTTTCGATGTGTGCCACTCCATATACAAAAGGAAGGGGAAAGTAATGATTTCCAGAAGGGTATTTTGGAAGATATATTTTAGCTTCTGAAATAATCGACTGGAAAGTATGTATGACCTGTCAGCCGTGTAGCTGTTCAGGAAGTTGAACTTTTTTGGTACTTTCATGAAAATAAAAAAAAAATTTATTTTCAGCAAATCAACTAAAATAAAGAAGGTAAACTCCCACATATTGTTCAACATGTTAGAAAAACTGTTTTCGAATACTAATAACGGGAAGGTAAACCTTTTATTCGTGTATGTGACAAAAATGAAATATGTGTCTGCATTGACCTTCACTAAAAAACCAGTATAATTTAAGTGTGGATCAGGACACCAGAACAATTTGTCTAAAACCAGGATAAATCCTGGAAAACTAGGACGTCTGGCAGCCCTAGAATACGACCAATGACCAATTTTTAAAGGTAATTGTTGCACGGGTATTAGACAATCCCAACCTAATCCAGGCCATTTGATAGATCAGGGCGGTGCAGTGGAGTTAAAATCCTCAATTGAAGTGATGACTCTCTGAAACACAACGGTTATTTTTAAAAAGTGGCATAGGTATAAACATTCTCCCAATGCTTATGGTGTTTTTATTTTTTTTTAATTCTTTTCTTGACATTATGCAAAAATAAGTTGAAAATCGAAAAATTAAGAAAATCGAAAGTTACATAAATGTATATTTTGCTCGTTTACATTTTGCGCTGAAGAGCTGATTGTTGTTTTGTACGAACCAAGGCACATTAAACAGGTAGTATCAGTAGAGTAGCCGATTTGATTTTTTTCAAATTATTTGGTCTCGAAAATGTCAAATATTTTCAATTTATTCTCATTAAAATTCTAAATTGTTAAAATTTATTTGCATGTGAAACCTTTTTTCATAGCAACTTTTGGAACGTGCGTCCAACTCAGCAGCACAACCAGTGATTACTGGGCTTGAAAAGGATAAATCAATGCTTCGAGAAGCAAACAAATTTACTAAGAAAGAAAGTTGCAACAATTTTTATTTTTCCGATTTCAATTTTTTATTTTTTTATTTTTTTGTCACATGGTACGCTTTGATTTAGAAAAAAAATCAGGACAATTTTTGACACTTTCGATACCAGAAGTAACAACAAAATACACGCAAATATTGTTTTTGCTCTAATGCTACTACCTGTTTGATATGCCTTGGTACAAACACAGGATTGCATATCTCACATTTAAATCTCTGTAAACAATTGGGTATTATTATGGGAAGTCCCTCAAGAAAAAAAGATTTTTCTGATCGAAAAATATTTATTTTCATAAGCTATATACCATTTCCACACATCTGTAGACAAGAGTTTACGCTTTATTTAAAATAATAATTTACTATATCCGTGCACTAATTTATTAACAATTTCGGTATGAAATATGGCATTTTTTGCAAGCTGAGCTGCCAACACAAAAGATATCCACGAAATATCTCTGCAAAAGATGTTCAGCCCCTCTTCTTCGGCAACACATGAAGCAGAATTCTACTTAGTGAGGGTTATAATGCAAAAACCCAAATTTCCTCTATTTTCAAACAACTCGCAACGGGTCTGTGGAGGGTGAGGGGTGACTTTTCATAAAGCGCGGTCCATCCTCTTTCGTTTAGGATAGATTTTGGGGTGCCACAAATACTCCTCCTCCGCCCCACCCTAAAATCGTTGTACAAATAACTAAACATTTCCCCAATCCCTTAATTGTCCAAGTGCTTCCGTTGTCTGTGGCAACTACACCGACCAACCTTGTGTTTGAATTGAATCTATATATATAAAACAAAGTCGTGTTAGTTACACCATTTATAACTCAAGAACGGCTAGACCGATTTTTATGATATTTGTTTTTTGAATTTTGTCTACCTTCCGAGTAGCAGAATAACTATTAAAACAACCGCTAGGTGGCGCTGGAGTCGAGTTATTAGTAAACCCCGTATTTATGGTCCGATTCGCCTCATATTTGAGATATGTATTGACAATAGGAAAAACAATACCACTGAAAAAAAAGAGCAGCCAGGTGGCGTTGGAATCGAGTTATTACTAAAAATCGTGTTTATTGGCCGATTATCCTCAGATTCAAAATATGTATTGATAACAGGAAAAAGAATATGTATATGTAACTAAAAACCGTATTTATGCTCGAATTTATTTCATTATCGAAATATATGAATTCACATACCGATGGTCCTCTGCAATAACGACACAACTCAAAATTAAAAAAATCAAATCTCATATTACTGCTTCTAATCCTTGGCTCGAATTTATTTCATTATCGAAACATATGAATTCACATACCGATGGTCCTCTGCAATAACGACACAACTCGAAATTAAAAAAATCAAATCCCTTATTACTGCCTCTAGTCCTTGGCTAACCCATGCCTTATCCTAACTAAAGTAAGTAGTGGAAGTGTTCGTGGTAAAAATTTTGAACTTGGTACGAAAATATATGAAATCAATGACATATTCATGGAGAAAAATTGAAGCTATTGGAAAAGGGGCGTGGCACCTCATATACTACCAAATTTTTCACACTGTATATCTCTGGAAATGTTCATGGTAGAGTGCTGGAACTTGGTATGGAGGTAATATGTATATGAAATCAATCGCATACTCTTGAGAAAAATTTGAGCTATTGTAAAAGCGCGTGGGCCCTCCCATACAATAAGAATTTTTCATACTGCATTTCTCTGGAAATGTTCATGGTAGAGTGCTGGAACTTGGTATGTAGATATATGAAATCAATCGCATAGTCATGGAGAAAATATGGAGCTATTGGAAAAGGGGGCGTGGCACCTACCATACAAGCCGGATTTCATACTGTATATCTCTGGAAGTGCTCATGGTACAGTAATGGATCTTCGTATGGAGATACATATATGAAATCAATCCCATACTCAAGGAGAAAAATGGGCTCTTTGAAAAGAGGGCATGGCAAAGTACAAACGTACTGTCTTTTCCTTATCTTTGAATGTGTATATAATTCTTCTGTAGGTATGTTTGTGAGTGAAATCCTAAATGGCTGGAGTGATTTTAAAAAAGTTGTGTGTTTGTGTTTGAGTGAGTCTCTGGATAGTTTAGTTTCACAATTTAACCCGCCAGTTGGCGCTGGAGTTGAGTTATTACTAAAAATCTTTTTTATGATCCGATTTGACGAATATTCAAAATTTGCATTGGAAACGGCAAAGGCAGTCCAATTGCAAAAAAGAGCTTTGAGGTGATGCTGAGGTCGAGTTATTACCAAAAATCGACAAGTGAGAAAAGGTGCCGTGAATGTCAGACTAAATCGACCTGTTGCCCCATTGAGTATATCGAACTCTCGTGCAATACGATTGGCCCAACGGCTGTGATTTCCCAATATTATTATTCGTTAAAGCTTCATTCGGACATACCAGGGTTGAGTTGTGCAGTGGTAAATCTCAAACCACTACCTGTCGAAATACCTTAAAAGCCAGTTTAATAAAAGCAATTTAGTGAAAATTTATTTTATTTTTATTGAATTAGTATAGAACCTGACAGAAAAAAATTATTTTTCACTTAAATTTCTTTCGTGAAACTGGCTTTTAAGGTATTTCATCTCAGTCTATGTATGTATGTATATTGTATTTCTGTTGAACAAGGATACGCATCCATTTTGAAATTGCCACCAACTATAAGATAAAGTTTCACTACAGATCCGGATCATTGTTGCCGCCGGGGAACTAGTTCATGGACATAACACTTTCGTTAGTTTATTTAAGGCGGCAAACGACCACCAAACCATAATCTTAGCCGATGAATTTGCCGATGAAAATCGTGGACTGTTGGAGAAAATGTTGGACCAAAATGACTAAATTAAAAATCTAATTTTGGGCGGGACGAAGTTCGCCGGGTCGGCTAGTTTATTCATAAAAGTAGTTATTCTTGGAAACGAAGTGAGGGTACCTACGAATCTTAAGCAAACTGTCCCAGATGGATAAAGAGCCACAAGAAAAAAGTAGTATACTATGTAGCTGGATTGCTACTCCGGACAAATTTGTACGCTTTTTTTTATATAATAAACACTTGCAACTCACATGTTCATATTTGATTGGTTGAAGTTGCATGCATTTAAGTATAGTACAAAATAATCTACAGTGCTTAGTTTTACTGAAATCATATTGCAGCAAAAAAAAAAATAATATATATAAGCTCCTAAAATTGCACACAAAGCCTATTGCATCCTTATTTCTAGTATATACTCTTATCTCAATACAACGCTTGATACACTCAGAAGGATTTATGAATATTTAAACAATTAGCGCTTGCGTAAAAAGAAAGCCTTTCTATTTATGTATATGCTCAAGCTTACACTTTTACTACCGTAAGCTGCCTTGTTTTATGTCATCGTAGCGACAGGATGTACTTTTTCATACATCAACTATGCTTGACAGATTTCTGTCATAAATCTCAAGTAAAAAGTTTTAAATTATTTTTGTAAGCTATTTCTGAGCTCAAAAAGTATTTTAAAAACAATACTTTTTATGGAAATGAAGGCTTTAAAAATGCAGCATTTACCGTAGATCTTTTCCACACAAATTTTACGATGTAGATACGTATGTATGTGGGTACTTTACATATATGATTATTTATAAAATATTCATATATCCTTTCGAACGTCCCGTAGTGAATTGGGCATAAATCCAACCCGAAAAACCACACGGGCGGCAAGTAGATAGCCGTAAAAAGCAACAAATACTTTTGGGCCATAATACTTGCATAGCAATGCATATATGTATGTACATAGGTATGTGAACAAATATGTATGTCACACACTCGCAGCCATGGGACAGTTTAGCATACTGAAATCGAATCGCTGTCACTTAATCGGTGTGCGGAGAAAGCATATACCACATCGAGGCACACACACTTGCACATCAGTCAATGTAAATGCATTTTAAGGATGCGAAATCCACCTGAGCCACACTGCTGCCGAATCAAATCGAACAAAGCAAAGGCGAATCAGCCACTCATAAGCCATGGGCCAAAAAAGGAAGTAAGCTTAAACACTAAACAGAAAAGAGTACAACAAAAGCTCATCATTGTAAGAGAGCGCATAAAATTTATAATAAAAAAGGAAATATTTGTATGCCTTTAGCTGCAAGTGAGGGCCGCTGTGGCAGAGCACAGACAAAAAAGCCAAAAAAAAAGCAAACAAACGATAAGCGATAAACAGCGGAAGCTGTCGCCAAATTGGTTGTTCAGTAGCTTCCAGTAAGAAATTGAGTAGCTGTGGGTGAATCGCTGGTGTTGCAGTGTGAAGATACATATGCGTGGAAATCGTTTTTCAATTCATAAACGAAATTTTGTGAAACTTCCTGTTCCGGTTATGTGTGTGTGTGTGTCATGTAACAGCGCAACAGCAAGATAAAACAGCCACCCATACGTATGTTACTAGGAAACAACAAAAATGCATGTTTAACAAACCAGCCTGCCACGTGCGACACACGCACCACTGATTGCGGTTCAACGCAAAAACAACACCGCTGAATCGTCACAATGAGCCATTGGTTGCGTGGCAGCAGGAATAAATAAGCTTGTTGCCAGTCAACTTTTATTTTATTTAAAAAAAAATACCTATAAAGTGCGGTGGTTGTGTTTGAGTAAAAAAAAAATTGTATCAAAAATCATAAGCATTCGTAAGCTTTGCGCTTCAGGCTTAAGCTGATGAACGACTGTTGTAAAAAGCGGGCTTACATATGAAAGAATTCCCATTTTATTAAATTTACCCCCTGCACTTTAGTAAAAAAAAAAACTTTAAAGTTTTTATTTAAAAATTATAAAATCAAAATTTTTTACGCATTTCCTGTCAGCTAAGAATTGCAAATTCCTGCCGCAAACTCTCAATTTGCATTTGACATTTTTCGCATCCGCCCGCCACTGCAATTAATTTGTTCGCTAAAATGGCAGTTACGTGCAGAAATAGTTTCTATATTTTTTTATTGTACATATACATACATATATATTTTTTTAGCAAGCATCACAAATTCAGCTTTACACTAAATCAGTGCCTCATCCGCGCGCACTCCACAAATATGCTTGCATACACACACATACACACACCTACAGTCGTTGCGATACCTCCACAACGCGCAGTGAGCTGTACTTTTTTTCGTTTTTTCGTGCTTCTTCACCAACTACTCGTTATTGTGTTGTTGGTTAACATTGGCAACGTTGATTGCCACATAGTGATGTCACAAACTCTTACCGCTTGCCAAAAAGCATATTTGCTACATTGGCAGGCTGCTCTGTGCAAAACTTTGCAACAGCATCAAACTTTTTACCAGATCTTCGTTTTTTCTTGCTTCGTTACTTTTTTTGCTGGCTACACTTACATAAGTATGTATACTCAACCAACCCACATAAGCACTCGAGTTTAACGTTTATGTATGTACATATGTTAACCAACATATGATTTTATGGAAATTTTATAACAACGGATTTTATAGCGTCGCTGACGCTATTAAAGGAGGGCACTAAGAATTCCAAAGAACATTTTTTTAGAACCTTTTTGAAGTAGGAATAATGAAATAAGTTCTTATGGCGCTGCTTTCCAAGTTTGAGGTTGGCATTAACTAAATTTGTCGGAGGAATTTATAAAACAAACACTAAGTTGAAAACCTGCTGGGCAGTAGACATAAAGTTAACGCTCGCTCGATAGAGGCACTATTAGTGTAGTTATCTTTTCTATGCTGCTCTACTGTAGTAAAACTACCCATAACAGCACAGCTTCCGGTTCCTCCTTGATAAAAGGTAGGGTTGCAAAGCGCAAACTTGACAAGAAGCTTTTCAACAGGGCAAACAGATCACATCAGTGCGTCGAGTACAAGGCTGCTCTCACTGAATACAATAAACCCATTAGACGCTCAAGAGGGAAACGTGGAGGCAAAAGTTCGAGTCAATAGAGACACTGCCCGTCTATATAAAATTACATATGTCGAAGGAGACTTCTAATGGGATAGGCCTCATAAAAAGACACGATGGCACCTTCACAAATAACAACAGTGAAACTGTAGAATACCCTGCCCACAGGGAGGTGTTCTTTCTCCTCTACTCTGGTCTGTCGTCGTCGGTGACCTCTTAACCAAACTACAGGAAATTGGTTACTACGCTGTTGGTTATGCGGACGACCTAGTAATTATTGTGATGGGAAAATTCGGCAGTACTGCATCAAACTGGTGTGCCAATTAGGGCCTCATCACAAACCCGCAAAAGGCAGTTCTGGTACAAGAAGGGAAAAGCCGAACATTGTTTCGGTTCGGTTACCGTTAGGCAAACAGTGTTTGAATATTCTGACGCAGGTTGCCTTGGATAAGACTAAGATAAAATTTCCATCTATACAAAACTCTTAGTAAAGCCACCCGAGCCACGTGGGCCTGTCGAAGACTTTTCAGTCGAACATGGGGTCTATACTCCGTCCGATTGTAAATTATGCTCGCTGCCAAAAACTGCCGCTTCACGTATGAACAACGCGTTTAACCGTGGCCTTAGAGTCGCTCCTAAGTTGGACCCCACTCCACATTTTTGTCCAAGCATCAGCAGCTTCAAAGAATTTTCAAAGCAAACTTCTGACAGTACTCTGAAAACTAAGACACAACACAAAGGTATTTGGAGAAAAATACTAGGTCTAGGAATCTGCGTGTTCTCCGACGCTATGCCGAAGGAAATCTGCTTTGGAAGGAAAATTCCAGAACGAGATGTCTGGTTAAATGGTTTAACAGAATTAGATCCCTGACACTGGACACAGATCTATTGGACCTAGCACAAAATTTTATATTGCAATGGTTACTTGGTCCACGGCCTTTGAGGACGAGGTACTAACAATCTCGATTTATGCCATCTGAACCCTGAGAAGGGTTTAAAAAACGCTTTTCTAGTTATCTTTTCAGATATCCAGGCGGATATAAGAGCCCTTTCCAATAGCACGATCCCCTGCAGGCTCGTCAAGGAGTGCTTTGACACTATCTATCTCTTGGCAGTAGGGAACACGGTATTACTATGCTAGGTACCAGGATACTGCGTGAACGTGGGTCACGAGGCCGCCGACGAATTGGCAAGAGAAGGCTCATTGTCTTCACTTGTGGGGCCGGAACCGTTTTGTGGACTTGGTTGGTCGTCCTCGAGGCTTATAATAGTGGCGTGGGTAAACTCATAACGCAGTAAGTAAGTACTGGGGGAGGTAAGGGGCCTTAAATAGGCCAGACTTTTTGGTTATCTTTTCGCTAGGAAAGATATACATATTTTGAACAGAGCCGATATCAAATAGCTTATTGGCTACCTGACGGTCCACAATTACCAGTGCTCTCACATGCACACCGGATTTGTCTTTACGCAGAGGTGGATTGCCTCTTTGCATTGAAGACGAGGAAACGTCGGAGCACATTATATGCCCTTGTCCGTCATTGGCGAGACTAAGACTGCAATGCTACAGTTCTTCCACAGTCAATGCCCTTGAGGTTAGGCATTAGTCTACCAAGAACTTTGAAGCTCTTATAAGGGAGGCTAATAATATCATGGGACCCAAGGGTTAGGAACCCTCGTAAGGATACAAAAGATCTTCTAGGTCGCGGTGTCCCTTGTTTTACTACAACCAAAAAATTTACATTACATTACATCTTACTGATGTAAAAGATCCTTTAATTTTCAAGGTAGGAATTTTGAAGTTTGAAAAAAAATATTGTATTGCAAATTCTAAACTAAAAACAAATTTTGTAACACAATTTTATTTAGAGTTTGAAAAAATTGTTTTTTCATATTTCGAAAATTCATATCTTTAAAAGAATTCATATCTTGACCCAAGAGAGAATAGATAAAGTCCGCTCAGAAAACTAGACACTAAGGCCAGCCTGCGCGGACATCACTGGCGCGGTGAATACAACACCAGCTGCGGCTCTCTCTTTACGACATGGCTCATCTCAGGGTTATCAAGCTCATGCAACCTTTCACTCTCAGGTTCAGAGAAAAAGGAAGGGCTGCGCATTATCTATTTAGATCCGTGCCTTCCGAGATTTAACTTCACACAAAATTTCAAAGTCTTATCTAAATCCTTCATCACGAAAATATATCAACAAGGAGAACCGAAGCTCTCCACGCCGTGAGCTGGGTGGCGTTCAGCTAAGGGACCACGCGGGTTTCCTGAATTATGACACCGGCGTACATATCTGAGATAATCCTCCATTAATTTTTTTCCTATGTCCCTACCATCCATAGGAACACTCAACCACATATTTTTTTCTTGCTACAAATTTCTTCGTATCGCCTTTGGCATTGCAATCCTACCAAGTCAACAGAAATATGAGCAAAATTTTCATCTTGACTCATATTATAATTTTGTTTCACACATGGCGCACAACTATGTCAATTCATATATTGGCACATAAGTACCTTCGTGTATACAAGGATACAAAAACGTATGTATGTATGTTTAAATTTTCGTGCAAGCAAAATTCATGCTCATGCACATATGTATGTATGTGAATTTGTTTAAGCAGTACGCGGAGGATTGCTCCGAAATGTATGCAACTATATCGTTTAAGACATGCATACATACCTACATACTTATGTAAATATGCGCACACATACATAAAGGACTATACGCTGGCGAGGTTGCACTTTTATATTCACAGTTCGTTGCATTGCAAATGTTTCTTAGCGCAAGAAAGCGAAAAAACGAAAGCGAAGAGGGCATAAAAAATGTGGGAAAATAACAGAAATA
>NW_023458556.1:45083003-45084129 GCF_013731165.1 Rhagoletis pomonella | reverse complement strand
AAATACAATGTACACAAAATATTATAAAATAAGTAGTAGAGTGATTGAGATAGTTTTTCCAAGCCGGTTTTCACTGCTTTTTTTTTTGATATCTATAGGCGGTTTTTTGAAATCTCTATTTTTTCGAATATCGAATAAACTGGATTTTTTTCTATTGAACAATCCAGTTTTTTCACAACATGCAAGTCTTGACCTCTCAGTAAAAGTTTCGAGATTTTCAAAGTTTTCAAGATTTTTCGAGTTTAAGGGAAACCCCCAAATAGTTTTAAAATTATATCCTAGGTTAATCGATGATGAGCAGGATCATATTTGTGGCTACGGCGGAAAGAGCACTACTCAAACCCGAAAAAAGTCAGGAAAAAATGCAATAAATTATTAAAAAAAAAACTTAAAAAAGACGAAAAAAAAAAATGTACTAATTTTTCTTTGCGCTTTTCTAAATAAAAGCTATCAGTTTCAAAATCGGGAATCGTTTTTTTTTTTCAGATTACAATTTTTCGAATAAGCCGAAACCCAGTTTTGAAAAAAGCGAATAATCGAACACCCTAGTATGTA
This sequence comes from Rhagoletis pomonella, assembly GCF_013731165.1. NCBI lineage: Eukaryota > Metazoa > Arthropoda > Insecta > Diptera > Tephritidae > Rhagoletis > Rhagoletis pomonella. The sequence continues at coordinate 45,083,574 of NW_023458556.1, read as the reverse complement.
GCAGGCGTATTTACTTGATTAGAAATTCGCCATTTGAAAAATTATTGATTAACATGACTGTCCTAGTATACGGCGCAGAAGCATGGACAATGACAATGAAGTAATCGAGAGAAATAGTCTACGAGCATTTTTGCGTTGGCAACGGCAAATGATAAACGTCTGGCGCTGTCAAATTTAGATGGTTACAGAGCCTTACAAGAAAGCGAGACTGACTTTTTACTGCATTTTTTTTAGCTTTAGGGAACCATAGACATAACTCGAAATATTTTTTACAAAATTTTCGACATAATTCAGGCTTTTTCGAGACTTAACGAGTCTTTGGGGGAATTTCAGAATTTCTTAAAAATTTTCGCGATTTTTCAAAATTGCTTTAGAACCTGTCGGAATTTTTTTAAGATTTTCCGTAACTCTGGAAATCGGAAGTTTTTTGGGAGTATGAGATTTTTTGCATCTTTTGGAATTTTTTTAATTCTTCGAGATTTTTTGCTTCAAAATTCTATTTTTTCGGATTATTCGAGAGTTCTTTTGAAATGTTTGCATTTATGGACCGGGTTTTAATGTTTTTTTTTTT
>NW_023458556.1:45076268-45082903 GCF_013731165.1 Rhagoletis pomonella | reverse complement strand
ATTTCTTAAGGACAAGGAAATTGACATAATGCTCCTTGCTGAAACACACCTAACTAATAGATATAATTTTGACATTTCGGGATATACCTTTTATTGCACGAATCATCCAGATGGAAAGGCGCATGGCGGAACTGGTATTTTAGTCAGAAACCGGATTAAACACCATCATTTGACTGGAATTGCCGAGAATTATCTGCAAGCAACATCAATATGCGTACAAACAAAGCAAGGTGATATTACGCTGTCCGCGGTTTATTGTCCCCCGCGTTTCACGATAACAGAAAAACAGTTTATGGATTTCTTTAGTTCGCTGGGAGAGCGCTTCCTTGCTGCAGGTGATTATAATGCGAAGCACCCTCACTGGGGCTCACGCTTGTCCAACCCTAAAGGCAAGCAATTATATAACGCGCTTATATGTAGAAGAAACAAACTCGATTACGCTTCTCCTGGAAAGCCTACATATTGGCCGGCAGACCCGCAAAAGTTGCCAGATTTGATTGACTTTGCGGTGACAAGGAAAATTCCTCGCGGCCTTATTAGTACAGAATCAGTTGCGGATCTCTTATCAGACCACTCACCTGTACTTTTCACCTTGTGGCATCAGCCGCAAGAAAAAGAGTCACCCTATATGCTCACGACAAGGGCTACAAATTGGTTAAAGTATAAAAAATATATCAGTGCGCATATAGACCTCGATCCAAATTTAGATACGCCGACCGATATTGAAAACTCCATAGCCGCTCTTGAATCTACACTTAGAGCAGCCGCTAGCATTTCCACACCCCAGAAAGGTTATGTGCAAAATAAAAAATATAATTTGACCAATAGGAAAATTGAAATGCTTGTCTTGGAAAAACGACGCCTACGACGGATATGGCAGACTCATAGATCACCAGCATCAAAACAACTGCTCAAGGCGGCCACACATGCACTGACGAGAGCCCTCAAGAACGAGGAACAGTACGCACAGTACCGGTACATCCAAAAGCTCTCACCGACTAGCACAAAGCACTCGTTATGGAAAGCACACCACAAGCTAAATGCGCCAATAGAGACTGAAATGCCAGTACGGGATCACAATGGCAAATGGGCTCGGAGTGACGCAACCAAATAAGGCCCCAGGGCACGACTTAATAACCCCAAAAATGATTATTGAGCTACCAAATTGTGCTGTACTTTGCATCTGTATGCTATTTAACGCAATCACTAAACATTGTCATTTCCCTCACCAATGGAAAAAGTCGACTATTGTGATGATACCAAAGCCCGGAAAGGACAAAACGCAGCCATCTTCATATAGGCCCATCAGCCTGCTACCGTGTATGTCGAAATTATTCGAAAAACTTCTTATGCTGCGCATCTCCCCACATCTGCAAGCCCGCAATATAATACCACTTCACCAATTTGGCTTCAGGGAAAAACATGGAACAATCGAGCAGGTAAATCGCATAACAACCGAAATCCGAACAGCGTTTGAAAAGAGGGAATATTGCGCTGCAATATTTCTTGACGTCGCCCAGGCATTTGACCGCGTCTGGCTAGATGGTCTTATGTATAAAATACAAATGCTACTCCCACAAAGCACACACAAACTGCTTAAGTCATACCTTTATAATCGAAAGTTTGCAGTTCGATGTAACACCACCATTTCTGAAGCCCATGCAATCGAAGCTGGAGTGCCACAAGGCAGTGTCCTTGGCCCGATGTTGTATGTCTTATACACCGCGGATATTCCTACAAAAGACCGCCTGATAATGTCCACTTTTGCCGATGACACTGCCATAATCAGTCGCTCCAAGTGTCCTCTACAAGCAACTGTGCTCCTAGGCAATCATATGGAAGCTGTTGCCAATTGGCTCGCAAACTGGCGAATAAAGGTTAACGAGCAAAAATGTAAGCAAGTTACATTTACACTGAATAAGAGTAACTGTCCGCCCTTGACTTTAAACAACGTACAAATATCACAAAGCAATCATGTCACTTACCTAGGGGTCCACCTGGACAGGCGACTTACTTGGCGAAACCACATAGTGGCTAAAAGGACTCATCTCAAGCTGAAGGCTAATTCTCTCCACTGGCTTATTAACTCTCGCTCACCCCTGAGTCTGGAGTATAAAGTGCTTATTTACAATACAGTTTTAAAACCGATATGGACCTATGGATGTGAGTTATGGGGAAACGCGAGCAGCAGCAACATCGAAATCCTTCGTCGTGCGCAATCTAAAATCCTTCGAACAATCACCGGAGCACCTTGGTATATGCGAAATGAGAACATTCACCGCGACTTGAGAATACCAGAAGTACGAACCGAAATAGAACAACGGAAGACGAAATATGTATCGAAGCTTTTAGCGCACCCAAATCATTTAGCAAGATCTTTATTGCGTGTCAACAGGACCTCAAGACTACGTAGGAATGACTTACCAGCCCAGTCGTAATCTTTTCTTAGGGCCAGTTAAGAAAATACTCATCCCAACTAGGGGATGTAAATTAAGTGAATAGATTAAGATTCGAAAACTTATTGTTAGGCTCTTAGGCAGGGCAGATTCAATAAATAAAAAACAAATTTAAAAAAAAAAAAAAAAAAAAATGGTTAATTTCTTGACGATCCAATTATCGGATCTAAACAAAATTAGTATGGGACCACCTATCCGATGAAAAAAGAGTTATCGAAATCGGTTAACGTATGTACATAAAAAAAAAATATTCCGACGAATGGATAACCTTTCTTCTGTTTGTAAAGTCGGTTAAATAGTAGAAAAACTTTGGTCTAGAAAATAATACAATGCAAAAAAAAAGTCGCACGAAAAATAAAATATCGATTTCTCGGAGAAATGTTTTTCCTTATAAGCAGATAAAAAAAAAATTACTATGAGTAAAATAGGAGATTTCCTTCACAGTTTACTTGATTCAAGGAATTTTAGAATAATTTTTTCTAATTTTGACAGCAAATACTATGCATCGTACAGAACTAAGCAACCGAGAGCGATAGCTGTAGTAACTAAGTAACTGGTACTTTATTTGCATTGATTTAGAATGAAAAAAAATTAGTAATAATCCGTATGCTTATCCATCCGAAACCGACGTGGTAATTTTTGTTTAATGCTCCCAATCTGTGGCCTTATAAAAATATGTGGCGAAAACTTTATCTCAAAATATGTTATATTTATGTACATATGATTTTCGTATTACTTACTAATGACTGGTTTTCACTATGCCAAATTCAGTGACATTTGGCGTTAAATTAGTGAAAATACATTGTCAAATGGGATTTAAAAGCGGTTTATCGATTGATTTGGATCAGGATAGTTCTTTAGTCGTGTACACGCGCTGCTAAATCGGCTATTTGTCAGTTTTTGGCCCATAATATCATCGGTAAAGGTATGGATAAAGGAGATAAAGTCTTAAAATTATCTCTTTGAAACTTGCACTTCATTAGACCAAAATTATATGGACTATGAAATTGCTTACCCAAAAACTTTCTAAAGGTTCAGAATAAAAAGTTGAAATTTTGATTAAAATTTGTTGAATTTTCCTAAAATTTTTATAAAGTTTGAAACTATGATTTATACGGTTTCGGTTAAAGCTTGGACGATATTTTTATAGAAAAGTAATACACAAATTGAGCTCGAAAAACATTACGAAAAATTAAAGAAATCAAACGTGGTCTTTTGTTTGAGTCACTGTATAAGCCAGGATCCCTCGAAAAAAGTTCTCATCAAATTTTTTATCAAACTTATCAACTTGGGAAAAAATTTGTATCTTCCAACTTAATTTCCGGAAAAATGTGGGCTCTTGAAAACTCAGCGTTCGGGGGGAAATGCCCCCCACCTCCCGTTGCTTTGCCATTAACGAGAGTCTAAGATGGTTTTACGTGGATGTGAGAATACATATTTGGAATACCTAAATACTGACGAGTTTGCTGATAGAGGCAATTGCATATATCGTAAGCCATATATTCATACCACGAAATACCAGTGTCATAGCCCTAAATGTGTTATCGGAAAGTCAGAGAAATTCATTATTTACGATTGATCTTCGATCAACTTAATTTAACACTCCTTAAAAATGGGTGGTGTATATATGCTCATTCTCAATGGACAACCCTTGGCTTCAGCTGAAATAAAGAACGTTTTACAAAAGGTACATTAGAACTGAATGCATACTATATACAAAACTTTACTTATTATAAAATATAATATTTGTTTAAGTTACAAAAAATTACTATGCGAAAAATACTAAAAATGTATACACACATATAACAACCTAACCGAAAAACAAGTAAAAAAGTCTAAGTTCGGGCGGAGCCGAACATTAAATACCCGGCGCAAGTATTAAATATATGTTTTTCACCTTTCCGAAAGCTACCGCTACATGGTAAACCGAGGTGTATCCATTTTGAGTAAATTAGCGTCCTTAAATTTCGAAATATTGAAGTTTCAAGCATATCTGAAATTTACTGTTATATGAAAAGCGGCCGTAATTTTAGTTCGATTTCAATAAGTTTCAACGTTTTGCTTCTATGTGGCAAGTACAATAACCACACCGAGTTTGGTACAAATTGGTAGAACGGTTACCGAGATACATATATGTGATCATAAGTGGGCGGTGCCACGCCCATTTTTCAAAATTGTATCCTAAACGTATTTCTTGGTAACGAATTGTTGCAAGCATCAATTTTGAATAAATTAGCTTCAATAACACTGGTCTACAAGGGTTTTGCGAATAAGACGGGACCTGGTGTTTCCGAACGGATTTTTCGTGCTGAACACGAATCTGGGGTCCAAAACTTCCCATCACGTCACGTTTTCGAGAAAAAAGGGGTTGAAACCCCTAAAAACAGCGTTTTTGGACATTTTCGAAAAATTGTAGAGCTGTACCCTGACGTGCTACAAACTTTGTATATGTCAGAAATTAAAGGCTAAATCGTGCCCTTTCGAATGAGCCCTATGCCGAATTAATCGCATGCACCCTTAGATCAGGGGGTGTATTTGTGTCTAGGAGTCCAGGGAAAATTGATCGCAGAAAGAATTTCATCTTAAACGACCATATAAAATGAATGATGCTAAGGTCTTAACTACATTAAGAGTCGCTGATTACGAATCTGAAGTTAGATTTTAAAAATTCAAATGGCGGATCCAATATGGCGGACTTAAAAATTTTTATTTAGCGAATTTCAGTTTATTTTTTATATCCACCATATTCGACCCGTCATCTTAAATTTTTAAAATCTAACTGCAGATTCGTAATCAGCGACTTTTAATATAGTTAAAACCTTGGCATTATTAATTTTCTATGATCGTTTAAGATTAAATTCTTTCTGTGATCAATTTTTCCTGCACCCCTAAACACAAATACACCCCCTGCTTTAAGGGTGCACGCGATCAATTCGGCATAGGGCTCATTCGAAAGGGCACGGTTTAGCCTTTAATTTCTGATATATGCAAAATTTGTACCACGTCAGGGTTCAGCTCTATAATTTTTCGAAAATGGCCAAAAACGCTGTTTTTAGGGGTTTCAACCCCTTTTTTCTCGAAAACGTGACGTGATGGGACATTTTTGACCCCGGATTCGTGTTCAGCACGAAAAATCCGTTCAGAAACACCAGGTCCCGTCTTATTCGCAGAAAAAAAGTTGAAATTTGTAGACCAGTGTAATTACTGATTTATCGAAGATTTCGTATTTCTCTAAATTACCGTTATATGGGATTATTGTCCTATTTTAAAAATTTTCGGCCATTTCGTATGTTATACCAAGGTTAACAACTGTGCCAAGTTTGGAAGAAATTGGTGCAGCGGTTACCAAGATATATACACATGTAAACATAACTGGGCGTGGCTACGCCCATTTTCCAAATATTTATAATATTCTTATTTTTCGTCTAAAACTTATTGTAAATATCAATTTTGAGTGAATAATCTTCAGTAGTTACTAAAATATCGCAGTATTCGTATTTCTGAAAATTACCGTTATATGGGAAGTGGGCGTGGTTATTGTCCAATTTTTAAAATTTTCAGCCATTTAGTATGCTGTATCAAGGCCAACAACTGTGCAAAGTTTGGAATAAATTGATGCAGCGGTTACCAAGATATACACATGTAACCATAAGTGGGCGTGGCTACGCCCATTTTCAAAAAAATGTTAATATTCTTATTTTTCGTCTAGAATTTATTGTAAATATCAATTTTGAGTGAATTATCTTCAGTAGTTACTAAAATATCGCAGTTTTTTGTATTTCTGAAAATTACCGTTATATGGGAGGTAGGCGTGGTTATTGTCCGATTTTGCCCATTTTCAATACCATCCGTCCTACGCCCGAAAGAAGTGCACATACCAAGTTTCGTTAAGATATCTCAATTTTTACTCGAGTTATCGTGTGCACAGACGGACAGACGGACGGACGGACGGACGGACGGACGGACGGACGGACGGACAGACAGTCACCGCTTAATCGATTTCTCTTTTCATCCTGATCATTTATGTATACATTTGTCTATATCTATCTCGATTCGTTTTGCCTGTTACAAACAACCGTTATGTGAACAAAGTTATAATACCCTTGTGCACAAGTGCGCTCGGGTATAAAAATCCCACAGTTTCCCATGCGTTCTCTGCTTAACATTACTTGCAACTAC
>NW_023458556.1:45074726-45076168 GCF_013731165.1 Rhagoletis pomonella | reverse complement strand
CTGCTATTATTATTTGCTCACCACTTTTCACTACAATTTTTTGTTACACGTATTTTTATTTTTATTTTTTGGCTGCTTCGTCACTGTGCTGTGTGTTGGTGGCTTCTGTTGCTGTCTGTTGTTGTGACGTTCTCTGCGCGCTACAGCTGCATTTTATTTACGATTCAATTATACTGCTGTACACATCACATACACAAGCATTGCTTTTTTACGTACAAACAAAAAAGAAGTAGCTAAATAAAATTTGCTGTTTCAAAGGAAGGAAAAGCAATAAAAGATTGCAGGAGAGTGGCAATAAAAAATGCAGCTCAGTGAAGTGAACTGAAGCAAGGCGTCAGCATTCGTTGGGGCATAAGAAATATTTGTATGTATGTGTGCCTGTGATGAGGGAAAAGAAGATGGTTAGGTAAAAGTAATCAAGTTATTAATTCAATAATTGCATACCATTTTCAAACAAGTGGCAACCCTTCTAAAAATACTTTTTTCAAGTAAACATTCCGAAATCTCTTCAATTTGATACCCATATTGCAATATTTAATTTATCTAATCAATAAAATCAAATTGAAATTTTCAAACTGGTGGCAACCTTCCACAAAAATATTTTCGGGTACAAGCCTTCGTAAACCTCTTTCTTTTCACTGTCATATTGCATCATTCACTTTTTCTTATCAATTTACTTAACCTGCAATTTTCGAACAGGTAGCAACTCTCCAATTATTTTTTTCCTATATTGTAAGTTAAACCTTTAGCAATGCATTGGTGAAAACTGCATTCAATTCCAGGTGTCGAGTGATGCGCGCACAAAAATACAGTTAGACAGATAGACAAAAATTCTAAAAATTGTTGATTTGGCTTCTGTTGCTCTAACAAAAACCACCCATATAAATTTTTATTTAATATCTTTAATGCACAGACATCGGCCTATTACAATTGTTTTATACATATGTATAGAACATGTATACTTTAATTTTTATTGTGTTTTTTTTTTTAATTTTTTATTTTGTATTTTATTTTTGTGCTACGCATTTTGTGTTTTTATTTTGTAGTTTGTGTTTTTTATTGCATATTTTTTTATTTTATATTTTTATGTGTTACGTTCTTTTTTCCAAATTTTATTTTATGTTTTTATTTTGTATATTGCAATATGTACCATGTATTATGTGTTTTGTACTTTGTGTTTAACATTTTGTGTTTTGTATTTTTTATTTTCACTTTTGCATTTTGTATTTTGTATTTTCTATTTTGTGTGTTTGAGCTTTATATTTTGAATTCTGTATTTTATATTTTTTGTTTTGTATTTGGTATTTTATATTTTGTATTGTGCCTTTTGTACCTAATACATATATATTTTGCATTTTATATTTTAAATTTTATGTTTTGGACCTTTTATTTTGAATTTTGTATTTTATGATTCGTATTTTTTTTTGATTATTTATGAATTG
>NW_023458556.1:45073250-45074626 GCF_013731165.1 Rhagoletis pomonella | reverse complement strand
AAAAAAAAATACGAATCATAAAATACAAAATACAAAAAAACATAACAGGTCCAAAACATAAAATTTAAAACATAAAATGCAAAATATATATGTATTAGGTACAAAATGCACAATACAAAATATAAAATACCAAATACAAAACAAAAAATATAAAATACAGAATTAAAAATATAAGCTCAAACACACAAAATAGAAAATAAAAAATACAAAATACAAAATGTTAAACACAAAGTGCAAAACACATAATACATGGTATATATTGCAATATACAAAATAAAAACATAAAATAAAGTTTGGAAAAAATAACGTAACACATAAGAAAATAAAATACAAAATATGCAATAAAAAACACAAATTACAAAATAAAAACACAAAATGCGTAGCACAAAAATAAAATACAAAAAAAAATAATTAAAAAAAAACACAATACAAATTAAAATATTCATATTCTATACATATAAAACAATTGTAATAGGCCGATGTCTGTGCATTAAAGATATTAAATAAAAATTTATATGGCTGGTTTTTATTAGAGCAATAGAGCAATATCTGTCTAACTGTATTTTTGTGCGCGCATCACTCGACAACTAACGCCTGGAATTGAATTCGGTTTCCGCCAATGCATTGCTAAAGGTTTAACTTACAATATAAGAAAAAAATAATTGGAGAGTTGCCACCTGTTTGAAAATTGCAGGTTAAGTAAATTGATAAGAAAAAGTGAATAATGTAATATGACAGTGAAAAGAAAGAGGTTTACGAAGGCTTGTACCCGAAAATATTTTTGTGGAAGGTTGCAACCTGTTTGAAAATTTTAATTTGATTTTATTGATTAGATAAATTAAATATTGCAATATGGGTATCAAATTGAAGAGATTTCGGAAAGTTTACTTGAAAAAAGTATTTTTTAGAAGGCTTGCCACTTGTTTGAAAATGGTATGCAATTATTGAATTAATAACTTGATTACTTTTATCTAATCATCTTCTTTTCCCTTATCACAGGCACACATACATACAAATATTTCTTATGCCCCAACGAATGCTGACGCCTTGCTTCAGTTCACTTCACTGAGCTGCATTTTTTATTGCCACTCTCCTGCAATCTTTTATTGCTTTTCCTTCCTTTGAAACAGCAAATTTTATTTAGCTACTTTTTTTTTGTTTGTACGTAAAAAAGCAATGCTTGTGTATGTGATGTGTACAGCAGTATAATTGAATCGTAAATAAAATGCAGCTGTAGCGCGCAGAGAACGTTACAACAACAGACAGCAACAGAAGCCACCAACACACAGCACAGTGACGAAGCAGCCAAAAAAATAAATAAAAATACGAGTAACAAAAAATTGTAGTGAAAAGTGGTGAGCAAATAATAATAGCAG
>NW_023458556.1:45069347-45073150 GCF_013731165.1 Rhagoletis pomonella | reverse complement strand
GTAACAAAAAATTGTAGTGAAAAGTGGTGAGCAAATAATAATAGCAGCTGCGTCCAATTCCAATCAACCGATGTGCGGAGTCAAGCATTTCGGCACCCGCCCGCAGCAACCAACAAGCTCTGCCCCCCCCCCCCCCCCCTTGTTCCGCAACACATGACAGAAGAGCAGCCATTTTTCAAGTCGACTCAATTATCCATGAAAAATGTGCGCACTTTTCTTTCGCGTGCATGATCTTCCAAAGTTTCACACACACATACATATGCATGTATGTATGTATGTATATGTACATGCTCATGTGCACACTTGAGAAAGCAAGCGCATAAGAATTCCCACGACCCTTAGCAATGGGGCTGCTGCCTTTTGAGTTTGGCAAAATCTCGCTTATCAAAATGCACCATAGCTGCGAAAACGGGCGGAGGGTTAGGGCGGGCATATATATTTTATGGTGTTGAATGAACCATAAGCACTCATATACATACATATGTATGTATATGGCGCAGGTGGAAAAGAAGGCAGGCAGGCAGGCAGGCAGGCAGGCAGGCAGGCAGGCAAAAACCAAAGTGCTGTGGCAACTGGTGCTGCGGCAGCTATGGCGTATGAGCAACCACCACAACGCTAGCATTAATGGCATTATTCATGCGCATAAGTGTGCCAAGGTGCATGTTGGTGTACACATGTACGCACAAAAACAAAACGTTGCTCTACTTCTGCACCAACGCAACCGCACACACATGCACATACGTAACACATTGTATGTTTGTATGTAAACAGCTATGATAAGTTCACAGCATGCAACAAATGCGGCTTAACGAACTTGCCACACCAGATGCCAAATGCCAGATGCCAGCCAACTGGTAGCCAACACCGCGTTAAAGCAACGCTTCACCGCACTGCACTCGCACTCGCACTGCTTTGTTAAGCTGAAGGTGCAAAACTATTTGCTACTTTGACTCATCCAGTCTGTCGGCTACAGCCACATTAACACCTGTGGCAGTTAGTGTGGCGTCCCAGTGGGGAAACTTTTTAGTATTAAAGTGGAGTTAATTAATCTGTAGATACAAATTGGGTTCACTTTCGAGTAATTCTGAAAAAGTATTGTTTTTAAGTTTAAAATGAGTGGATGAATACTCGCTGCATTCAACTTAGAATAGGATTACCAAAAGTTTTCGAAGCTCGGTATCGACAGGTGCCAATTGGGTTTCCTTAAAGGCAACTATATTGTTTTTGGGCGCATGTTGTTGCTATTAAGGAAACGGTCGATCGGCTGCTGTTGTGTGCGTTGCTGATGAACTGGCCAGAGGTGGCAGCCAAGAGCCAATATGGGCAAGAAAGTGGAGATTGGGAGTTCATTTGACTACTTGTTCGTTCTCGTCGACCTTCTCTCTCTTAACTCTGGTTCTCTCAATTCTGCTGGGTATGCTGTTAGGCCGCTGTCCTATCGGGATTCACGCAGTAAGATTAAATATCCCTCTAGATCCCTTCTGTCGCAGCTGCATGGAGGGCGACGAGCTGAAATTATCTCATCTCATCTCAATATATGCTCTAAGACTTTCCAGCTTTTCTAGATTGCAGCTTAGGCACTTGATATCGTACTTTCTAACAGGCACGGAAGAGCTCTCCGGAACTAAAATCTGCCGCCTGTGAAACTTCGTTCTTGCTTTAACCTAGCAGTTATCATCCACAGTGGTATCACACAGAACCAATGCTCACGATCTTAGGGTATGTTCACACAGAATGCCGAGCGGCGCGGAGCGAAGCAAGGCAGAGGGAAGGAAAACTGTTGGTTTTCACACACCGAATGAAGCGGAGCGGAACTTTTTTTATGGAATCGGCCGTAGACATCACCAAAATTACTTTCAATAAAAATCCGCTAAAATATTTGTTTAATTTGCAACGACTACTTTCGCTAAAAATACACCTTCATTTAATTATTTTGATTTTTTTGTTCGCATCAGCGCCAAGAGGCTGGATAATCAAAAAAGAAATTTAAAATCAAAAAATTCTTAGCTTTCAGCTGCAAAACTTTTTTGAAAGAGCTTACTCTATGAACAGTTTCATATAGCTATATTAATTTGAAAGCTTAATTCCGCTCGGAACGGCTTCGCTCTGCTCGGCCCCATTTCCTTTCCCATTTCCCCTAAACACACCCCTGAAGCCCCAACACTAAAATTTTTTTTAAACTAAATAACTAAATAAAATTTAGATGAGAAAAACAATAATACGAATATCGTTGCATACTGCCGTCCAACTTTAACAACGAAAATTGTATTCACTCAATTTATCTTACAAATTTTTGAAACTATTGGCACAATTCTCTGGATTTTGCCTTCCTGGCTTTACCTAAGTCAAAGGCTTTGCTGATAGCAGCGAAGTCGAGTTTCCTTGCTAATTCACTTTCTAAACATAACGTGGCCAATCCTGAAACTCGACTCTGGGTTGAACAATAACGATGATAGTTTTTTATCCTTGATAGAACGCTGAACGATCGCTCAGCGCTGGCAACCGAGACTGGCAATGTGCAGAATATTCGCAAAGCGATGCAGGTATTTGATAAAAATGTGTCTAAATTTTTAAATTTTTAGCTGTGGCAAGGAAAAAAGGAAAAAATTTGATGATTTCAAAGAGTTCAACTGAACTTATAAATTGCACGAAATTAAATAATATTTCACTTGTTTTGTGATTTGCAATTTATCAACATCTTATGAAATATGCTCTGGAGTCTGAGCACGGGGCTATTACCCATGGCTACACTTAAGCTAATCAACTTCTCTTTTCATCGTGTTTTCTCATTATTTTTTTCATCGCCTTGCTAATTTTCTTTTCAAACAGAATGCGGCGCATGGAGATATTCATATTTAGAATATACTCACACACAAGAACTACCCGTCGCGACGGCCCCCCACCGCGTTTCTCTTTTGCTAAAATGTAAGTGCATCATCAGCGTTCTTACGAAATAAAAACGAAGATATTTTGTTTAATGTTTGATTAAAACTAACGGCACAAAGACAGAAAATGAAACTAAATATGTAGAACCGGTTAGCGTTTGGGGCGTAACTTTACATGCTTTTCTCGGAGGTTAGGTAGCCGAATGCAAGATAAGTGTAAGATCTCATGAAGTCCAAATCAGAAATCGCAGTGGCGGCCATGCTGGACTTAAGGTCTAGAAACCCTCGTTCCTTATCTAGAATTATTCAGCAATATTCTCTGATGTTCAAATTCATTGGGAAAATAAAAAAAAGAGCTTGAGCTGATGTGGATTCCGTCGCACTGTGAATTTCGAGGGCACAAACTGATTGACACATTTTCGAAACTGAGAGCCCAATTCAGCCTGCTCGATCTATGATGATTGAGTACAAAATTTTAGCTCCGCTCTATCGGCTTTGTATGGGTTGTTTTTATAGCCAAATGCATGTTAACGTTCGAAAGAGCACTTCAAATCATTTCCATTGCAAGCAGTCTTGCATGCAGCATGAATTGCAAAATCTCTTTTGGCGCTAGTGCTTGTGCGCTTCTTGCGAATTTTTGCCTCCATCATTGCCATACATTTTATAAGCATGAAATTGCATTATCTCATGTGTAGCACACACTGCAGTGACTGTTATTGCAAGTGCAGTCGAAGTAACAGCAAGGGCAGCAGCTTTTCTCACATTCAACGGGGATTCGTAATGAATTCAGAGTAATTGAAATATTCACTGGAATATATTTTGTCGTTTTGCACTTCGAATGAATTACACTTCTCTTGGAATCGATTTTCAAGTAGTTGCAAGTAATGTTAAGCAGAGAACGCATGGGAAACTGTGGGA
>NW_023458556.1:45058041-45069247 GCF_013731165.1 Rhagoletis pomonella | reverse complement strand
GTTCTTGCGGCGCAACTTGAGGTGCAGTTTTTGTAGGGGCACGGTTTCTAAGCCTAAGAAATTAACCATAATCTTAAATTTTTATATGAGAATTCAAGTCGGTTTTGTTTCTTGCTTAAAAATTACTTGTTCGAAAATAAATTATGATGTTTTTATGACCCAAATATTTCTATTATTAAAATATGCTCTCTCCACAATATTGATCAACCTATTAAGGCAATTGAAAGATTAAAAAAAATTTCTTACTTCTTCGTAAAAGCGTGGTTCAGCCAGGGCATGAGTTAGCGATCAGAAAAAATCGTAGTCGGTGTAGTAAATATGGAAAGTAGTGTATAGCACCCCGTTTAAATGCTTTCAACTATTTGAGACTTTTTAGCATACTGAAAATGCTTGAACTGCAATAACGCTTGTTCGATTTTAAAAAGTAAAAAGTTCACTAGTAAGTATTTTAAAATGTTCTTAAAACTTGCAACGAATTTTGGAAAAAAACGTATCATAATTTTTGTTTTTAGAATAGTGTCAAATCCATGACAAAAACTCAAATCTTTTTCAAACAATTTTCTAAGTTTATAGTAGGTGTTCTATATAAAAAATTGCTGATAGTTGAATTCAACTGCAAACTAAAGTATTTAAGCAAACAACAGAAAACATAGAAATACTCTACTTTTGAAGATTTAAAGACGTTAAAAAAATGTTATACACGCATTGAACATTTTTCAGAAAATGTAGTTAGCAACCTTGCATATTTAGATGGCAAGGAGGCTTTCCATCAGCAACCGCATTGAAACCATTAATTTTAATTTTTATTTTTATTTTTATTTTTATTTTTATTTTTATTTTTTTGCGATACCCTTTCCTTCGGAATTTCTAAGATCTTTGCCTGTATCGTTTCATAAGTATCAATACAAAATTGATGCTTGCCTTCCGCCAACGCTAAAAAATTATGTGGAAGTTATTCATCATCTTTTAGAAAAAGTGAGTTATATGCTGCCCAGAGATGTGCTATGGTTTTATCTTTAATTTGGAGGGCCGACTCTGTGAATTCCTCTATTGGAGAAGAGTTGAGTCTGGCTTTTTGCGCTCACGTGTATGAGATTTTCTTCTTTCTGCGCTCTTTGCTTCGGTAGAAGTTTGAAACCTTTCCATGGTTTTGCAGGGAGTTGCTTTTCTTGGAATTTAACAAACCATTTTTTCCATTTTTGAAAATAAATTATAATCGCTGTGGTACAAGTCTGAAAGATGCAGAAGTTGTGGAAGCCTGTTTAAATCGCCAAATGCGCTAAATTTTTTTCAAAGCATTCCTTAGGCGTCAAAAATCGAGAAACCTTGTAACTAACTTTTCTGGATTTTTAGGTTTAAAAATGTTCAAGGGCTAGTGAGAGCCAAATTAGAACTGTCGTTCATCAGATATGCGGTTGGTTGAGAAAAGTGTATGGGAGACCACAGTGTCATGGTGCCCCTTCTTTATCCATATCCGAAATTTACCAACAATTTTCGGTAAAGAAATGATAACATACCAAGGAGTATTATTAACTGACCGATGTCACAACCAGGGTTGCTTAATTTAAAATCCTCTTTGTATTTAATATAATTAAGAAATATGTTTGATTTGTGATTTGATTCAAAATTTGATTGAAAATAAAAAACAAATTATTTTCGATGTGATTCGTTGGACGAAAAAAAGAGAATTTATTTCAGGGTTCAGAAAATTCGTTTTCAAATGATTAAAATTAATAAATTTCATTTGTATTTGCTATCTGTGAACGAACTTTATAACAACCATTTGTTTTCGTTGCCTGGTGATGATTGTTTTCTTTTTTGTTTTCATTCGGAAGAATGTATTTTTTAATTTTGTTTGCGTTCTCATTAACTTCAAAGGTAATTATATTGTTTTCATTCGTTATATACGAATGAATATGAACTGACTCATTCGCTCTCTGCCGCAAACATTTGCCCGAATTTATCACTATTTAGCGATGTTTATATGTAAATGGGTCTGGTACGATACGTCGAAATTTAAATTGTCGAAACTAAAAACACCGAAAAAAAAATGTCAAAAAAAAATTCTTAGAAAATCAAGAATGTCGAGAAAACAATTGTCGAAAGGAAAAATGTCGAAAACAAAAAATGTCGAAAATAAAAATGTCGAAAAAAAAAATATCGAAATAATGTAATGAATGATTCGCGCGAATTTTACACATCATTCATTACATTATTTCAACAGGTTGATTTATTTAAGTTAAATTCCACTAATCCTATGTACTAATATAATAAATGTGAAAGTTTGTGAGTGAGTATGTTTGTTGCTCGTTCACGCTAAAACGTCTGGATATATTTCAATTAAATTTGGAATATAGATATAATATACTAACATATAAAATATTTTTTGGAGTTGCCACCTCTTTCAAAAAAACGCGATTAATTAACAAGTTTAACAAAATAATAGCAAGCGAAAGCGGTTCAGAAAATATATATTTCGGAAGTATTTTGTAATAGGGTTGCCGCCTGTTAAAAAAGTAAAAGTCAATTAATTGATAACTAAATATACTTTAAGACGGTTGCTATCTGTTTAAAAAGTTTAAATCAATTCTTTGAAAAAGTTTAAACGAAATATTTTAATGTGGGTATCAAACGAGAATGCTTTATTGTAGAAATATTTTTAGAGAGTTGCCATCTTTTCAAAAAGTTAAAATCAATTTAAATAACACGTAAAAAAATTTTTTTCTGCGTAATTTTGCAGAACTTTCTTTTTCCATCTTAGGAACTCTAGAACATTTGAAAATCTACTCAGAACACTTTTAATTTTTATTTTTTTTCACACATTCAACTTTTTCGACTTTTTTTCGACAATTTACGCGTTTTGCATTTTTTTCGACCTTATTCATTTCGAAAGCATACGATTTCGACATTTTGCGTTTCGGTTAAACATTATTTCGAGATTTAAAAAATTTTTAAATTTCGACATTTCTCTTTCGACATTTTTATTTTCGACTTATCGTACGGATCCCTATGTAAATATAAGTTGAATAAAATTTATTTATTTTAATTCTCTTGTTTTCAAAGCACAGTATTATAAATTGAAATTATTTCAAACATCTACATATTTACATAAGTATAGGGCGAGTTCCAATTTGCATGCTGCTTTGTATTTGTATATTGCGTATACATTTTACAGCAATATAAAACAACATGCAACTATAATTCTCCCATAATTATGTACACTAGATAACAAATTTTCCAAAAAGTTCTGAGCTCTGGCATTTGACCATCATTTCATATTTAAAAATTTCCGCTGAGCCCAAGTACAGTTTTCGAGATATAGTCAACTTTCAGAATAACGTCTACGAAAATGCACTTCTCCGTATGAAAGCAAAATACTATTTTGAAAATAGCTGAGCATAGATCAACAAATGTTCCTTTTGACGTTAACTCACATATTGCGAATGAATAGAAAAAAGAATGAATTTGAATCATTTGCGAACGAATTTTTGTTTTTTGTGTTGAATATCTCGTAGTTATATGACAGACATTTTTAATTTGTTCGTATTTTTATTTGCTCAAAGTGGTTGCGCTTGTGCTCTCTAGCTCGAATGATAAAAAGAATTTTTTATAATCGAGAATTTTAAAAAGCGTTCAATTCGAACCAAATGTTTGCTGTAAAGAATTATTTGTGAATACAATTAATATTTTAAATATTCTCCGTACCCTGATTTATTTATGTTTTAATTCGTGGACCAAATATAAAATAAGATTTATTTGTTTATTTTTCACACCCCAATACTCATGCAATATTTATGTTAATGGTGCTTCGCATGCTAATATACATTTTTATAATTATATTTCGTTCTTATGCCGAATTTCCTCTATGCATAAAATGGCAAAATATGTATTGAAAAAGTAGGACATTAGAAAATATTTATTCGTGTCATTACGTTAAAAAAATAGTCATTTAACTCATTTCTACATGGCATTTTATAAATGCCTCCAATTTTTTGTCATTTCAATGCCTGTTAGAAATTCGGTATTAGAGTAAAAATTTCTGCATTGGTTTTTATTGAAAAAAATCAAACTGTGCAGTGGAAAACCCCACAATAACAACATCGCTTCGCCGTCCTTTGCCTTTCGCAAGGATATTTGTTTTTCAGATTAGTAATGATTTTTATTCATTATTATTTTTTCCTCCTTTACTGCAAGCAAACAAAACGACTTCTGAAAAAATTATTCATATTTAAAGCCATTAAGCCTAATAACAAAGCATACTCCAATAGGGCACATTTAGGTGAATTTCTGCTTTGGTTTCTAGGCCTTGGTTAATGACATAAATAATAACAAAAATAATAATAATAAACAAGCACAGCGTTGAAAAGAAGGCAAGGAACAAGTATTCTGAAGTGTTAATATAACAGCAAAAAAATGTGTCATTAGAGCCTTCAGTCGTATAAAACAAAAATCTAAGAAAGCAAACGAGCTACTCAAAAATGAGCAGATTAGACAGCTAAGATAAAATAAGTAAACAGAGCAACAGAGCAGGCTGAGAAGTCTAAAAACAAAAGCAAAAAAGACTAAAAAAATGCTAGAATATAAAAACACACACAACTACCAAGACAAACCAGCAGAGCTTGTCCTTTGTCTGTGTTAATTTCTAGAAGTGTATAAACAATCTAAGTTGAAGTTTTTTTCTTCTCAACCTCAACTATTGTATTGTGTTGTAATAATGTTGAAACTTTAAGAGTAGTTAGTGGCCGCTCCCACTCTAAATGAAGTATATGTATATCTACAAAGCACTGGGCTACCACTGGCAAATGGCAGATTACGTATACGCAGCGGCGGCTAGTCCAAGATTACCAGACTACCACCTTTGGCTATTAAGGGAGTAGGTATTTTTACTCGCCTACCAAAGGCAGAAAAAAATAACACACACACCACACAACCTGCACAACAACTCGCCTATTGTTCATTTTTTAAATTAACAACTGCACAACACCGCATTCTTTGCTTATTCGCCCAGAGTTTATTACTCTGTGCTGGCGGACACACTTCATTTGCACTGCCGTCTGAGTTTTTCAAACACTTTGGGCTATTGTCTAGCTAGCGACTACTGTTCGTAGCTTCTTCCTTTTATTAACCATAAGTTCCTGGCCTACTTTCACAGCAGTAAATATAGTCAACTCAACGCCCCCTCAACTACAGCGACAACAAAAGAAGCTTTTCCTGTAGGTTTAATGGTATGTCATGAGGAATATTTTGCTATATTTTGGTTTTTTTTTTATACGTTTATTATTTATTTTCAGTTGACCTATGTGCTCCTATGCTCCCTAATATACATATGTACATACATATATATGTGTGCACGTATGTTTGTATAAAATTTGTTGCTAAGTGTTGTTTCGTTGGTAAACATGTATGAAAATCATAAAAGTGTCACATTGTCACTTTTCATCGGGGACGCAATTTTCATAATAGATATCCACCACCAAAAACTGTACAATCGTTGTACAATAACAACTTCTTTTCTGTACACTTCATTGTTATGTTTTCTTTGTTCTATTATTATTTTTAGCATGTCCGCCATTGTTCTTTCCCTTGGTAATGTAACTCTAAGACTGGTCATTGTGCTTGATCTTTGCTATACTTAAAGTATCCCATTACCAGCTTAAGTTCTTGTCGGAAGCTGAAAGAGATTTTCACTAAGCAACAAAACACTGGAAGAAATATATTTTAACGGAGCTTAGTAATAAAGTTCAGTTTTTCTTTTACTCGGTGGGCGTCTCGTTGCGCTCGTTGTAAACGGTCGATCCCATATGAAATATTTTTGAACTCTCATCCGATGTTCGGCTGAATTTCTATACTTTTTTTCAGAGGAAATGATATTTTGTGCATCTTTCAAACTGTATTTACTAAATTAATTAACTTAATCTAACTTCCCTTAAATAAAAAAAAATATAAGTAATCTTAGTTTTGCATAAAATTGAAATTTTTTGTACTGGATCTAAAAATTCTGAACGGCGGAATTCATGAAGTTTCTAATATATTTTTAGGTTTAGAATCTAAAAATGAATAATTTGCTTACAGTATCTGGTTAGACGTTAACCGTTATTGAAAGCTACTATTTTCTTCATTTTAAATAGCCTATGATTCAGCTGTGGACATTTCTATGGAGCAGTTTGAGCAAAATTGCCTTAAATTCTTAGACTAGTTTGATTTTAGACTTGAAGGGGTTTATTTACAATACCCATATAAAACTTACTAGGCGTCGGGAAAGTAAGAACGGAGTGCAATCAGGCCAAGTTAACCAAGAAATCAACAGGTATGTACATCATCTGATCTCGCCTAATGACTGGATAACATATATTTAGGAAAGAGAAAGGGACCAACAATGCGCTATTGGCATCCATTAAAATACTAGGCGCTACTTGTAGTCTATTACTTGCTCTCTTTCTTTGGTGCTTTGATGTGGTGGTAGCATTAAGCATAAGTCATTAGAAATGATATAAGTATGGAGGTTTTCTGCATAACGGGGGCACGGAAAACCATTCCACAGACTGCTTTAGAAACACTTTTCGCCTCGAGCTAGAAAATAGAGTAGTATAAAACAACTATCGAGTTTAGCTCAGTAGGGAGGAGCAATGATAGGGATGCGGATTGCATAGCTCCCCGTTTGAATTAGAAAAGGAAATTCCAGACTACAACTGAAGAAAAAATGTTCTGCCAGGGAAACCGCGGAACTTGTCTGGTGTGATAATAAAAGCAGTTCCATGATTAATATCTTATAAAACATGTTTTCTTTACACTCCTTTTACGGCTAAACTATACTTCTAAGGTATAAATAATTATGCATCATTAGAAAGGTATTTTCATGCTGATGTGCAGAATATTTTTCAAATTTAAAATTAGTTTAACATAAAGCGAAAAAATCAATTAAAAAGTGACGCCAATACTAATGCCACACATGTACATGATTGGGGCGGAAATGCCTCGTAAATGTATGCCTTAATATTGATAATGAATTAAAGAAACGTGCTTGGCAGCAGTTTAGAAACAATATTTTTGTATGAACATGAATAGATTAAGAATCATACAAGGAAGGGCGTAAAAGTGATTATGTAGAAGAAAAGTATAAAGCAAAGATTAAAATAAGAGTAAAAGAAACCGAAACATGAAGATAAAGAGGAAGGTACATTTAAATACTTAATACAATCGCAAAGATGTGGGTGAATATGTATATGAAGAAAATAATGAAGATAAAGACCTGGTTAAAAGTCAAAGATATGATAAATATAAAAATGAAAAGATAAAAAATATAGAAAAAATAATTTAAAGGTGGAGACAAAAACAGAGAAAAAGAAAGAGATAAAATGAAGTAATGACGGGTTATGTTATGTATGTTACGTTATGTCATGTTATGTTATGGTATATTGTGTTACGTTACGTTATGTTATGTTATCTTATGTTATGTTATGTTATCTTATGTTGTGTTATATTATGTCATGTTATGTTTTGTTATGTTACGTTATGTTATGTTCTGTTATGTAATTTGGGCTGCTCATAACTTTCGCAGTTTTGCGGGTACCTCAATTATTTCTGCTTACAAATTATTGACTTTGTATAACCTTTTCCTTGTCACTATACAAACACGTCTTATTAGGTGGCATTACAACTAAACAGTTCTCTAGGCAATCTCACTCACTATTTTGTTTTCTTTGATGTCCCTACATCTTTGAACCTAAAAGGTATGCAACCATCTGGCAAAAATCTCTAGTGGTTCGTTGAAATCCAACATTTTCAATTAAGTGGGCTGAGCTGAGCCGAGTTGAGTTTAGTTGATTTTGAGTTAATAGAAGTGAATTGAGGTGAAATGCGTTGAATTTATACTGGCGGCGCCACAGAGAGAGAGCAGAATGAAAACTGATTAGCTGAAAGGTCTCTATTCAATTGCGGCACAGGCAGCTATATATTTTTCGAACGCTATTAAAACTCAACTGAGTATCTGGGGAATATACTGTGTGATTTCTGTCTCTTCTTCGATTTGCTAGTGGTCTAGCATTCCTAATAATTTCGACCATTAGCCCACTTAAAGTTCGATCTTGACCTGGAACCACTAGGACTCATATACGTAGATATATAGATGTTATGATTTGCGAAATAACTAACAGCTGTAACTACTGTTATGCATTATTTTTTTTAACCGACTTCACAAAAAGGAGGAAGGTTGTCAATTCGTTGGAATATATATATTTTTTGTATGTATGTTACCGCATAACTTTGGACCACGTTAACTGATTTCTATAATTCTTTTTTTAAAGGAGAGGCATTACCCAACAGGTGGTCTCATTCTAATTTGGTTTAAATCCGATCATTGGATCATGTTAAGGAGAGAGTAAAAACAAAAAATAAAATATTAATGCTTACCGCTGCTAGGCCCTCAGAAGTACTAAAAGAGTAGGTCTCAAGAATTTTTAGTATAAACTATACTTAATCAAGAAGATGAGAAGTTGATAGATAATTTCATTTTGATTTAGTGAATGCTGCCGATATTCTCGCCAAAGGTTTTGAAAAACTATAATCTGTGGGCAACGTGAACATTTCTTCTTGCACGAAACCGGTTACAGTAGAATCTTCTAACAGAGCTAATTTCCAACATTATTACACCAACGTTTTCCTTTAAACTCTGGCCATCAAACCTGAAGATTTCTGCCTCAAATGGTGTGAGATATGGAGCACCAGGCCTTTGTCTCTTAAATAGTTGAAATCGAATAAGTTTTCCTTGAAATTGTTTTGGTTCACACGCCGGGTATTTAGTTAAAGTATACATTTAAAAATACTATTATTTTACAATTTCATCTCATTTTTTACAGTGCACACTTGACAACATTTATCCATTTGATTCAACACTTGTCGCGCCAGCTGAATGAATGACCAAGAAAACGGACCTAAAATATTTGCTATTTTGTGCAGATTAAAGATTTACATCCCATCTACTCCTCTTCAACAGCAAAATGTTTTGACCTACAATTACCACATACTATGTACATACACACAAACATGCATACCCGCATACGCATATGTATTGCATGCATTAACTATTTGATTATTTTGTCCCTCTGCTAAGATGTGATAATCCTGTCATAAAATGTTGCGCAGCTCTCTATTAACTTTTATTGCGTCGAAAAACAATGTCAACACAAAGCAAATAAGTATTGAAAGAACAAAGATGAAATGTAATAGAGGCTGAAGGACAAAGCAATTGTAAAGCCTTGAAAAAAGTGTAGATCTTCTTATGACCAAAAATGCTTATTAGCGAAATTTGAGCTTCTGTCTATAAAGACTTCCACAAATAAATGGCTGTTTACATATGTTGGATGTATGCATGTGTGCGCATACGAAGCATTAGCAAGTCATAATTGAAAGCGATGGAATAAACCAAAAATTATTAAGTTGAACATTACATTTAGCGTAGTACAGACTTACATATACAGATTGGATTACATGTTAATTAGTCTCGAAATAGCTACAGTTGGCAGAAAGGCTTAACAGTGTGCGAAAGATGAAAACATATAGATGGGCCACTGCAATAGCGACACAACTCAGAATTAAAAAAAATAAAAATTTTTACTACTGTAAAGTATCTCATGTGTCTACTCCCTGTCTAATTCATATATCTGTGGTCATAAGCAATAACCGTCTAAGTCAACTTAAGAAAGAATTGAGTTATATATGCTATCGTTTTCTGCAACTACTAATCTGTGTGTATGTGAAACTCCCATCTCGTTACCTAGGCTATATAAAAAGATATAGATGAACATATTTTGGTGTTTCTATAAGGTTAACATTACAATACAAATTTTTAAAGCGTTTTTTTCTCGAATCCAGGTTTTTCGACTTAGGCGAATATTGCTTATGACGACAGATATATGTGTACTTCAATTAAAGTAGCCTAAGTCGAGGCAGGCACTTTTCATTTCAAAGCAAAATTTCATTGGGTCCCCTAACAACATTTTAACGTTTAACTATTTTTTTTATTCAAAGTCACCAAAGCTACTTAAATTGAACGGCACAGATATAATCCTTAATTAAGTAAGTGTCAAGGATTACTAAAGTAAGTAGTAAGACTTCAATTAGACAAGAATTAAAGACACGAAGGCCTTGATGGTAGTAAGGATTTTTATTTATTAATTTTTTTTATTTTTTGAATTCTGAGTTTTGTCGTTATTGCAGAATACTAGCCATATTGATTTCGCTCTAATGAATCACCAACCGAAGAATAATAATCATATCAAGTATCGTGGTTCTGTGAAACCTGGTAACTGACATTTGTGCCAAAAATAAGATTTGCTCACCGGAAGCTCCTGGCATCAAGCCCTTTATACCCAAATAAATATCTATATTTAGATATAAAAGGCAGAAATAATTAGAGACAAAATTTGGGCAACCTCACATACGAGGTTTTCCATTAGCTAGATCCTCGTTTTTGAGTGAACATTGACTTCCTTACTGGTACAAATTATGGCATTTTGTCGATGACGTATCGATGTCCTGTTCTTAAGCCACATTGATAAAGTCCACCTATTTCATTGATGGTGGGCTTAAGCCTATTCCTATAACAATAAAACAAAAAATTCCACAGACATTCCTAGCGACTTAAAGTTACGTTATTATTATTTGAGAATAAGTATAACTGCACATATACTTAGGTATACGTATGTCTATTAGAGTGGTCCTTAAAAATATCTAAATTCTAAATTTTGTATGGGGCACCCCTTTATTTTGTTCAACGTGTCTCTCGTCAACGAAAAATTTCAAAATTAAAAAAAATTTTAGGGGTTGGTATTAGGATTTAAAAAAATTAGATTTTTTAAACGCAAAAACTCTAAAAAAAAATCGAGTTGTAATCTGATAAATTGGATACATTAGTGCTATTCAGGCATAGTCCTGCATTTGCATATTTCGGTGCATTTGCAAATTCACAACAATAAAACGCACTCGGTTGCCATGGTAGCAAATATAAAATTTACAAATTCAAGACCATTTCCACAATATACTGAACAGCCCTATTATATTATAAACTCGCTATGATATACAAAGCTGGATATAGTCCCGATTTTCTCGAATTTTTTCGATAAAAAAAAAACAATTTTCAAACTATTATAGCGAACCCTATATTTTTATACCTTTCATGAGCATGAAATGGTATTATAACTTTGGTCCG
>NW_023458556.1:45038768-45057941 GCF_013731165.1 Rhagoletis pomonella | reverse complement strand
GTAGTTGCAAGTAATGTTAAGCAGAGAACGCATGGGAAACTGTGGGAATTTTTTCGGTTAGGTTGTTATATGTGTGTATACATTTTTAGTGTTTTTCGCATAGTAATTTTTTGTAACTTAAACATTTATTATATTTTATAATAAGTAAAGTTGTGTACATATGCATTCAGTTCTAATGTACCTTTTGTAAAACGTTCTTTATTTCAGTTGAAGCCAAGGGTTGTCCATTGAGAATGAGAATATATACACCACCCATTTTTAAGGAGTGTTAAATTAAGTTGATCGTAGATCAATCCTAAATAATGAAATTCTCTGACTTTCCGATAACACATTTAGGGCTATGACACTGGTATTTCGTGGTATGAATATATGGCTTACGATATATTTAATTGCTTCTATCAGCAAACTCTTCAGTATTTAGGTATTCCAAATATGTATTCTCACCTCCACGTAAAACCATCTTAGACTCTCGTTAATGGCAAAGCAACGGGAGGTGGGGGGCATTTCCCCCCGAACGCTGAGTTTTCAAGAGCCCACATTTTTCCGGAAATTAAGTTGGAACATACAAATTTTTTCCCAAGTTGATAAGTTTGATAAAAAATTTGATGATAATTTTTTTTCGAGGGATCCTGTCTTATACAGTGACTCAAACAAAAGACCACGTTTGATTTCTTTAAATTTTCGTAATGTTTTTCGAGCTCAATTTGTGTATTATTTTTCTATAAAAATTTCGTCCAAGCTTTAACCGAAACCGTATAAATCATAGTTTCAAACTTTATACAAATTTTAGGAAAATTCAACAAATTTTAATCAAAATTTCAACTTTTTATTCTGAACCTTTAGAAAGTTTTTGGGTAAGCAATTTCATAGTCCATATAAATTGGGTCTAATGAAGTGCAAGTTTCAAAGAGATAATTTTTTTTTGTGACGGATTTTTGCACTTTTTTCCATATAAGCATGCAATACACTTGTTAGTCTCCGAAAAAATAATTCTCATTTTAGAAAAATAACAACAAAAAAATTAGCTCGAAAAATATTACGAATATTAAAAGAAAAAGAAAAAAAAAACGTGGTCCTTTGTTTGAGTCACTGTATTTAGTACCTGGTGCGGATTTTATCTTGACGACAGCCTTGCGTCTGAGCAAGGACCATGGCTCTGTGTGTGTGTTTCGTATAGCCAAGAAATGCAACGGAAAAGGTAGAAGAAATTATCACTAAAACCGTTACCACATCTTTTGCTTATGTACT
Source organism: Rhagoletis pomonella (assembly GCF_013731165.1). Classification (NCBI taxonomy): domain Eukaryota; kingdom Metazoa; phylum Arthropoda; class Insecta; order Diptera; family Tephritidae; genus Rhagoletis; species Rhagoletis pomonella. The sequence goes on along the minus strand of NW_023458556.1, from coordinate 45,056,693 downwards.
GCATTCAAATAAAAGCCAGAGGTCTTAAGACTGGTTTTCACTATGTAGTATTTTGACGCCAAAATTTCGCGTCATATTTTGACACAACTTTATCTCCTTTATCCATACCTTTACCGATGATATTATGGGCCAAAAACTGACAGATAGCCGATTTAGCAGCGCATGTACACGACTAAAGAACTACCCTGATCCAAATTAATCGATAAACCGCTTTTAAATCCCATTTGACAATGTGTTTTCACTTATTTAACGACAAATGTCACTGAATTTGACATAGTGAAAACCAGTCATTAGTAAGTAATACGAAAATCATATGTACATATACCACATTTTGAGATAAAGTTTTCGCCACATATTTTTATAACGCCACAGATTGGGAGCATTAAACAAAAATTACCAAGTCGGTTTCGGATGGATAAGCATACGGATTATTACTAATTTTTTTTTCATTCTAAATCAATGCAAATAACGTACCAGTTACTTAGTTACTACAGCTATCGCTCTCGGTTGCTTAGTTCTGTACGATGCATAGTATTTGCTGTCAAAATTAGGAAAAAATATTCTAAAATCCTTGAATCAAGTAAACTGTGAAGGAAATCTCCCGTTTTACTCATAGTAATTTTTTTTTTTAATCTGCTTATAAGGAAAAACATTTCTCCGAGAAATCGATATTTTATTTTTCGTGCGACTTTTTTTTTGCGTTGTATTATTTTCTAGACCAAAGTTTTTCTACTATTTAACCGACTTTACAAACAGGAGAAAGGTTATCCATTCGTCGGAATATTTTTTTTTTTATGTACATACGTTAACCGATTTCGATAACTCTTTTTTCATCGGAAAGGTGGTCCCATACTAATTTTGTTTAGATCCGATAATTGGATCGTCAAGAAATTAACCATAATCATAAATTTTTATATGAGAATTGAAGTCGGTTTTGTTTTTTGCTTAAAAATTACTTGTTCGAAAATAAATTATGATCTTTTTATGACCCAAATATTTCTATTATTAAAATATGCTCTCTCCACAATATTGCTCAACCTATTAAGGCAATTGAAAGATTAAACAAATTTCTTACTTCTTCGTAAGAGCGCGGTTCCGCCAGGGCATGAGTTAGCGATAAAAAAAATCGTAGTCGGTAGAAACAATGTATTGTAAATATTGAAAGTAGTGTATAGCACCCCGTTTAAATGCTTTCAACTATTTGAGACTTTTTAGCATACTGAAAATGCTTGAACTGCAATAACGTTTGTTCGATTTTAAATAGTAAAAAGTTCACTAGTAAGTATTTTAAAATGTTCTTTAAACTTGTAACGAATTTTGGAAAAAGCGTATCATAATTTTTGTTTTTAGAATAGTGTCAAATCCATGACAAAAACTCAAATCTTTTTCAAACAATTTTCTAAGTTTATAGTAGGTGTTCTATATAAAAAATTGCTGATAGTTGAATTCAACTGCAAACTAAAGTATTTAAGCAAACAACAGAAAACATAGAAATACTCTACTTTTGAAGATTTAAAGAACATTGAACATTTTTCAGAAAATGTAGTTGCTAACTACTTGAATATTTAGATAGCAAGGAGGCTTTCCATCAGCAACCTCACTGAAACTATTATTTTTTTTTTTTTTTGCGATACCCTGTCGGAAACACCAACAACGAAAATGAGAATTTTTGCGATACCCTTTCCTTCGGAATTTCTAAGATCTTTGCCTGAATCGTTTCATAAGTATCAATACAAAATTGATGCTTGCCTTCCGCCAACGCTAAAAAATTATCTGGAAGTTATTCATCATCTTTTAGGAAAAGTGAGTTATATGCTGCCCAGAGATTTGCTATGGTTTTATCTTTAATTTGGAGGGCCGACTCTGTGAATTCTTCTATTGGAGAAGAGTTGAGTCTGGCTTTTTGCGCTCACGTGTCATGAGATTTTCTTCTTTCTGCGCTCTTTGCTTCGGTAGAAGTTTGAAACCTTTCCATGGTTTTGCAGAGAGTTGCTTTTCTTTCAATTTAACGAACCATTTTTTTCCATTTTTGAAAATAAATTATAATTGCTGTGGTACAAGTCTGAAAGATGCAGAAGTTGTGGAAGCCTTTAACTGTTTAAATCGCCAAATGCGCTAAATTTTTTTCAAAGCATTCCTTAGGCGTCAAAAATCGAGAAATCTTGTAACTAACTTTTCTGGATTTTTAGGTTTAAAAATGTTCAAGGGCCAGTGAGAGCCAAATTAGAACTGTCGTTCATCAGATATGCGGTTGGTTGAGAAAAGTGTATGGGAGACCACAGTGTCATGGTGCCCCTTCTTTGTCTATATCCGAAAATTACCAACAATTTTCGGCAAAGAAATGATAACATACCAAGGAGTATTATTAACTGACCGATGTCACAACCAGGGTTGCTTAATTTAAAATCCTCTTTGTATTTAATATAATTAAGAAATCTGTTTGATTTGTGATTTGATTCAGTGGCCAAATTAAAAATAAATTTTATTTGTGTTATTATTTGTCGAACAAACAAAAAATAAAAAACAAATTATTTTCGATGTGATTCGTTGGACGAAAAAAAGAGAATTTATTTCAGGGTTCAGAAAATTCGTTTTCAAATAATTAAAATTAATTAATTTCATTTGTATTTGCTATCTGTGAACGAACTTTATAACAACCATTTGTTTTCGTTGCCTGGTGATGATTGTTTTCTTTTTTGTTTTCATTCGGAAGAATGTATTTTTTAATTTTGTTTGCGTTCTCATTAACTTCGAAGGTAATTATATTGTTTTCATTCGTTATATACGAATGAATATGAACTGACTCATTCGCTCTCTGCCGCAAACATTTGCCCGAATTTATCACTATTTAGCGATGTTTGTATGTAAATATAAGTTGAAGAAAATTTATTTATTTTAATTCTCTTGTTTTCAAAGCAAACATCTACATATTTACATAAGTATAGGGCGAGTTCCAATTTGCATACTGCTTTGTATTTGTATATTGCGTATACATTTTGCAGCAATATAAAACAACATGCAACTATAACTCTCCCATAATTATGTACACTAGATAACAAATTTTCCAAAAAGTTCTGAGCTCTGGCATTTGACCATCATTTCATATTTAAAAATTTCCGCTGAGCCCAAGTACAGTATTCGAGATATAGCCAACTTTCAGAATAACGTCTACGAAAATGCACTTCTCCGTATGAAAGCAAAATACTATTTTGAAAATAGCTGAGCATAGATCAACAAATGTTTTTTTCGACGTTAACTCCCATATTGCGAATGAATAGAAAAAAGAATGAATTTGAATCATTTGCGAACGAATTTTTGTTTTTTGTGTTGAATATCTCGTAGTTATATGACTGACATTTTTAATTTGTTCGTATTTTTATTTGCTCAAAGTGGTTCCGCTTATGCTCTCTAGCTCGAATGATAAAAAGAATTTTTTATAATCGAGAATTTTAAAAAGCGTTCAATTCGAACCAAATCTTTGCTGTAAAGAATTATTTGTGAATACAATTAATATTTTAAATATTCTCCGTACCCTGATTTATTTATGTTTTAATTCGTCGACCAAATATAAAATAAGATTTATTTGTTTATTTTTCACGCCCCAATACTCATGCAATATTTATGTTAATGGTGCTTCGCATGCTAATATACATTTTTATAATTATATTTCGTTCTTATGCCGAATTTCCTCTAGGCATAAAATGGCAAAATATGTATTGAAAAGGTAGGGCATTAGAAAATAGTTATTCGTGTCATTACGTTAAAAAAATAGTTATTTAACTCATTTCTACATGGCATTTTACAAATGCCTCCAATTTTTTGTCATTTCAATGCCTGTTGAAAATTCGGTATTAGAGTAAAAATTTCTGCATTGGTTTTTATTGAAAAAAATCAAACTGTGCAGTGAAAAACCCCACAATAACAACATCGCTTCGCCGTCCTTTGCCTTTCGCAAGGATATTTGTTTTTCAAATTGGTAATGATTTTTATTCATTATTATTTTTTCCTCCTTTACTGCAAGCAAACAAAACGACTTCTGAAAAAATTATTCATATTTAAAGCCATTAAGCCTAATAACAAAGCATACTCCAATAGGGCACATTTAAGTGAATTTCTGCCTTGGTTTCTAGGCCTTGGTTAATGCCATAAATAATAACAATAATAATAATAATAAACAAGCACAGCGTTGAAAAGAAAGCAAGGAACAAGTATTCTGAAGTGTTAATATAACAGCAAAAAAAATGTGTCATTAGAGCCTTCAGTCGAATAAAACAAAAATCTAAGAAAGCAAACGGGCGACTCAAAAACGAGCAGATTAGACAGCTAAGATAAAATAAGTAAACAGAGCAACAGAGCAGACTGAGAAGTCTAAAAACAAAAGCAAAAAAGACTAAAAAAATGCTAGAATATAAAAACGCACACAAACAACTACCAAGACAAACCAGCATAGCTTGTCCTTTGTCTGTGTTAATTTCTAGAAGTGTATAAACAATCTAAGTTGAAGTTTTTTTTTTCTCAACCAACACTATTGTATTGTATTGTAATAATGATGAAACTTTAAGAGTAGTTAGTTGCCGCTCCCACTCTAAATGAAGTATATGTATGTATATCTACAAAGCACTGGGCTACCACTGGCAAATGGCAGATTACGTATACGCAGCGGCGGCTAGTCCAGGATTACCAGACTACCACCTTTGGCTATTAAGTGGGTAGGTATTTTTACTCGCCTACCAAAGGCAGAAAAAAAACACACACACACCACACAACCTGCACAACAGCTCGCCTATTGTTCATTTTTTTAAATTAACAACTGCGCAACACCGCATTCTTTGCTTAGTCGCCCGGAGTTTATTACTCTGGGCTGGCGGACACACTTCATTTGCACTGCCGTCTGAGTTTTTCAAACACTTTGGGCTATTGTCTAGCTAGCGACTACTGTTCGTAGCTTCTTCATTTTATTAACCATAAGTTCCTGGCCTACTTTCAAGGCAGTAAATATAGTCAATTCAACGCCCCCTCAACTACAGCGACAACAAAAGAAGCTTTTCCTGTAGGTTTAATGGTATGTCATGAGGAATATTTTGCTATATTTTGGTTTTTTTTTTATACGTTTATTATTTATTTTCAGTTGACCTATGTGCTCATATGCTCCCTAATATACATATGTATGTACATATACATATATGTGTGCACGTATGTTTGTATAAAATTTGTTGCTAAGTGTTGTTTCGTTGGTAAACATGTATGAAAATCATAAAAGTGTCACATTGTCACTTTTCATCGGGGACGCAATTTTCATCATAGATATCCACCACCAAAAACTGTACAACAACAACAACATCTTTTCTGTACACTTCATTGTTATGTTTTCTTTGTTCTATTATTATTTTTAGCATGTCCGCCATTGTTCTTTCCCTTGGTAATGTAACTCTAAGACTGGTCATTGTGCTTGATCTTTGCTATACTTAAAGTATTCCATTACCAGCTTAAGTTCTTGTCGGAAGCTGAAAGAGATTTTCACTAAGCAACAAAACACTGGAAGAAATATATTTTAACGGAGCTTAGTAAAAAAGTTCAGTTTTTCTTTTACTCGGTGGGCGTCTCGTTGCGCTCGTTGTAAACGGTCGATCCCATATGAAATATTTTTGAACTCTCATCCGATGTTCGGCTGAATTTCTATACTTTTTTTCAGAGGAAATGATATTTTGTGCATCTTTCAAATTGTATTTACTAAATTGTGATGGGTGAAACTTCACTCGAACATCGGGTACTTAATCTAACTTACCTTAAATAAAAAAAAATATAAGTAATCTTAGTTTTGCATAAAATTGAAATTTTTTGTACTTGATCTAAAAATTCTGAATGGCGGAATTCATGAAGTTTCTAATATATTTTTAGGTTTAGAATCTAAAAATGAATAATTTGTTTACAGTATCTGGTTAGCGTTAACCGTTATTGAAAGCTACTATTTTCTTCATTTTAAATAGCCTATGATTCAGCTGTGGACATTTCTATGGAGCAGTTTGAGCAAAATTGCCTTAAATTCTTAGACTAGTTTGATTTTAGACTTGAAGTGGTTTATTTACAACACCCACATGTATGTACTTTAATCAGATTCTCAATGTCAATGTGAATAGCGCTCCGTGTGGATATAAAACTTACTAGGCGTCGGGAAAGTAAGAACGGAGTGCAATGAGGCCAAGTTAACCAAGAAATCAACAGGTTGGTACATCATCTGATCTCGCCTAATGACTGGATAACACCAAACTAAGTTTCAAATGTTGCTTGATATACCTCGGGGTAGTCTTGGGCATCAAACTTTTATTGAAGGAATATATTTAGGAAAGAGAAAGGGACTAACAACGCGCTATTGGCATCCAGTAAAATACTAGGCGCTACTTGTAGTCTATTACTTGCTCCCTTTCTTTGGTGCTTTGATGTGGTGGTGGCATTAAGGATAGGTCATTAGAAAAGATGTAAGTATGGAGGTTTTCTGCATAACGGGGGCACGGAAAACCATTCCACAGACTGCTTTAGAAACACTTTTCGCCTCGAGCTAGAAAATAGAGTAGTATAAATCAACTATCGAGTTTAGCTCAGTAGGGAGGAGCAATGATAGGGATGCGGATTGCATAGCTTCCCCTTTGAATTAGAAAAGGAAATTCCAGACTACAACTGAAGAAAAAATGTTCTGCCAGGGAAGCCGCGGAACTTGTCTCGTGTGATAATAAAAGCAGTTCCCTGATTAATATCTTATAAAACATGTTTTCTTTACACCCCTTTTACGGCTAAACTATACTTCTAAGGTATAAATAATTATGCATCATTAGAAAGGTATTTTGATGCTGATGTGCAGAACATTTTTCAAATTTAAAATTAGTTTAACATAAAGCGAAAAAATCAATTAAAATGTGACGCCAATACTAGTGCCACACATGTACATGATTGGGGCGGAAATGCCTCCTAAATGTATGCTTTAATATTGATAATGAATTAAAGAAACGTGCTTGGCAGCAGTTTAGAAACAATATTTTTGTATGAACATGAATAGATTAAGACTCATACAAGGAAGGGCGTAAAAGTGATTATGTAGAAGAAAAGTATAAAGCAAAGATTAAAATAAGAGTAAAAGAAACCGAAGATAAAGAGGAAGGTACATTTAAATACTTAATACAATCGCAAAGATGTGGGTGAATATTTATATGAAGAAAATAATGAAGATAAAGACCTGGTTAAAAGTCAAGGATATGATAAATACAAAAATGAAAAGATAAAAAATATAGAAAAAATAATTTAGATAAAGGTGGAGACAAAAACAGAGAAAAAGGAAGAGATAAAATGGAGTAATGACAGGTTATTTTATGTCATGGTATGTTATGGTATGTTGTGTTACGTTACGTTATGTTATGTTATATTATGTTATGTTATGTTATCTTATGTTGTGTTATATTATGTCATGTTATGTTTTGTTATGTTACGTTATGTTATGTTCTGCTATGTAATTTGGGCTGTTCATAACTTTCGCAGTTTTGCGGGTACCTCAATTATTTCTGCTCACAAATTATTGACTTTGTATAACCTTTTCCTTGTCACTATACAAACACGTCTTATAAGGTGGCATTACAACTAAACAGTTCTCTAGGCAATCTCACTCACTATTTTGTTTCCTTTGATGTCCCTATATCTTTGAACCTAAAAGGTATGCAACCATCTGGCAAAAATCTCTAGTGGTTCGTTGCCACTCAAAAATTGTTTGGAAGGATTATGATATGCGTTTTCTGTCTTTATTGTTGAGTGACTACCAATTTGCATATACTAGTGTTAGCCCAGCGGTTGAAATTCAACATTTTCAATTAAGTGGGCTGAGCTGAGCCGAGTTGAGTTTAGTTGAGTTTGAGTTAATAGAAGTGAATTGAGGTGAAATGCGTTGAATTTATACTGGCGGCGCCACAGAGAGAGAGAGCAGAATGAAAACTGATTAGCTGAAAGGTCTCTATTCAATTGCGGCACAGGCAGCTATATATTTTTCGAACGCTATTATAACTCAACTGAGTATCTGGGGAATATATTGTGTGATTTCTGTCGCTTCTTCGATTGGCTAGTGGTCTAGTATTCCTAATAATTTCGACCATTAGCCCACTTAAAGTTCGATCTTGACCTGGAACCACTAGGACTCATATACATAGATATATAGATGTTATGATTTGCGAAATAACTAACAGCTGTAACTACTGTTATGTATTATTTTTTTTAACCGACTCCACAAAAAGGAGGAAGGTTGTCAATTCGTCGGAATATATATATTTTTTTTATGTATGTTACCGCATAACTTTGGACCACGTTAACTGATTTCTATAATTCTTTTTTTAAAGGAGAGGCATTACCCAACAGGTGGTATCATTCTAATTAGGTTTAAATCCGATCATTGGATCATGTTAAGTTTTATATGAGAAATGAAGTCGGTTTTGAGGAGGAGAGAGTAAAAACAAAAAAGAAAATATTAATGCTTACCGCTGCTAGGCCCTCAGAAGTACTAAACGAGTAGGTCACAAGAATTTTTAGTATAAACTATACTTAATCAAGAATATGAGAAGTTGATAGATAATTTCATTTTGATTTAGTGAATGCTGCCTAAATTCTCGCCAAAGGTTTTGAAAAACAATAATCTGTGGGCACCGTGAACATTTCTTCTTGCACGAAACCGGTTACAGTAGAATCTTCTAACAGAGCTAATTTCCAACATTATTACACCAGCGTTTTCCTTTAAACTCTGGTCATCAAACCTGAAGATTTCTGCCTCAAATGGTGTGAGATATGGAGCACCAGGCCTTTGTCTCTTAAATAGTTGGAATCGAATAAGTTTGCCTTGAAATAGTTTTGGTTCACACGCCGGGTATTTAGTTAAAGTATACATTTAAAAATACTATTATTTTACAATTTCATCTCATTTTTTACAGTGCACACTTGACAACATTTATCCATTTGATTCAACACTTGTCGCGCCAGCTGAATGAATGACCAAGAAAACGGACCTAAAATATTTGCTATTTTGTGCAGATTAAAGATTTACATCCCATCTGCTCCTCTTCAACAGCAAAATGTTTTGACCTACAATTACCACATACTATGTACATACACACAAACATTCATACCCGCATACGCATATGTATTGCATGCATTAACTATTTGATTATTTTGTCCCTCTGCTAAGATGTGATAATCCTGTCATAAAATGTTGCGCAGCTCTCTATTAACTTTTATTGCGTCGAAAAACAATGTCAACACAAAGCAAATAAGTATTGAAAGAACAAAGATGAAATGTAATAGAGGCTGAAGGACAAAGCAATTGTAAAGCCTTGAAAAAAGTGTAGATCTTCTTATGACCAAAAATGCTTATTAGCGAAATTTGAGCTTCTGTCTATAAAGACTTCCACAAATAAATGGCTGTTTACATATGTTGGATGAATGCATGTGTGCGCATACGAAGCATTAGCAAGTCATAATTGAAAGCGATGGAATAAACCAAAAATTATTAAGTTGTACATTACATTTAGCGTAGTACAGACTTACTTATACAGATTGGATTACATGTTAATTAGTCTCGAAACAGCTACAGTTGGTAGAAAGGCTTAACAGTGTGCGAAAGATGAAAACATATAGATGGGCCACTGCAATAGCGACACAACTCAGAATTAAAAAAAAAAACATTCTTAACTACTACATAACTTAACTAAACTCCCATCTCGTTACCTAGGCTATGTAAAAAGATATAGATGAAAATATTTTGGTGTTTCTATAAGGTTAACATTACAATACAAATCTTTAAAGCGTTTTTTTTCTCGAATCCAGGTTTTTCGACTTAGGCGAATATTGCTTATGACGACAGATATATGTGTACTTCAATTAAAGTAGCCTAAGTCGAGGCAGGCACTTTTCATTTCAAAGCAAAATTTCATTGGGTCCCCTAACAATATTTTAACGTTTAACTATTATTTTTTTAATTCAAAGTCACCTAAGCTACTTTAATTGAAAGGCACAGATATAATCCTTAATTAAGTAAATGTCAAGGATTACTAAAGTAAGTAGTAAGTAAGGCTAAGACTTCAATTAGACAAGAATTAAAGACACGAAGGCCTTGATGGTAGTAAGGACTTTTATTTATTCATTTTTTTATTTTTTGAATTCTGAGTTTTGTCGTTATTGCAGAATAAATACTAGCCATATTCATTTCGCTCTAATGAATCACCAACCGAAGAATAATAATCATATCACGTATCGTGGGTCAGCAAAACCTGGTAACTGACATTTGTGCCAAAAATAATATTTGCTCACCGGAAGCTCCTGGCATCAAGCCTTATCCCTTTATACCCAAATATCGATATTTAGATATAAAAGGCAGAAATAATTAGAGACAAAATTTGGGCAACCTCACATACGAGGTTTTCCATTAGCTAGATCCTCGTTTTTGATTGAACATTGACTTCCTTACTGGTACAAATTATGGCATTTTGTCGATGGCGTATCGATGTCCTGTTCTTAAGCCACATTGATAAAGTCCATCTATTTCATTGATGGTGGGCTTAAGCCTATTCCTATAATAATAAAACAAAAAATTCCACAGACATTCCTAGCGACTTAAAATTACGTTATTATTATTTGAGAATAAGTATAACTGCACATATACTTAGGTATACGTATGTCTATTAGAATGGTCCTTAAAAATATCAACATCTAAATTTTGTACGGGGCACGCCTTTATTTTGTTCAACGTGTCTTTCGTCAATGAAAAATTTCAATATTAAAAAAAATTTTAGGGGTTGGTATTAGGATTTAAAAAAAAAAAATCGAGTTGTAATGTGATAAATTGGACACGTTAGGGCTATTCAGGATTTTGTGCATATTCCTGCATTTGCATATTTCGGTGCATTTGCAAATTCACAACAATAAAACGCACACGGTTGCCATGGAAGCAAATATAAAATTTACAAATTCAAGACCATTTCCACAATATACTGAACAGCCCTATTATATTACAAACTCGCTATGATATACATAGCTGGATATAGTCCCGATTTTCTCGAATTTTTTCGATTAAAAAAAATCAATTTTCAAACTATTATAGCGAACCCTATATATTTTTTTTTAATTCTGAAGTTTACGTGTATGTCTTAATTTTGCAAGTAGAACAAAATAAAGTCGCGTTTTATCGACCATCCTAATGTATATTTATGTACTACATATGTGTATATTTATTTCTAATGCCACACTCTCAATAAATAATAAATGTTAATTGAAATCAATTATTGGAAATGGAAAATTTGTAAAAAGTAACATTGCGAGTTTCAGAATAAATGCACACCAAAAATTTACATTGAAATTTATAGCGAAAAATTTGATTTCAGCTTGACAACACGCTTATTGCACTAAATAAATGGATTACTTAGTTTACGGCCTTGCATTTGACCACTGTGGCATAAAAGCGGCCTTAACAAATTCACAAATTGGGTTTATGGCTTAGCAGAGGCGAAAAAAAATTCAATAAAATATTTTCTGTAAATGCAACCGCATTTTGATAAAACATCAGATTTGAACAGGAAATAAAAAATACATAAGTAACTCAAAAACAAGATTAAAATTTAAATTGATATTTTATATATGTACATACATATGTATGTATTGATGTATCTATGTGTGAAGTGACACGCAATAATGGCATTAGCCCTGATATAGCAAAATAAGTAAGAAAAAATATATATGTATGAATGCACTTGTAAACAAATACATATGCAAATGCATAGTCTCCCTGCAGGGAAAGCTACTAGTTGAGAACTAGAATTCTACCAGTTTGCGTTTCAGCTCAACTAGTTCACGTTCTATCCTTTTTCAATGTTAGCGACTGGTATTTTTAACATTGCGATGTCCTACGAGATGTCAATTGTCTGCCAATTCATCCCCCATGAAAAGCATTAGTATGCCTTTTTGATCGCGGCGCTCCAACAGTCGCAATGGCCGACAAAGCAAAGCACTCGCGTGGTATGCCTGAGGTACCAGGTTCAAGCCCTGGCGCAGGGAAAATTTTTTTATTTTATTATTTTTTTTGTTTATAATATTTCTTTTATTTATATTTTTTATTTAGGGTTTTGTTTGTTATTCTTAAATTTAATTTAAAAAAAATTTTTTTTTTTACATTTGTTTCTTTTTTTTTTGTAATGCAACTAGATTTTTAAGTTTGTTATTTATATTTAAATTGAAATCATTATTCCTACCTACATTGATCTAACTTTAAAAATCTTAACCACCTCCAAGCGGCCTCGAACCTGCGATCCCAGAACCAGAACCAGTAGTCTGCACGTGACGCCACAGCCGACATTTGTAAGAAAAGCAATTAATGGCGTTTTATTTTAGGCTTTGCCAATTTAAAGGCAGATGTCGCTGAACGCTTAAGTTCTTCGAAAATGTCGAACTGGTAGGCACATACTAGCTTATGAACTAGTATTTTTTCTAACTGGTTTGGGTTTTCACTGTATAGTCTTTACGCCACACGTAGGCTATATGTGAGTGTGTGAGCATGCTTTCCGCGCAATTAAATCCATTAATGGCAATAACAGCGTAAAGCCTCTGGGACTGCAGTGTAGAAAAACAAAGAAAATAAAAGCGTTATGCTTTGTATGCAGCGGCCATCAGCCAAGCGGATATTAATTAAAGAGCCAAACAGCCGCAAAATACAATAAAATGAAAAATTAAATTTCAATAGATTTGCGCGGCGAACAATGCCAGCAGCAGCAGCAGCTGCTGCAGCAACAGTAGCCGTAGTCGAAAATGCAAGTAGCAGCGACAGTGACTTTGACGATGGTAGCTATTATGCCTCAGTCAGCAGAACAATTAAAATAGCGCGCGCTGCATCTGCAACGCACGGCGACGGGGGAGTAAATATGTAGTAAATGGCGCAGTTGGTTAGCATAAAATTCATTTGCGCCAATCTAATTACGAAATGACATGCCGGGAATGACAAAAATTTGCATAGAAAATGCGGCAACATTGCTGCTGCAAACATATATTCCTATATACATATGTATGTATGTATGTATGTATGTATGTATGTATGTATGTATGAGTGTATGCATGAAACAAAAATAGAAAACAAAGGCAGTGTTTTTTTTTTCTTTGGTGGGTGTAAATTAAACGCTGCCACAAAAAGCGACAAAAACGACTAACGTCAGCAGGCGTAAAGCAATAAAAACATGAATTTAATTGAGTTGACAGCCACTACATTAATGTACGACATGTCGGGCGCGCGTGCGCAAGCAGCATAAATGCAAATACACATAAACGCACGGCTGCTAGCACAGTTAGGCGTGCAAACATAGATGCACGCGCATACACACCAACCAATGACAATTATGCCAGCACCACTCATAAAGGCCAATCAATGCGCCGCCACAGCAGCGGTAGTGCTCGAGCGCCCGCCATCACCACCGCCGCTGCATTATGAACCTTTTTGCGCTGAAAAGCCGAGGTTAATATATTGGTCATTGGCAATTAAGCTCATTGCGCCTTTTTTGGTTTTATGCATCTCACTTAAATCGCATAAATTTGCATAGAACTAACTGGCGGCAGCACACAATAAATAAAACAAAAAAAAGCGCGTCGATAATATTTTCAAACTAATTGCTTTTATTGCCGAAGGGTGTGCGCCAATGTTGTGTGCACACTAGGGTGGTCCAAAAATGCATGTGAAAAAGTAAAGTTGGAATTTTTATGGTCTCACCCCCTAGGATTGTTATTTACCGAAAAGAAATATACCACTTTTTTTATATTTTGAAATCAAAATATATTTAGAGGTCGCTCAAAGCGCCCAAAGTTTTCCATGTATTTTATATGGAGAAAAAACAACTTTTCGTAGAAATGGTATAGAATTCTAAAAAAAACAATATTTTTCTATCGGAAAACTCTTTGCATCTGCAGAAGATTCCCAATAATAAATCCCAATTGTTTATTTAACCATTTTTTCATCGCAACTATAATTTATAGGTCCGCCAAAAACCCACAAAAACCGCGAAAAATGCAATGGAGGGCCAAATAAAAAATGGTTAGTATTAAAAAATGGTTAAATAAATAATTGGGTATTATTATTGAAAGTCTCCTGAAGAGAACCACAATTTTTCGATCGAAAAATATCAGAATTTTCAAGAATTCTATACCATTTATAGGAAAAGTGGTTTTTTCCTATATAAAAAAGGAAAACTTTGAGTGCTTTGAGCGACCTCTAAAATTTTTTTTTATTTCAAAATAAAAAAATATTGGTCCACTTTTTTTCGATATAGAACAATCCTAGGGGATGAGAGCATTACAATTTCGACTTTGCTGTTTTTGGACCACCCTAGTGCACACATATTTATTTCCCTGACTTTTGGATGATTTTGTTTTTTTTTGTGCTCGCTGGCGGAGTTTAAATTTGTTACAAAACAAATTTTCAATTTGTCGTTTATTTTGTTACTTTTTTCTCTTTTTGTTGTTCTTGTCACGTTTAAAGCTGCTGTCACGCGCTAATTTGGTTATTGCAAAACATTTATATGCATGTACATATTTGTTTTCATTGCCAAATTACTTTTCGCTAGACCTGTTTTTGGGTTTGTGTTCGGGGGCGTATACGTAACAATGAATTTGGTAGAGACACATACTGACAAAGGTAGATTTTATGCTTTTCTTTTATGCTACATACTTACATGTAAGTGTATGCATTTGGTGTGATTACAAATTGTTATAGATAAAAATAATTAACATAAAATTGCAGAAATTTTTAACGCATCTTTCATTTTCAAACACAGCCGGGAAGGAGGTTCAACAATGCCAGTCCTGCATCAACTGCTGATATATATGTATGCTACCTTGGAATGCTTTTCCTCAATTTAATCTTAGTGTTAATCTTCACCACGTATCTTAATTGGGTAATATTAATCAGGTTGGTGATATTAGAGCCATATTTTGTGGAGGGCCAACGACAAATGTTACTAAGCTCCAAGGGTGGTATTATCTCTTCCAAGTAAGCATTTCATCTTTTGAAATGTTTTAACGACTCAATTTTGTATTAAGGTCTAGGTTAGAACGCCTAGACATGTAACCCTTGAAAAACTAGATTCGATTTAAATTTGTTGGTCCGCAAAGTTACCAGAAAAACTGCAACCAATTTAACAACTAATCTCTGCGGCCAAGAGCAATGTTCTTAATAATAACAACCTTTTTTGCAAACTGATACAACTGACTCCAGGTTCGGCAAAAAGCTACTACCGGGAGACAAATCTACTGCCTTCAAAGGGCTGAAAACTAACTAAGCTCCACTATCCACTATCCTAGCTTAGAGGCATGTGATGGCAACAAAAGACAATATCCTGCTACCATTTTATCTCTGAAATTTCTGTATGAAAGGTACTGCTGTACTTCGGTAGCTTTTAAGACTTGTTAAGTTCTTTCCAATATACTGCCGCCCATTTAAGATTGTCTATTTTCGAACCATCTATCTAAATACATACCGAGTCAACCATCCACATAAGCCTACGCCACACAGTGGGACGTCCCCATATAAGCTGCGCCCAAAAGTAGTAACCGTACTAGAAATTCGCTGAAATTTTGTATATGCGCTATTCGGCACTTAGGAATGAAGACATGTGGAAAACGGTAAAACTCAACGCGCTACCATGCCCACAGCTTTGTGACCGGAAATAGTAAATTTTATCCGATTTTGATGAAATTCAGAGCATATGCTGGTTCCGACGAGAAAATGATAAATCTGAAATAACGTCAAAATCGGCTTACATTATCGTCCAGTAATTCTAGAAAAACAAACGCAAATTGAAAAAAAAAAAATTTTTTTTATGAAATTTGGTACGCCCTGCTCATTTTAGCCAAAATTCTCCAACTTAGAAGATAATAAAGAATTTCTTATTACGACCCCCCACCACACAATTTTTTTGGCTCCAAGTACTAAATTTTATGAATTTTGGAGAAAATGAACGGGCACATTTATTTTATTTCTAAAGAAGTTCCTATTTCTTCATTTAAAAAATGACAAAATTAAAACATTTACAATACCGATGGAGATGGGTCTATAAAAGGAAGAATAGAAACTGAGCTCGCAGTTCCTTGCAGCTGGAACTATTTCGGATATGACATGCATATTTAATGTTTACTTCTCCTAAGTATAATTTAGCTCGCATCCTAGGTCCTTTTTAAATATCCCTTGTCGTGGGCCCAGATCTTAAGTGGTGTCAGCATGAACTAACAGGGATGCTCCGCATGGGAACCTGTGTAGGATACGTGCTTACGCAGTTTCCTATGTGGAGATTACCGTACCAACAAACCCAGGGGGGTTCCGCATTGCGGGGCTACGGGTGTCACAATCCCGCGTACCCCAGTTAAAGGGTGAGTCGGTTGGAGGTTCAATTGGCAGAAGAGTCTTCGGCTTTCGAAAGTCATACCAAAGACTTTATAAAGGTACCACGGGCTAGATAAGCAAAGCCAGTGAGACGAACAAGTCGCCCCAGTAAGGCCAGTAAGACCTGGAAGTTAGCGAGACGAGCAGAATGAATGAGGTGAGTCGATTTTCACTCCGGGAGGGATAGCCCGGCGTGGAATGAGATCAGTAAGTCTTGTGAGAGGAGTGAGACGAGCTGGATGAAAACGGTGTTGAATGTTTAAAACTGTTGGAAAATGTTGGAAAGTGTGGAAAATGTTGGATAACGTGGAGAAACGTTCAAAATGTTGGAAATGTCGTAAAACACGGTGTAAATTTCATGGTAAACAATGGAAATTGGTGAATGTGTGGAAGTAAAAAGCAGATCTTGCTAGTTGTGGGGTTAAGCATGTGTATTATGGTATGTTTAGTAGGTTGCGTGACTTGAGCTAGTCAAGCAAGTGTGGCTGGCGAGCACTACTCCAGTCTATTCAATGAGGTACGGCCCTTCGAGGAGTATCGCGGTGGCTTGGTTTGATACCCGAATGCGGTAGAAATCGCAAGGTTTCGATGTGGAGTTGCATTGCAACCGGGTGCCGGGACCCAAAGAACGGCAGAGACTTTAGGTAGGTTGCGGCCTTACCAAGGTGGTAAGTGTGCCCACATTGCCTTTGGTACTGAAATGCTTGCATTTCAGGGCAATGATTAAGGCATAAATTAATCCATGAGCTTAATGGGCTCTGTGGAGTTTGGACCGTATACTACGGGAGGTACCCACAATAAACCTAAACTACATATATCCCTTTCCAAAGTAAGCACTCGAAAAATTTTAAACTCACAAAATTATGTAGAATTTCAAGGTAACCTGTTTTATACATTTCAAAAGATTTATAAAAATTTAAAACAATGCTTGACCACAGACTTCCCATCAATCAGATTGGCTTTTTATATACCCGCACAAGTGGAAAAATTAATTCAAATTACTTTTTGGTTTGGGTTAGCTGGATATTTTGCTATGCATCAGCGTAATTACTTTTTCATAATTCGCTTAATCCGTTTTCACTACTTTTGGCCAATGTAGTCCCATTGTGCGCCAGTCTTCTACCTCAGTACGATAGTAGCCTCCCGTAATGACATAGTCTACATATAGTTGTGTTTAATGAGCTGCTCCAGACTACGCCAGATTAAGATAACTCACAAAATTGTGTTTTATGAAGATTTCTCTTGCTCTAACTTACTTTACTTTTTGTTCCGCGAGCCTGCGCTAAGTGAAACAGAGCAACTGAGAGCACGATTTTCTGCATCGGCTTTTTTGTGGAATAATTTAGAACTAGCAAGCACACACACACACACTCTACTATTGACGAACTTAACTGTGGAGCAATCAACTGTTTTAAGAATGTCTGCCTGAAAACTGTTTCAAGATATTTCTGATATGGATTCCTCTAACTTACTCTATTGTTTTCTTTTTTTTT
>NW_023458556.1:45029778-45038668 GCF_013731165.1 Rhagoletis pomonella | reverse complement strand
GGTGATGACGAAGACAATGAGGAAGACGAAAACGAAAACGATGTAAATGATACAGTCGAAGCGGAGGAAGATGAGTATGATCCGGACGATCCTTTTGAGACTAGTAAGCATAAGCCTCCTACCAGCACTCCATACCAAGCAAAGAAGCCGACGCCGCCAGCAAAAGAGAATTCACTAACAGCACTTAATCGGAAGCCAGCAAAAAATGCAGTACAGCGAAAGCCCTCACCGGAAAAAGTGGTGATATCACGTCAGGGAGATAAAATTATAAAAAAGATAACCTGTTTTGAAACGTGGTATGTCATCATGTCCGAAGAAGAAGCGCCAAAAGTAACCCGGAACATACTCGATTTACCACTTATCAAATTGGCCAACGCAGCGAGCCATATCAAACTACCAACCGAAAATTGGAAGAGTAAAGTAACTCTGCATGAATTATCACCAACACTGATTGCCAAATCCAAACTGATCACCTATACAGGCGACATAAGTGAATATAACATCGCAGAACAGGATCGTGGTCGCTATCAACCCTCGTGCGTTATGTTTCGTCGATCAGTAAATGATCGTACGAAATCGCGACTTCCTTACGATAGGGCGGTTATATTCAAGAATAGGACTTTCTTCACCAATATTGAAGGCAAAAATGTTAAATTGGTCGGGGCACCCAGTACGGTAAATTCAGCGAAGGATGTAGAAATAATGCTACAAATAGTGGATTCATTAACATTGCAAAGTTCATTTGTTGAGCCAGCAAACACAATCCAATAGGCAAAGTTGTCAAAGGAACAACGGCACAATCCAGAAATTCAGTACACATTTTGTATGTATATCCAGGACCATATTATATCTACTTTAATTCGTTATAAATTAAAATTTAAAATTAAGTTATAAAACAAAAAACGCGTAAACGAGAAGCTCCAGCGAGCTTCCAACTTCACAAACTGTAATTGAATTACTTAGGTATGTTTGAAAAAAAAAAAAAAAATAGTCATTAGGTTACTGCAGTCTAGGAAAGTCGATTAACATTTTTTGCAATACCATAAAAAGTTCAAATTCGTACTGCGCAAATTTGTTATAAATTTTATGTCATGGAAAAAATGTTGCTCAGGCTTCCTAAGTTACAGTGGCGGTACATACATTTGTATGTAATTACTGTATGTATAAACATCATTTACATAAATTCGTTATTAAATGCAGACCAATTTACATTTATAAAAAGTCACTTAAATACGAAATCGCGCTAGCACGTAGGTGTTGAGAACCGTATACTTCACTACCAATTTATCTAATATTATAATATTAACGATAACTATACAATATAGATATGTGTATGTATGTATATATCCCAATTCATATACATATAATATACATATACATATTTGTAAAGTAATTCAATAGTGGTGAATTAGTGTGAAAAGGAAATAACATCTCTCAACTTTGTTAACATAATTATGGTTATTTTAAGTTACGTATGTATCTATTAAGTATTTTATCGTAGACATTAAAAGCCTACTTAAATCTTATTTATACAATTCTAAACGAAAAAACAAGCAGTTGGTAAATAAACCACTTTTTTATGTTTATATAAAAGTTTTACTTTCATGTATAAAACTCTGATAAAGGTGAAGTTGATAAAGGTGAAGTATGATTGCTTTTGTTTTATTAAAATATATCTTTTGAATTTTAAAATCAGTTATTGATATGCAAATAGTTTTTGAGAAGACCATAACTAATGCACCCTTTTAAATATGTATTGGAACATCAGTTACAAGCAAATATTTGTAAAATCTATATTGTCTTAAACTCAATGCCTTTAAGGATAACTAACATATATATTTCCTTAATTGATTGCGCACTAGAAAATGTAAGTTACTTTGATTTGCCAATAAAGAAATATCGCAATAAAAAAATGTTTTTATTTGTTCGTGGGTTTCTGGAGGTGGCAACTCCCTGTTGCAAATCGCGCGGGGTGGCATCATTGTGGGAGTGCGTTCGGCGATAGAGTGGTCTGTATTAAGAGCTTGAAATGAGATATAGATATATATATCTCCGATTCCAACAAAGTGGTTGTAGATCGCATAAACGGCGCTCCAAATACATATAACTTTAATTGAATTACATGGGCCATTTTTATGGTGAGTTTACACATGACTCGAAGGTAGCAGTTGATACAAAACATAGGCATACAATTTATGACAAGTTAAGGTTGCGAGCATTTTCTTAACGGAACTATTCGTTGCGTCGTTATGTCTAAATAATTGCGTTGGGCGTTATGTTAAAGATGAAAAAAATCGAAGCTCCAGAAAAAGATCCGTTTTACCAACACTGGTTTTTATTTAATAGATCCTTTTTGATCCATTTATAATAGGATTTCTAGCGAAGATTACTCTTTATAAACTTTATTTTGCAATACCATTACAACTTTAAACCTTCAACTTTTATGTAAAACTTTCGCCAAACTAATAAGGTTTTATGAACCGATCGCTTAACCAACACTGCTTCGTCGTTGCCTAATACAGCATTTTCGATTCGGGATTTCTAAAATAATAATATGTACTTCAATTTAGCCGTGATTTTGATTAACTACGCAGCATATTTAATATTAAAAAAAAATACTTTAAAACCTATAGTTAAGAAAAATTCAATTTTCATAGTTAAAAAAAATGTATTCAAATGGCAGATTGAACTGTCAAAACCAAAATTGGGTATTCAACGACATTCATTTTAGAATGGAAATCGCACATATTCTTTAGAAAGAAAAATACATTCATACATATATTTAAAAACTGTATATGTATATATGTATAAAAAATAAGAAATCTTTACATTTTATTAAAGTTCTTTTGTCACTGACTTTGTTCCGACGATACTGTAACTTATACCTATCTTCATTAAAAATGTATTGCTTTTGAGGGTTTCTTAAAATTAATATTTTTTTATTAAATTTTGAAAGTTTTCTGACTAGTATACATACTAGAGTACGACTGATTAATCGGCATCGTCCGTTTTTGGCTGATTTTTAGCCGATTTTTTTTTTACTTTTTCCGCAATTTTAACAAATGTTCATCAAAATTTGAAATTGTTTAATCAGATTTGTTAGAATTATTTTTAGTACGCATTTTTTTTTAATTTTAGTATAATAAAGTGCAAGTTTAAGTAGCTAGGTAAGTGTTGATCTTTCACAAGTTTTTTGTTCACGCAATTTGAATGGGCTGCCAGTCAGCTGTTCAATTTAAACTCAGTTTACTTAATCTAAGTTGAAACTGGCACTGAAAAACTGGCCCTTAGTATAGGTACGATTTTCCTTGAATTAATCGCTGAATTCCTAAATCCTTCGGGTTCTTTTCACTGGATTGTTAAATTTGTTACGATACAAAAATACTTTCATACGAATTGTATTCAATACAACACCTTTATAGTCAGCAGAAGCTGTATATTTTTACTACTATGAGTATAACTAATAATTGATTTCCACCAAGCCTTAACTGCAGTTTATGCCTACTGGAAAAAAATAGATTACAACTGGAAGGTGGTAATTCCACCTATTAAGTAGAAGCAAACGAAAGGAAAAAAGCAAAAATTAAGAAATAAACCTTGTCGATTACCCCACAGTAAAATTCTTGGCTCTTACCTGAGCTCTTAACTGCAGTTAAGCCTTTGGTGGAAATATGCTATAAGAAGTGTGATTTCGTATGAACTATTTTTTTAACATTGAATAAGAAACATACTATGGAACAAAGTATTGCAATGTTATATATGCATAGGGGATATATTATTTTTAATACATATTTATGTATGTACATACATAAATAAGTGAGTAGATTTTTGAATGATTATTTGTTTTGTAATGTTATTTTTTTATGATTTCCTTTTGTTATTATAAAAGTTTATCAAAAAGATTTGTTCTTGAATGAATTTATATTCAGGTTGTTTGTTTTTTTTTTTAAAGAATCGGCATCGGCCATTTCTTTGCCCTAAGGCCGCTTAATCGGCATCAGCATCGGCATCGGTCAAAAATTGGGAATCGGTACGTACATACGTTTGTATATTGTTATATAACAGGGAATGTCAAAAAAATATTTAAAAATATATGTATGTATTTCGACTTTTTTGTTAATAGTATAAAAAATATATTTTTTTTAATAAAACTTTCATTGAACATTTATTTTTGTTAAAGCTATATAAATTTGCTTACACCTTACGGCAATGAAAAAAAATCTTTATTAATTAAATCTTAATTGAAGTATGTAGTAGGTAACACTTTATTTAATTTTGTATATTTTTTATAAGTTTACGATTTCTTAATTTAGTTATCTTTAAAACTATTTATAATCATTCTATTACAATTTTAAAATTTTTACATGTGTGCTCATTGTAGGAACGTAAAGCTGCCTTTACATGAAGCAATTTTTTGGCAGGCGATAACGCAAGCAAAAGTTGGCTTGCTGTCTACTTTGAGGCAAGCGATTTTTGAGTCACCATTTACACGAGCGATTTTTCTGGAGCAATGTTGAATCGCCTAGAAAATAGCCTCATGTAAATCCAGCTTAATGTTTAATAGGGTTAATTTAGGGCCGGTTGCTCAAAGCCTGATTGACACTAATCACCGATTAACATCGTTATCGACGTTTTCGGCTCCATGCAAATAACATGGTGTCGGTAACGTCGATAACGATGTTTAACCGGAGATTAGTGTCAACCAGGCTTTGAGCAACCGGCCCTTAGAATAACAAATAGTGCATGTATTTTGGATGAAGGTATTTAATTTTAAACTTCAATTAATAATAGTGTCACTTTAAAAGCTGGATTTCTGAGATTTAAATGTTGCTTAAAGTATTTTTAATTTATGTTCGTAATTAGGGGATTCACAAGCTGTCAGAACGAGTCACATAATCGTGTCTTAATAGTTTAACAGTAAAAATAAGTTTAGATGATTCGTAAAAAACCACAAAACATTGTCAAGTGTTTTTATTTTTTAAACACCTTGTGAATTCCTTAAGAAACTTTTGATATTAGAAATTAACAATTTTTGGAAAAATTTTTTAGATTTATTCATTTAAATGTATAAACTTACGATGCATGTAATTTATAAATGTTTAATATTTTCGATACAAATTATGGTAAGTTAGATTTAAACATTTGTATACCGAATTTACCCCTCGTTTAAGTTTGCGCTTAAGTTCACTAATTGGTATAAATAACTTCGCGCACAGACAGAAAGTTCACGAAATTTTCAAAATTTACGCAACGTTTAAGCGCTTAGATGAATACCCTAATTGAATTAGGTGTGAAATGTGAAAATTAAGAATTTTATCAACAAAAAACCGAAAATCTCGCATCAGTCATTGCATTTGCTTATGCTTAGAAAAGATTTAAATGCAATGACTGATGCGATACTTTCGGCTGTGTTGCTGTTGATACAATTTCGCATTTTCCACCGGTGCAATGCATTTCGCATTAACGCCTGAATACCCTTAGCGGTACGACATACCCTTACAGGAAATGATCGGAGAATTAAACTGGCTGAGCGTGAAACAGCAAATTTTTTATCTCGCTATGAAATTCGTGTTTAAATGACAATATTTTTAATAACAATGTTGGGCATTAAAAAATACCCATGCCATTACGTTCATAAAAATAGTCACGTATGTTTCCAGAAGGCATTTTGTAAATTACATACATTTTTTCTCATGGTGTTGTTGTTGTTGTAGCGGCTACAACAACCCCGCCCAGATCGGTTAGTCCCTCAATCGTTGTCGTCAAGCTCTACTAACGTGCAGCCTCGACGGGGTCTGTCCATATGGACAGGGGCGTTAGAGAGGTGGGAGTTAGAGGGCATACGAAGAGGTGCTGTGACCCATGGGGCGACTCTTCGCATGCCGGGCATTCATTGAGAACATCTTCGTTTAGTCAGGCTCAGGTATGAGCTCAACCTGTTGCAGTAACCAGAGCGCAGTTGGGCTATTGTGGTCCGAGTCTCACGAGGCAGACGACGTTCGGTCTCGTCCACGTCTGGTGGTTGTATGCCCAGAACGGCATTCACAGGTCGGGAGTCTACATAACTCGAGACTGCCTCTCTATGAATTCCGTTCAAGGCATGGCGATAAGATGTCGGGTCCAGAGGTTGTTTTATGAACCTGTGGACTTCGTCCGTCAGTTCGTAGAGATGCCTTCTGACGTGCCTGGGCGAAAGTTCTTCTGCAAGGAGTTGTCTGTTGGGATGACCACGTCTGTGGCTCCCAACCAGAAACTGCTTGCAGACCCTTGTGTTATGCTCCTTAACAGGGCATGTGGGCCTACTCGTGCAGGTGGTGTTTCGGCGACATCAGAATGCATCCTGTCCCTGTCCTGAGTGCCGTGTTCTGGCAAGTCTGCAGCTTCATCCGCTGCGTCCTACTAGTCCCCGGTGACCACACGGGCGCTGCGTAGTTCAGAACCGGCCGGCCAATTGCCTTGTACGTTGCCAGCAACTTTTCTTTGTCTTAGCGTCAGGTGCTGCCGGCTAGTCCTGGCTGCCGGCTGAATTCCTAGTTGTAGTCCGACCTCCTTCGTCCAGGTGGTAAAAAGTGTGGCTTAGGATTTTGTAGGGGAGAGGGTTAGGCTCCGTGCAGTGAGGAAGCGAGAAAGCTCGGCGAGATAACCGTTTACTTTCGAGCATAAGTCATCAAATTCCATTCCCAGACGCCATGATCGAACAATCGTCAGCATAAGAGACTATCGAGACTCCCTCTAGTGGTTGAGGGAGCTTTGAAATGTAAAAGTTAAACAGTAATGGGGAAAGGACATCACCCTGTAGATTTGTCTTTAAAAGTTACTGACGAGTGACGACCACTCAGATAATTCGCCGACCACCGTTTGTGTCCCTGTGCGAGAGAGGAGGCCTCTATGTCTTCTAGTAGCGTTGAATAGCTGACGTTGTCGAACCATTGCCTTAGACAGGTCCAGCGCTACTAGAATGGTTCTCCCACAGGGGCGGTCTCGGTTAAGGCCACAAGTTATCTGGGTATTTATGGCGTTAAGTGCTGTTGTTGTGCTGTGCACTTTACGGAATCCATGCTGATGCTTCGCCGGGGTCAGGTGGTTTGTAAAATACAGGAGTAGCAAGGCCTCTGGTGTCTTTGCTACCGGGGAAAGGCGTGTTATCGGACGATAAGATTCTCCTTTGTTGGCTGGTTTCCCTGCTTTGAGCAGTGAGACCACTCTCCCCATCTTCCAGATGTCTGGGATGACGAGAGTGTCAATTCAAAAATTGAGGACCTCCGTTGGGTACGCCTCTCCCGTAGGACCCAAATTTTTTAGAATCAGCATGCATATTCAGTCGGGTCCAACGGCTTTGGAGGCTTTCGCCTTCCCGATGGCTACCCTTACCTCACGGCTGGTGAAAGCAAGAGGCGCACTAGGTTTTGGCAGTTTGTGCAGCCTTCTGGTCGCTCGACGTTTGGCTTTATCCACCGGAGGATGCAGAATGAGCTGCCGGCTAAAATAGCTCGCGAATCGCTCCGGATCCGACGAAGCGTGGTCACCAAAGTCTATTTCAACCAGTTTCAGTTGACCAAAGCTACTCACACCAGAGGCGAAGTTGCAGGTCTTCAGATGCTCTTCCCATTTCTTCCGCTTATGTACGTTCACAAGTTGCCGAATCTCCGAGTTGAGATCCCTGATACGGGGATTTTCGATATCGGCCTGACGAAGGTTGTTGCGCTCATCGGCTAGGACAGCCGCTTCAGCAGGAAAATTCGGACGGGGGTCCGAGATGCATCCCGCTGGGATGAAGCGCGTTGCAGCAGAAGTTACAACCCTGCGGAATTTACGCTCACCTAGGTGAACGTCAGTGAGTGTGGGTAGTGCAGCGAAGGCGCTTCCAGTAACATTCGCGGAGCCTTTCCAATCAGCTTTAGAAAAGTTGACATAGGTCCGGTGATCCGCGGAAGCAAAGTCGGCTGGTTTATCAATTTAGATGATGCTAAAGTCAGCAAGGTCGCCATTATAAGCTGTTTATCAGACCAGCGCTGACTATTGTTGGGTCTGCCGAGCTGCAGCAGCTGCTCATAATTCTGGTGGGTGCGTCGTCGTTTATTGTGCAGAATGTCTAATCGGCTATCTGCTCAGCCAATTGTGTTCCCCTACGATCGTTTGACAGGCTTGAATGCCAAAGTTCGTGGTGCGCATTGAAGTCAGCAACTACCATACGGTTTTCACCTCTGAGGAGCGCACCTATTTCAGGGTTATATCCTGCCGGGCAGCTGGTGGCAGGGGGTATATATACGTTAAATATTTCGAGCTCGACATAGCCTGTTCGGATAGCAATACCCTGACATTCAAGGTTGGTATCTGTGCGTTCGATGTCTGCTTCGATAAGACGATACTGCACGGTGTAGTGCGTGATGAACGCTAGGCCACCACCATTATCTCGCTCGCGATCTCGACGGAGCACGTTGCATCCGGCGCAATTCGACAATGTTGAATTGCCGTGCGGATTCGTCTCTTGGGCTGCATCTATTAATATTCCGTGCCGACCCATGAAGACTGTTATCTCCTCGATCTTCCTCTGAAGTCCGTTACAGTTGAATTGTAAAATCTTCGTGTGCCTAGACTTATTGGAATGTGAGGTTTTAGTGACGTGTGTTGCCGAGCCGCCACATGTTGTGCTTGCTGCTGCTGAGGCTCTTGCCCTGTGTGTAAGTGGGCGGCGTTGCAGTTGGGGATTGCGACCGAGCAGCATAGCATGGGCCCTCATAGTCCCTCGTCCAATCTCGCGTGGCGCGCAGTCTTGAGCATGCCCCAAAGTGACCAGTGTCACGTGTTGCACTTGACTGATGTCACATTTAGGAATATCTTGGACTGACACACCGTGCAGATTGTCGGAGGAACTACGAGTTGTTGGCCG
>NW_023458556.1:45024163-45029678 GCF_013731165.1 Rhagoletis pomonella | reverse complement strand
ACATTACAACAACTTTTAAAGAATTCAACAACACCAACAACAACATGCAGTGGAACCAAATTTTCCTCCACGGTTGCCCCGTGTGTATTGAACAAGAAAAACAGGTTGCCTCGTCACGTTGCTTTAACGGTTTCCTTAGGTGTAGTCAGCATGAGAGCCCAAACACTATAGGTCCTTCCTGTGCTTTTAAAACAAACATGAACAAAACAAAAAATAAGAATCATGTCGCCGTCGACAAAGCGTTTACAAAGTAAAGATAACAAATTGGAAGCTGTGGCCCGTAGCTCGTCCTTTGGAGGTATTCAACACTTGAGGCTGAATACATATATGTAATACTTCTATATTGGCAGTAAGCTAACTTCTCAATGTGTAAGCATTCCGAAATCAAAGCGAGACAGTCTAGTACCATTTTTGTCAATGTATTGTGTACTTGAGTGCCGTTTTTGTATATGTGTTGTGTACATGTTTATTTATAAACGTATGTGTTTCTTTTCTTTCGTACGTGTTTATTGATATATCTGTACTGTAGTGTTTTCGGACGGTACTAGCTCTTACTGCCAATATAGAAGTATTACATATATAGCCCTGTATGCAGCTCCCAAGAAAACGGTCAAGAAAAAATTGCCATTATTTCGTGTGTGTGTCCAAGGAATTTTGACATTTTCGATACTTCACAGCCTGTTGCCTCACTCTGTCCTCAAGAAATAATGGAACGGGCATATATTTCTGTTGCAAACCTGGGTTGCCTTGTGCTTTTTTTTCACAAAAAACTTTAGAAAACCGTAGTAGAAAGCGTAGTATATTTCTTAAGAACTGCGTACTGCCTTGAGGAAATTTGACTCAAGAAAATTTCTTAGCCGTTTCTTGTACGTCATTTTATATGGAGTTTTTGCTTTTCTTGAGAACTGCATACAGGCCTTTAGGCTGAAAATCACGTTTATCTATCATAAACGAAGGACACAAGATCACGCAAGAACAAGAGAATGAAAATGATCGATCTTTGAGCGGGTTCTACGCCATCATGTTTCGCTGGAAAACGAACGAAATGTAAACAAAGCAAAGAAAACACCGAAAACTAAAATCAACTAAAATTATTGTCAGCCATTTTGAACACACAATTTGGGTAAATTTATTCACTAAAATTCTCTAAAAGTTGTTGTCATGCTCAATTAACTCTTCTTTAATTAAAGAAAAGTGTAACATAGTGGTGCAGTTAATGTAAACAAATGCTCAGCTGACGAACCCGCTTCCACGCGTTCTTGCGTGATCTTGTATATTTGGTTCATTATTATCCATATATGAACGTTTGCTGGTCCAGGTATGGGTTAAGAAGTTTGGCCAGAGTACTTGTGATCGTTTTATATCCAATATCGATAACAACAAATAACTCACATTTCTTATGTTTCAATACCACAATTCAATCAATGATTCATCTGTCAGTAAAACGTCAAAAGTCGAGGCTGTATTGGTTTTTTAACGTGTAGGCACGAGTGAGGTAAATTTCTATGCATTTTTTACGATAAAACTTTTTCATGGTAATCTAATGCGTTATTTGGTAATAAATTCTAATATAGCTTCAAGAAAATGTCTGGCCGCGAGGGTGGAAAGAAGAAACCACTGAAGGCACCGAAGAAAGAGTCAAAAGAAATGGATGACGACGAGGTAGCCTTCAAGCAAAAACAGAAAGAAGCGCAAAAGCAACTAGAACAAGCAAAGCAGCGTGCTTCACAAAAAGGTCCATTGGTTGGCGGAGGTATCAAGAAATCGGGAAAGAAATGATATCGGCTGTTTATGTATTTATAAATCCGCATTTCCTTCAAATTCATGTCACGCGACCCTATTTATTTCTAGTGACAGAACTATGAAAAATTGCCGAATTAGTAGACTTTATTTAATAAATTTTTTGTAAATGAAAAACTAAGTAAACGTATTAATTTGTTGATTCAGCTGTTCATAATTCCTGCCATGTGTATTCAGCGTCGTAGTACGCTTGTTCTGGGTTCGGAAAACTCGCCTGCGTTCCTGGGTGTTGCACGGAGTATGCAGCAACTCTGTTCGCAGCGCCTATTAGTTGATGCCAAGGCAAATCATTAAAACGAGCCATATTAAAAGCCAATGCTCCTATAAAAGCATCGCCAGCCCCCGTGGTATCCACGACCTTTTCCACTCTGACCGCTGGTACATGTATAAACTTATGCGGCTCTTCGCCTCTAACGTAAACTGCACCAAGTGCACCCAATGTGATAATCACATTGTTGGCACCCATTTGAAGCAGTTTCTTCATTGCAGTTTTAGCGTGCCTGGAACCGTTTAGATACATATTTAGTAAATAAAGAATTTACAACAAAGATATGTGGGTGAAAGCATTGTACAAAGTTAGGCATTGCTTATATGTACATGCATAGTATAGTATGTATGCATACTGCCTGCACCCTTTTAAGATACATAAGTATGAAATTACTCTAAAGTGGATATTTGCTCACAACCCGTAGTTAAAGCTGCTTCAGTCTCATTTACACAAAAGATGGTAGCGCCTTTTATGAGGTCCGGGGGTGTTTGCGCCATTGCAGGAGCTGCATTTAATATGGAAATACCTTTGAAGGACTGTAAGGCTTCCAGGGTAGCATTTAAAGGCGTCTCAAACTGGCAAATTAACACCTAAGGATATGTTAAAATAAATATTTTAAACTTGACAATTTTTTTTACTACTTTGGCAGTGTCAAACAGATTCTTTGCTCTTTTAACATCTTGCACACTTAGCAGATTGTTGGCTCCAACTACGATGACTATGTGATTTTCTCCACTATCGGCAACGCTTATCTGTGCTATACCAGTTGTCTACAATGATCGAATGACAAAATTTTGGTAAGTAATATTATGTTACTTATTAACCTCTCCCTTGCACTGCTCCACATATTCGACATTCACTTTCTCTGCCTGCAGATGTTTTAAGTAATTAGCGCCCCATGCATCATCTCCCAACTATAGCAAACATACAATTTTAGGTAATGATAAATAAATGATATCAACTTTAGAATGATCACTCACTTTTGCTATCATGCCACATTTTGCTCCCTGTCGCGCTGCTGCAACACATTGATTTGCACCTTTGCCTCCGTAGCCCGTCACAAATTTATGGCCGTGCAATGTCTCACCGGCTTTTGGAAGACGATCTGCGTAGCTGAAAGAATATATTATTAAAAATGTGCATGTAAATAAAATAATGTATTTTACGCGACAAAATCTACGATCGCTGAACCAAATACAAGCACTTCCATTTTTTATATTTAAGAAATTCTGCGAAAGAAATTTGTTAAAAAATGTATTTTTATATAGTTCTGTTAGCTCCACTGGCTCTTGCACTCTATTACGGCTGGACTTGCAATACATCTATTTTTATTTGCATTATCTCGTCGCTGCCCTTTTTTTATTTGAATAAAAGTTTTGTTGCATATAATCGCGAATTGATAAAAAGCACTTGTCGTAATCTTGCATCGTTGTTTACAAATTCATACCTAAAAACACATTCTTATATGTGCTCATGTGTGTATGTATATATAATATGTACATATGTATGTATACATATGTATAAATTACAATCAATTTTATTTACTTGCTAATTCTTATTGTAATGGTTTTTATTAACAAGTCATTTTTAAGCAAAAAAACCAAACCGACTACAGTTCTCATACAAAAATTTAAGAGTACCGTTAATTTCTTCTAGATCCAATGTTCGGATCTAAACCAAATGTATGGGACCAGCTCTGAGGTACCACTTTTCCTTTAAACAAATAATTATAGAAATCGGTTAACGTGGTCCAAAGTTATACGGTAGCATACATTAAAAAAAATATTCCGAAGAATTGATAACCTCATTTTTTGAAGTCGGTTAAAAATAAATGTATTTATGTACATACATGCATACATATGTACATACATACATACATATATGGAAACGCATTCATTTCTTGTGATCACTAATATAAGCAAGATCAGTTAATAAAACAAGAAAGCCGCATTTAACACTAACAACCTTACGAGAAGTCTACATAGGTATACCCGTATTTGATGACCGTTTAAATTGTTAATTGTATCATGTATGTATGTTTGTTTGAAAAAATTAAAATTAGGCGTTGATACTTATTAAAATCGAAAAACCTACAGTTCGTAAATAAAGAATTTCTTCAAAATCCTGGGTTTTAATAAATAGTTTAGTTTCATCTAAATTATTGATGTAGTAGTTGTTTTTAAATTCTATTAGGCCTTTAGTGAGTAATCTACCGACCTTTATACGAAGCTGAATTTTGAAAGAAAATTAGTTAGCGTGTCTAAGCTAACGATATGAATGTATTTATATAAATACATGTATACCTAGTAATATTAATAAATTATTGTGTGCCGCATTTGTGTATAAAGGATGTGCATACACATCGGTGTTTCCATGAGCAACTGGGTTCAAACGACTTTATAACTTTAAATTTCATATTCATATGGCGAAAAAGGTTATGAAAACGCGAAATTGTGTAGAAAAGAACAAATAAAAAAATTAATTATATATCGTCGCGGGATAAAAGATTGTCGTAAGCGCCATTTTGAGGATTTTTAGTTATAGATCTAGTTATATATTTTAAAATAAGATCTTTCGGTTGGTGTTATCAGTTTTTCGATATCTGCTTTAGTTTCCGAGATATTGACAATTTTTTTTCGGGAATTAACTAATCAAGATCTTTAAAAGGGCGTTATCCATTTTTGGATATATCCTTGGATTTCCGAGAGATTGACGAAAAAGTATCGTTAATTTAGTAAAACATGTTGACACTTCGCCGTATTTCAAATAAAGTGGTTGTCAAATTGTTGACAAATGTCGATACGACAAAATTTTACTAAAAAAAAACTTTACAGGCTATCCTAATATTCGCGGCTTGCGTTTTGGTACGCATGCCGTCGAATTTGTTTTTTTGCGTCACCCGAAATTGACTTGCATGCGTTTGCATTTGATTTCATTGAGCGAAACGTCAAATCAAAATGTCACGCAGAACAAAAATTGGAAATTGAGTTAGCTTCATACGCACGCCGTTCAATTTCGGTTGATCTCATACAAGTTGCATGTGCATGAGAAATTTTTGACAATAAATTGGCGGCGTGCGTGAATATTAGGTTAGCCTGTTATATACACTCATTTACAATAAACAATAATGCCGAATTTTCACTATGCGTTTTAATGAGAAAAAATGTATTCCCACGACAGCCGGTTCTCCGTACCGGAATGACTCGGGTTTTACCTGACCAAGGGCTGTTGTTTCGGCGATCTAGCCCCGGCTACATCTTCTTCGCATACTTCTGCTCAGGGGTAGCATTGAGTCAACCCCTGGACCAGAAACATATACCTGCTGCGTGTGCCAGAGACGATTACACCACAACTCCACATCCGTCAGATGCAACACGTGCAATGGGCGGAGCCATCTCCAAGTTTGCTCAGGCCTCACGACTCAT
The DNA here is from genome assembly GCF_013731165.1 of Rhagoletis pomonella. NCBI lineage: Eukaryota > Metazoa > Arthropoda > Insecta > Diptera > Tephritidae > Rhagoletis > Rhagoletis pomonella. The sequence goes on along the minus strand of NW_023458556.1, from coordinate 45,024,185 downwards.
AGGCAATGGACCACCGCGTACG
>NW_023458556.1:44991607-45024063 GCF_013731165.1 Rhagoletis pomonella | reverse complement strand
CCGGAAGCGTCATTTTGACAATTTGTGGTTTTTGGATATCTTCTTTAGTTTCCGAGTAATTGACTAAAATGTTTTCGGTTATTTGGTACATATTGCGTTAGTATTGCTGTCGTACTAAACTAATCAAAATCTTTCAAATAGAGTTATCTGTTCTTTTTTAGTTTCCGACATATTCAGCTTTATCATGAGTTTCATTTTCTAGAACCGGGTCACTTTTCGTTTGCGTGTGTTCACTACAGGTGGATGAACAAATTGTTGGCGAAATTTTGTTCGGGCGAAACTCACGATTAGGCTGATTAGTAAAAAGTATGGTTAATTTATAAAAATTGTTATCACATTTTGGCGTATATCACTAAAACTGACTGCAAATTTTTTGACAAATGTCGTATACGACAAAATTTTATTAAACTCATAAATGGTTGACACTAAACTAAAAAAAATAAGATAATTTAAGAATTTCATGAACTAGTACATTGCATTCTCCGACACTTTGGAGAAAATCTGTAGTCGTGTTTCTGAGAAATTGCATTCCAAACTTCAATCGTGAGTTACCGAAAGTAACTTGTGACAATCTTTTATCCAGGGATATACATAAATTATAATTGTCATTATTTTCGCAGTTGGAGTATATGCCAGACGAGTAACAGGTATACACATACAAGGATACCTAAATTAGCGCGTTGAACTTGTATATTTATCTCTCTCCAACGCATTAATTCTATATACGTAGGTACCAACGCCTGACAAAGTTATGTCTAAATTTAATAATGGCTCTATGACAAAATATTGATGGAATGTATTCGTAGATTTTTATTTACTTTATTTCATACATTAGCATTGATGTTTTGTTTTTCATACATTATGGTGCATTTACATGGTATGAATCTGTTCATAAGCCGTATGAATTTTCCTATAAAAGAAGCACCAACTTTATGAAGAAATGAATGAAAGCGATATATATTTAACAATTTTGACTTGTATACTAGACAATATTTTTTTTGTAAACAACAAATAAAAAAATTTTATTTTGTGCTAGCTTCGAAACTAGAAGCTTATTTTTTTTTGTTAAATGTGCTTTAAAAAGGACCTACTGCCAATAAAGCTTTGTGGATTGCTATTTTTCCATATTTGTAATGCTTCCATTTAAACATCTTTGTGGAAAAACAGTTTTTTGTTCAGAATTGCTTGTTTACGAAACGTTCGGCATAAGTTGAAATCATAGGGATGCCGTTTTCTTCCGTTTCTCAGTGGATTTTATACTTGAAAAGGCACCAAAATATGTATGCAATACTTCTACATATCTTCGTTTAAAGCACAAATCCGCGCATCAAGGAAATGCAAAACCTCGTATGGGAGGCTGCCTAAATTTTAAAAACGGTTCTCTCTTTTAAACTTTATAATAATCTCTTCTCTCCTTATGTCTAAGTCGATATTTTATTATATCGCTATTTTATTATAAATGGCTAAGGGCTTGATGTCAGGAGCTTCCGATGACCAAATATCTTTTTTGGCACAAATTTCAGTTCCGAAGTTTAAACGACGAATATGTATATCGCTTGAACAATATGTTAGCGTTTGGCCTAGCTTCTCCTCCGATATGCGGCGTGCGTGATTTTGTCACACAAAGTAAAGGAAAGTTTTACGCCGACTCCGAACGGCAATTGTATTTTAATGAGAAGTTGTTTCCATGACAGAATACACTCGGAGGTTTACTATTACCAACAGAGGGGCAACCACTATTAGAAAAACTGGGCTTGAACTCAGGCTCTGCGTAATGCTCTACAGCAGCCGCCACTACTTTTACATATATTGCTGGTATATTCAAAATACTATCCCGAACTTCGGAGTGTATATATGTAATATAAAAAAGAATGAGAGGTACTATAAGAAAATGTACCCAAAATTCTGGAGCAAATGAAAAAATGCTCATTGAAAATAGTTCACATGTATAAATTAAAAGATATAACTTAATAGGTTACAGCGCTAAACAAAAGGAAAAGTTAGAAAAAATAGCAATGTGGTTTGAAGGAAACATGAAGCCATAAAATGCTTGTTTGTTTCGTTAATACTCTGAACTTTGTAAGATATGGCACTCTATTATTTGCAGTAGTTTGCAAATATTCACTAATGGTTCTAAAATCGCAAACATTTTCATGGGATATTTTTGTTTGATTTCGAATTGAAAATACATTACGATCATATTGTACCGAAATAAGTGCGGTATCTCTGCATTTTTGTAAAAGCCAGAAAGAAGCATAAACTGTATGAAAAAATGAAAGGGAAAGGTATACATGCATTCTATAATTTTGACTTATATGTATATTTGGCAAGTCTTTGTGTACACAACAAAAAATACAAATTTTCATTTCTTTGCCAGCTTGGAAAATATAGGCTTATTTTTACTTAAACGTGATATAAAGCTCATTAAAATGTTCTGTAATTTCTTGTTGTAAGTTTGTTATCATAGTTCTTCGTATTTTTATTGTCCACTAAACGTGAGTGGCTTCAATTTAAAAAGTTCTAGTACAAAGAATTTCTTTGTTTTGAATTTGTTTGTTTATTGTTTTTAATTTTTAAAATTCATACTTTTGACATGTATGTGAATGGCGGAGTTGCCGCTTTCCTCCTTTTCGGTGGGTTTTTATATTAAAAAGGCATCAAAATGGGAAAAACCCCCCTTGGTATCTCTGCATCTGTTAAACTTTTTATGGGAAGATGTATGAAAATTCAACTTGCTATAATTTCATATGCTTAACAGTATCACAACAGTATGTTTACAGTATCTCCCCATAACTTTTCATATGAAAAAATTTATTATATGCATCCCACTCGATATCATTGAATTCCTCATTAGAACATGTAGTCCCTCTATTTTAACGTATCAACAGTTCATATGGCTTCATACCATGTAAATGCGCCATTAGTATTGATGTTTTTTACTAAATACCAGGAATAAATATTTAATAAAAAACTATTTCATTTAAGCTTAACCAACTTTTAGTTGCTCGGAGCTAATTTGGAACGCTTCACGAAACATTTTCATAGACAGTAAGTGCAACCCTGGGTGCTTCATTAACGAGCTGAAAAACCAAACAAATAAAAAAATTCCATCTGAACCAATATTCCCAAAAATTATAAAGCAAAACAAAAACCATTTTTTCCAATTTATACACTGTTATTTTTATTATTGCAATACAATTTCGCAGCTCTTCAAACATTTTCCACATTATGCTTTTAGGGCTAGTAGTTTCCGACCCCATTTGCTCGTTTTTTTTTCAATTCTGAATTTAGGCTAGGCTTCATGGGAACTTACTGCGGGTGCAAACAGACCTCATTTTGTAAACTGAATTGTGATATTTAATTTTATCTTATAATGAAAAATGAATTTAATGTGCAATTTTTTAAGTTTACTAGATGTAAGACAACTTTTAATTTTCTTTATATATTGCATGCTTTAGTTTTAATTATGTTTAAGTTAAGTTGTAAAGGTGAAAATAGGCCTCCTGGGCAACGGAGCACATTAAAAAAAAAAATCGGTAACGCGCGTAAAAGCATACCTCACAAGTGGTGCAAGAACAAATATAAATGGAATAATTTTCGAAATTATGAAATGGTTATTGGTATTTTCAATCTCAAAGGGGGTGATTAATTTGAACGTTATTTAAGCTGCCTTTACACGGTCGATTTTTGTCGTTTAACCAAAATCTACCCGTGTAAATTGCAATTCAACCGTAAAATATAAGCGTTTTGGCTAGTCGATATCTTAAGTAAATTTTCCAGTCGACAGAAATCGACCCGTGAAAAGGCAACTTCAGGAATTTTTTAATTTTCTTTTTTTTTTTTTTGCTTGGGCGTCTTTTGAAGATGTGCCAAATTATATTGTCTACTTAAATACAAAACAACAATTTCTTTATGCCATCTTGTGCAGCAATTTGTTGATCTTATCCTCACGGCTACCGAAATCACCAACCTCAACGTAGTGATTAGCCTTCTTGCGCCAGCCTCGGGTTGATCTGTTAAGCTTGAATAGCAACAGGAAGTTGGGGGCTTTCTTGAAGTGAAGTGAATCAACGCACTGAATTTCGTGCGCTTCGCGAAATTTGCGTTCGATCACAAAGCAGAGATTGGGACACGCTTGACCATTCCACGTTTGTACATCAATTCACAAACTGATTTAAGATTTCGATAACCCCATATAGGGGGTTCGGCATACGTAGCATATTAATGGTTGCCTTGCTCAATTTGATGAACACACCGTTTTAATGTGGCGAAGACAGAACTGTAAAACTACGCACTTTTTGTGCAACTTTGTTGATACCGCGGATGCGGATCACAAAAGCCAATTTGGATTTTTTAGGCCCGTCGAATTGGCCGCATTTCTTTGCCACACAGCGCTACTCCATCTCACGGCGTCCATCACGGAGTTTTCTTGTTTGATATTTCTCAGCATGCACCAAGTTTTCACATTTACGGAGTGCAATCACAGCAGTGCGCTTTAGTTTACGTTTGATCAGGGTAGCAATTTGCTGACCTGCTCTTGCAGAACTGCAGCTTCGGCTCGGGGACAGGAGGCAGCTTCCTGGAAGGTTGTCTGCCCTTTGCTTGCGGTTTCTTACCGGCCCATGATGGCAGTCATCTTAACTTGTTACTTAGCACGTTGAAAAGGCGAAAAAAAGTTCGCCAAATGTTTGGAGCACATCGTAAATGAGCCACTCGATTTATAACGTTTCTATAAACAATTTAATTAAATACTTTTTATACATAGATATGCTGCAACCATGCACTTACTTTCCCAACTTCCATCCTGTTTATCGGCATAGTTTTCCAAATATGCCTGCTACTTCGTTACTAATTACTAAATTTTCCAACTGCGCCTTCTTTGTTGGCTCGACATATCCTAAAAAAAACAAATTTACATTAAACAATAGAAATCGCAAAAATTAGCAAATAAAATACTCGCTTTGTTTTGTTTTGTTGTCAAATTTCTGAGAAATGTGAATTCACCACGATGCGATACAGAAAGAACAAGGACCAGGGATGTAATTTTAAGTAAACCTATTATTCAGTGGCAAGGCGCAGAGCGTTCGGGGCAGCAATATTAATTTGTATCAAATATAACATTAAACGGTGGTTCTAATACATTTTTTGATATTATTAACCAGAGTACATACATTATATGATATTTCTTTCAAAATTAATGTACTATATGAACTTTTTTTTCAAATATTTCTTAAGTTTCTTTCATCAGTGCAGAAAAGCAACCATGCGTGTAAGAAATTGTGTGCTACCTAAAATTTCACCTCTGGAAACTTTATCCCCATAAAGGACTTCACCACAGTTTTTTTACTGGATATACTGAGCTTCTCAATGTGTAAGCATTCCGAAATCAAAGCGAGACAGTCTAGTACCATTTTTGTCAATGTATTGTGTACTTGAGTGCCGTTTTTGTATATGTGTTGTGTACATGTTTATTTATAAACATATGTGTTTCTTTTCTTTCGTACGTGTTTATTGATATATCTGTACTGTAGTGTTTTCGGACGGTACTAGCTCTTACTGCCAATATAGGAGTATTACATATATAGCCCTGTATGCAGCTCCCAAGAAAACGGTCAAGAAAAAATTGCCATTATTTCTTGTGTGTGTCCAAGGAATTTTGACATTTTTGATACTTCACAGCCTGTTGCCTCACTCTGTCCTCAAGAAATAATGGAACGGGCATATCTTTCTGTTGCAAACCTGGGTTGCCTTGTGCTTTTTTTCACAAAAAACTTTAGATACCCGTAGTAGAAAGCGTAGTATATTTCTTAAGAACTGCGTACTGCCTTGAGGAAATTTGACTCAAGAAAATTACTTAGCCATTTCTTGTACGTCATTTTATATGGAGTTTTTGCTTTTCTTGAGAACTGCATACAGGCCTTTAGGCTGAAAATCACGTTTATCTATCATAAACGAAGGACACAAGATCACGCAAGAACAAGATAATAAAATGATCGATCTTTGAGCGGGTTCTACGCCGTCATGTTTCGCTGGAAAACGAACGAAATGTAAACAAAGCAAAGAAAACACCGAAAACTAAAATCAACTAAAATTATTGTCAGCCATTTTGAACACACAATTTGGGTAAATTTATTCACTAAAATTCTCTAAAAGTTGTTGTCATGCTCAATTAACTCTTCTTTAATTAAAGAAAAGTGTAACATAGTGGTGCAGTTAATGTAAACAAATGCTCAGCTGACGAACCCGCTTCCACGCGGTCTTGCGTGATCTTGTATATTTGGTTCATAATTATCCATATATGAACGTTTGTTGGTCTGGGTATGGGTTAAGAAGTTTGGCCAGAGTACTTGTGATCGTTTTATATCTAATATCGATAACAACAATTAACTCACATATCTTATGTTTCAATACCACAATTCAATCATTGATTCATCTGTCAGTAAAACGTCAAAAGTCAAGGCTGTATTGGTTTTTTAACGTGTAGGCACGAGTGAGGTAAATTTCTATGCATTTTTTACGATAAAACTTTTTCATGGTAATCTAATGCGTTATTTGGTAATAAATTCTAATATAGCTTCAAGAAAATGTCTGGCCGCGAGGGTGGAAAGAAGAAACCACTGAAGGCACCGAAGAAAGAGTCGAAAGAAATGGATGACGACGAGGTAGCCTTCAAGCAAAAACAGAAAGAAGCGCAAAAGCAACTAGAACAAGCAAAACAGCGTGCTTCACAAAAAGGTCCATTGGTTGGCGGAGGTATCAAGAAATCGGGAAAGAAATGATATCGGCTGTTTATGTATTTATAAATCCGCATTTCCTTCAAATTCATGTCACGCGACCCTATTTATTTCTAGTGACAGAACTATGAAAAATTGCCGAATTAGTAGACTTTATTTAATAAATTTTTTGTAAATGAAAAACTAAGTAAACGTATTAATTTGTTGATTCAGCTGTTCATAATTCCTGCCATGTGTATTCAGCGTCGTAGTACGATTGTTCTGGGTTCGGAAAACTAGCTTGCGTTCCTGGGTGTTGCACGGAGTATGCAGCAACTCTGTTCGCAGCGCCTATTAGTTGATGCCAAGGCAAATCATTAAAACGGGCCATATTAAAAGCCAATGCTCCTATAAAAGCATCGCCAGCCCCCGTGGTATCCACGACCTTTTCCACTCTGACCGCTGGTACATGTATAAACGTATGCGGCTCTTCGCCTCTAACGTAAACTGCACCAAGTGCACCCAATGTGATAATCACATTGTTGGCACCCATTTGAAGCAGTTTCTTCATTGCAGTTTTAGCGTGCCTGGAACCGTTTAAATACATATTTAGTAAATAAAGAATTTACAACAAAGATATGTGGGTGAAAGCATTGTACAAAGTCAGGCATTGCTTATATGTACATGCATAGTATAGTATGTATGCATACTGCCTGCACCCTTTTAAGATACATAATTATGTAATTACTCTAAAGTGGATATTTGCTCACAACCCGTAGTTAAAGCTGCTTCAGTCTCATTTACACAAAAGATGGTAGCGCCTTTTATGAGGTCCGGGGGTGTTTGCGCCAACGCAGGAGCAGCATTTAATATGGAAATACCTTTGAAGGACCGTAAGGCTTCCAGGGTAGCATTTAAAGGCGTCTCAAACTGGCAAATTAACACCTAAGGATATGTTAAAATAAATATTTTGAACTTGACAATTTTTTTTTACTACTTTGGCAGTGTCAAACAGATTCTTTGCTCTTTTAACATCTTGCACACTTAGCAGATTGTTGGCTCCAACTACGATGACTATGTGATTTTCTCCACTATCGGCAACACTTATCTGTGCTATACCAGTTGTCTACAATGATCGAATGACAAAATTTTGGTAAGTAATATTATGTTACTTATTAACCTCTCCCTTGCACTGCTCCACATAGTCGACATTCACGTTCTCTGCCTGCAGTTGTTTTAAGTAATTAGCGCCCCATGCATCATCTCCCAACTATAGCAAACATACAATTTTAGGTAATGATAAATAAATGATATCAACTTTAGAATGATCACTCACTTTTGCTATCATGCCACATTTTGCTCCCTGTCGCGCTGCTGCAACACATTGATTTGCACCTTTGCCTCCGTAGCCCGTCACAAATTTATGGCCATGCAATGTCTCACCGGCTTTTGGAAGACGATCTGCGTAGCTGAAAGAATATATTATTAAAAATGTGCATATAAATAAAATAATCTTGTTGTATTTTACGCTACAAAATCTACGATCGCTGAACCAAATACAAGCACTTCCATTTTTTATATTTAAGAAATTTTGCGAAAGAAATTTGTTGAAAAAATGTATTTTTGTATAGTTCTGTTAGTTAGCTCCACTGGCTCTTGCACTCTATTACGGCTGGACTTTCAATACATCTATTTTTATTTGCATTATCTCCTAGCTTCCCTTTTTTTATTTGAATAAAAGTTTTGTTGCATAGGTATAATCGCGAATTGATAAAAAACACTTGTCGTAATCTTGCATCGTTGTTTACAAATTCATACCTAAAAACACATTCATATGTGTGCTCATGTGTGTATGTATATATAATATGTACATACATATGTATGTATACATATGTATTAATTACAATCAATTTTATTTATTTGCTAATGCTTATTGTAATTGTTTTTATTAACAAGTCATTTTTAAGCAAAAAAAACCAAACCGACTACAATTCTCATACAAACATTTAAGAGTACCGTTAATTTCTTTAAGATCCAATGTTCGGATCTAAACCAAATGTATGGGACCAGCCCTGAGGTACCACTTTTCCTTTAAACAAATAATTATAGAAATCGGTTAATGTGGTCCAAAGTTATACGGTAGCATACATTAAAAAAAATATTCCGAAGAATTGATAACCTCATTTTTTGAAGTCGGTTAAAAATAAATGTATTTATGTACATACATGCATACATATGTACATACATACATACATATATGGAAACGCATTCATTTCTTGTGATCACTAATATAAGCAAGATCAGTTAATAAAACAAGAAAGCCGCATTTAACACTAACAACCTTACGAGAAGTCTACATAGGTATACCCGTATTTTGATGACCGTTTAAATTGTTAATTGTATCATGTATGTATGTTTGTTTGAAAAAATTAAAATTAGGCGTTGATACTTATTAAAATCGAAAAACCTACAGTTCGTAAATAAAGAATTTCTTCAAAATCCTGGGTTTTAATAAATAGTTTAAATTCATCTAAATTATTGATGTAGTAGTTGTTTTTAAATTCTATTAGGCCTTTAGTGAGTAATCTACCGACCTTTATACGAAGCTGAATTTTGAAAGAAAATTAGTTAGCGTCTCTAAGCTAACGATATGAATGTATTTATATAAATACATGTATACCTAGTAATATTAATAAATTATTGTGTGCCGCATTTGTGTATAAAGGATGTGCATACACATCGGTGTTTCCATGAGAATGTAAACCGAAAATGCAAGTAACTGGGTTCAAACGACTTTATAACTTTAAATTTCATATTCATATGGCGAAAAAGGTTATGAAAACGCGAAATTGTGTAGAAAAGAACAAATAAAAAAATTAATTATATATCGTCGCGCGGTAAAAGATTGTCGTAAGCGCCATTTTGAGGATTTTTAGTTATAGATCTAGTTATATATTTTAAAATAAGATCTTTCGGTTGGTGTTATCAGTTTTTGGATATCTGCTTTAGTTTCCGAGATATTGACAATTTTTTTTTCGGGAATTAACTAATCAATATCTTTAAAAGGGCGTTATCCATTTTTGGATATATCCTTGGATTTCCGAGAGATTGACGAAAAAGTATTGTTAATTTAGTAAAATATGTTGACACTTCGCCGTATTTCAAACAAAGTGGTTGTCAAATTGTTGATAAATGTCGATACGACAAAATTTTACTAAAAAAAAACTTTATACACTCATTTACAATAAACAATAATGCCGAATTTTCACTATGCGTTTTAATGAGAAAAAATGCATTCCCACGACAGCCGGTTCTCCGTACCGGAATGACTCGGGTTTTACCCAACCAAGGGCTGTTGTTTCGGCGATCCAACCCCGGCTACATCTTCTTCGCATACTTCTGCTCAGGGGTAGCATTGAGTCAACCCCTGGACCAGAAACATATACCTGCTGCGTGTGCCAGAGACGATTACACCACAACTCCACATCCGTCAGATGCAACACGTGCAATGGGCGGAGCCACCTCCAAGTTTGCTCAGGCCTCACGACTCATAGGCAATGGACCACCGCGTACGTGGCCCCTTGCTGCGCCAATCGAGCTGCCTTCACGGCACAACAGAGTCCGCCTGAGCAACTCAACACAAACAATACAATAGAAATACCACTGACACAACAGACCACACAACCGATACAACTGCACCACCAGCCACACGCCACGGCCAACAACTCGTAGTTCCTCCGACAATCTGCACGGTGTGTCAGTCCAAGATATTCCTAAATGTGACATCAGTCAAGTGCAACACGTGACACTGGTCACTTTGGGGCATGCTCAAGACTGCGCGCCACGCGAGATTGGACGAGGGACTATGAGGGCCCATGCTGTGCTGCTCGGTCGCAATCCCCAACTGCAACGCCGCCCACTTACGCACAGGGCAAGAGCCTCAGCAGCAGCAAGCACAACATGTGGCGGCTCGGCAACACACGTCACTAAAACCTCACATTCCAATAAGTCTCCCTAGGCACACGAAGATTTTACAATTCAACTGTAACGGACTTCAGAGGAAGATCGAGGAGATAACAGTCTTCATGGGTCGGCACGGAATATTAATAGATGCGGCCCAAGAGACGAATCCGCACGGCGATTCAACATTGTTGAATTGCGCCGGATGCAACGTGCTCCGTCGAGATCGCGAGCAAGATAATGGTGGTGGCCTAGCGTTCATCACGCACTACACCGTGCAGTATCGTCTTATCGAAGCAGACATCGAACGCAGGGATACCAACCTAGAATGTCAGGGTATTGCTATCCGAACAGGCTATGTCGAGCTCGAAATATTTAACGTATATATACCCCCTGCCACCAGCTGCCCGGCAGGATATAACCCTGAAATAGGTGCGCTCCTCAGAGGTGAAAACCGTATGGTAGTTGGTGACTTCAATGCGCACCACGAACTTTGGCATTCAAGCCTGTCAAACGATCGTAGGGGAACACAATTGGCTGAGCAGATAGCCGATTAGACATTCTGCACAATAAACGACGACGCACCCACCAGAATTATGAGCAGCTGCTGCAGCTCGGCAGACCCAACAATAGTCAGCGCTGGTCTGATAAACAGCTTATAATGGCGACCTTGCTGACTTTAGCATCATCTAAATTGATAAACCAGCCGACTTTGCTTCCGCGGATCGCCGGACCTATGTCAACTTTTCTAAAGCTGATTGGAAAGGCTCCGCGAATGTTACTCGAAGCGCCTTCGCTGCACTACCCACACCCACTGACGTTCACCTAGGTGAGCGTAAATTCCGCAGGGTTGTAACTTCTGCTGCAACGCGCTTCATCCCAGCGGGATGCATCTCGGACCCCCGTCCGAATTTTCCTGCTGAAGCGGCTGTCCTAGCCGATGAGCGCGACAACCTTCGTCAGGCCGATATCGAAAATCCCCGTATCAGGGATCTCAACTCGGAGATTCGGCAACTTGTGAACGTATATAAGCGGAAGAAATGGGAAGAGCATCTGAAGACCTGCAACTTCGCCTGTGGTGTGAGTAGCTTTGGTCAACTGAAACTGGTTGAAATAGACTTTGGTGACCACGCTTCGTCGGACCCGGAGCGATTCGCGAGCTATTTTAGCCGGCAGCTCATTCTGCATCCTCCGGTGGATAAAGCCAAACGTCGAGCGACCAGAAGGCTGCACAAACTGCCAAAACCTAGTGCGCCTCTTGCTTTCACCAGCCGTGAGGTAAGGGTAGCCATCGGGAAGGCGAAAGCCTCCAAAGCCGTTGGACCCGACTGAATATGCATGCTGATTATAAAAAATTTGGGTCCTACGGGAGAGGCGTACCCAACGGAGGTCCTCAATTTTTGAATTGACACTCTCGTCATCCCAGACATCTGGAAGATGGGGAGAGTGGTCCCACTGCTCGAACCGGGGAAACCAGCCAACAAAGGAGAATCTTATCGTCCGATAACACGCCTTTCCCCGGTAGCAAAGACACCAGAGGCCTTGCTACTCCTGTATTTTACAAACCACCTGACCCCGGCGAAGCATCAGCATGGATTCCGTAAAGTGCACAGCACTTAACGCCATAAATACCCAGATAACTTGTGGCCTTAACCGAGACCGCCCCTGAGGGAGAACCATTCTTGTAGCGCTGGACCTGTCTAAGGCAATGGTTCGACAACGTCAGCTATTCAACACGACATAGAGGCCTCCTCTCGCACAGGGACACAAACGGTGGTCGGCGAATTATCTGAGTGGTCGTCACTCGTCAGTAACTTTTAGAGACAAATCTACAGGGTGATGTCCTTTCCCCATTACTGTTTAACTTTTACATTTCAAAGCTCCCTCAACCACTAGAGGGAGTCTCGATAGTCTCTTATGCTGACGATTGTTCGATCATGGCATCTGGGAATGGAATTGATGACTTATGCTCGAAAGTAAACGGTTCTCTCGCCGAGCTTTTTCGCTTCCTCACTGCACGGAGCCTAACCCTCTCCCCTACAAAATCCTCAGCCACACTTTTTACCACCTGGGCGAAGGAGGTCGGACTACAACTAGGAATTCAGCCGGCAGCCAGGACTAGCCGGCAGCACCTGACGCTAAGACAAAGAAAAGTTGCTGGCAACGTACAAGGCAATTGGCCGGCCGGTTTTGAACTACGCAGCGCCCGTGTGGTCACCGGGGACTAGTAGGACGCAGTGGATGAAGCTGCAGACTTGCCAGAACACGGCACTCAGGACAGGGACAGGATGCATTCTGATGTCGCCCTGTTAAGGAGCATAACAAAATGCTTTGCAAGCAGTTTCTGGTTGGGAGCCACAGACGTGGTCATCCCAACAGACAACTCCTTGCAGAAGAACTTTCGCCCAGGCACGTCAGAAGGCATCTCTACGAACTGACGGACGAAGTCCACAGGTTCATAAAAAAACCTCTGGACCCGACATCTTATCGCCATGCCTTGAACGGAATTCATAGAGAGGCAGTCTCGAGTTATGTAGACTCCCGACCTGTGAATGCCGTTCTGGGCATACAACCACCAGACGTGGACGAGACCGAACGTCGTCTGCCTCGTGAGACTCGGACCACAATAGCCCAACTGCGCTCTGGTTACTGCAGCAGGTTGAGCTCATACCTGAGCGTGACTAAACGAAGATGTTCTCAATGAATGCCCGGCATGCGGAGAGTCGCCCCATGGGTCACAGCACCTCTTCGTATGCCCTCTAACTCCCACCTCTCTAACGCCCCTGTCCATATGGACAGACCCCGTCGAGGCTGCACGTTAGTAGAGCTTGACGACAACGATTGAGGGACTAACCGATCTGGGCGGGGTTGTTGTAGCCGCTACAACAACAACAACACCATGAGAAAAAATGTATGTAATTTACAAAATGCCTTCTGGAAACATACGTGGCTATTTTTATGAACGTAATGGCATGGGTATTTTTTAATGCCCAACATTGTTATTAAAAATATTGTCATTTAAACACGAATTTCATAGCGAGATAAAAAATGTGCTGTTTCACGCTCAGCTAGTTTAATTCTCCGATCATTTCCTGTAAGGGTATGTCGTACCGCTAAGGGTATTCAGGCGTTAATGCGAAATGCATTGCACCGGTGGAAAATGCGAAATTGTATCAACAGCAACACAGCCGAAAGTATCGCATCAGTCATTGCATTTAAATATTTTCTAAGCATAAGCAAATGCAATGACTGATGCGAGATTTTCGGTTTTTTGTTGATAAAATTCTTAATTTTCACATTTCACACCTAATTCAATTAGGGTATTCATCTAAGCGCTTAAACGTTGCGTAAATTTTGAAAATTTCAAGAACTTTCTGTCTGTGCGCGAAGTTATTTATACCAATTAGTGAACTTAAGCGCAAACTTAAACGAGGGGTAAATTCGGTATACAAATGTTTAAATCTAACTTACCATAATTTTTATCGAAAATATTAAACATTTATAAATTACATGCATCGTAAGTTTATACATTTAAATGAATAAATCTAACAAATTTTTCCAAAAATTGTTAATTTCTAATATCAAAAGTTTCTTAAGGAATTCACAAGGTGTTTAAAAAATAAAAACAGTTGACAATGTTTTGTGGTTTTTTACGAATCATCTAAACTTATTTTTACTGTTAAACTATTAAGACACGATTATGTGACTCGTTCTAACAGCTTGTGAATCCCCTAATTACGAACATAAATTAAAAATACTTTAAGCAACATTTAAATCTCAGAAATCCACAAAGTGACACTATTATTATTTGAAGTTTAAAATTAAATACCTTCATCCAAAATACATGCACTATTTGTTATTCTAAATTAACCCTATTAAACACTAAGCTGGATTTACATGAGGCGATTTTCTAGGCGATTCAACATTGCTCCAGAAAAATCGTTCGTGTAAATGGTGACTCAAAAATCGCTTGCCTCAAAGTAGACAGCAAGCCAACTTTTGCTTGCGTTATCGCCTGCCAAAATATTGTTTCATGTAAAGGCAGCTTTACGTTCCTACAATGAGCACACATGTAAAAATTTTAAAATTGTAATAGAATGATTATAAATAGTTTTAAAGATAACTAAATTAAGAAATCGTAAACTTTATAAAAAATATACAAAATTAAATAAAGTGTTACCTACTACATACTTCAATTAAGATTTAATTAATAAAGATTTTTTTTCATTGCCGTAAGGTGTAAGCAAATTTATATACATAGCTTTAACAAAAATAAATGTTCAATGAAAGTTTTATTAAAAAAAATATATTTTTTATACTATTAACAAAAAAGTCGAAATACATACATATATTTTTAAATATTTGTTTGACATCCCCTGTTATATAACAATATACAAACGTATGTACGTACCGATTCCCAATTTTTGACCGATGCCGATGCTGATGCCGATTAAGCGGCCTTAGGGCAAAGAAATGGCCGATGCCGATTCTTTAAAAAAAAACAAACAACCTGAATATAAATTCATTCAAGAACAAATCTTTTTGATAAACTTTTATAATAACAAAAGGAAAACATAAAAAAATAACATTACAAAACAAATAATCATTCAAAAATCTATTCACTTATTTATGTATGTACATACATAAATATGTATTAAAAATAATATATCCCCTATGCATATATAACATTGCAATACTTTGTTCCATAGTATGTTTCTTATTCAATGTTAAAAAAATAGTTCATACGAAATCACACTTCTTATAGCCTATTTCCACCAAAGGCTTAACTGCAGTTAAGAGCTCAGGTAAGAGCCAAGAATTTTACTGTGGGGTAATCGACAAGGTTTATTTCTTAATTTTTGCTTTTTTCCTTTCGTTAGCTTCTACTTAATAGGTGGAATTACCACCTTCCAGTTGTAATCTATTTTTTTTCCAGTAGGCATAAACTGCAGTTAAGGCTTGGTGGAAATCAATTATTAGTTATACTCATGGTAGTAAAAATATACAGCTTCTGCTGACTATAAAGGTGTTGTATTGAATACAATTCGTATGAAAGTATTTTTGTATCGTAACAAATTTAACAATCCAGTAAAAAGAACCCGAAGGATTTAGGAATTCAGCGATTAATTCAAGGAAAATCGTACCTTATACTAAGGGCCAGTTTTTCAGTGCCAGTTTCAACTTAGATTAAGTAAACTGAGTTTAAATTGAACAGCTGACTGGTAGCCCATTCAAATTGCGTGAACAAAAAACTTGTGAAAGATCAACACTTACCTAGGTACTTAAACTTGCACTTTATTATACTAAAATTAAAAAAAAATGCGTACTAAAAATAATTCTAACAAATCTGATTAAACGATTTCAAATTTTGATGAACATTTGTTAAAATTGCGGAAAAAGTAAAAATAATCGGCTAAAAATCAGCCAAAAACGGACGATGCCGATTAATCAGTCGTACTCTAGTATGTATACTAGTCAGAAAACTTTCAAAATTTAATAAAAAAATATAAATTTTAAGAAACCCTCAAAAGCAATACATTTTTAATGAAGATAGGTATAAGTTGCAGTATCGTCGGAACAAAGTCAGTGACAAAAGAACTTTAATAAAATGTAAAGATTTCTTATTTTTTATACATATATACATATACAGTTTTTAAATATATGTATGAATGTATTTTTCTTTCTAAAAAATATGTGCGATTTCCATTCTAAAATGAATGTCGTTGAATACCCAATTTTGGTTTTGACAGTTCAATCTGCCATTTGAATACATTTTTTTTAACTATGAAAATTGAATTTTTCTTAACTATAGGTAAAAGTAAAGTATTTTTTTTTAATATTAAATATGCTGCGTAGTTAATCAAAATCACGGCTAAATTGAAGTACATATTATTATTTTAGAAATCCCGAATCGAAAATGCTGTATTAGGCAACGACGAAGCAGTGTTGGTTAAGCGATCGGTTCATAAAACCTCATTAGTTTGGCGAAAGTTTAACATAAAAGTTGAAGGTTTAAAGTTGTAATGGTATTGCAAAATAAAGTTTATAAAGAGTAATCTTCGCTAGAAATCCTATTATAAATGGATCAAAGAGGATCTATTAAATAAAAACCAGTGTTGGTAAAACGGATCTTTTTCTGGAGCTTCGATTTTTTTTCATCTTTAACATAACGCCCAACGCAATTATTTAGACATAACGACGCAACGAATAGTTCCGTTAAGAAAATGCTCGCAACCTTAACTTTGGCAAACTTGTCATAAATTGTATGCCTATGTTTTGTATCAACTGCTACCTTCGAGTCATGTGTAAACTCACCATAAAAATGGCCCATGTAATTCAATTAAAGTTATATGTATTTGGAACGCCGTTTATGCGATCTACAACCACTTTGTTGGAATCGGAGATATATATATCTATATCTCATTTCAAGCTCTTAATACAGACCACTCTATCGCCGAACGCACTCCCACAATGATGCCACCCCGCGCGATTTGCAACAGGGAGTTGCCACCTCCAGAAACCCACGAACAAATAAAAACATTTTTTTATTGCGATATTTCTTTATTGGCAAATCAAAGTAACTTACATTTTCTAGTGCGCAATCAATTAAGGAAATATATATGTTAGTTATCCTTAAAGGCATTGAGTTTAAGACAATATAGATTTTACAAATATTTGCTTGTAACTGATGTTCCAATACATATTTAAAAGGGTGCATTAGTTATGGTCTTCTCAAAAACTATTTGCATATCAATAACTGATTTTAAAATTCAAAAGATATATTTTAATAAAACAAAAGCAATCATACTTCACCTTTATCAACTTCACCTTTATCAGAGTTTTATACATGAAAGTAAAACTTTTATATAAACATAAAAAAGTGGTTTATTTACCAACTGCTTGTTTTTTCGTTTAGAATTGTATAAATAAGATTTAAGTAGGCTTTTAATGTCTACGATAAAATACTTAATAGATACATACGTAACTTAAAATAACCATAATTATGTTAACAAAGTTGAGAGATGTTATTTCGTTTTCACACTAATTCACCACTATTGAATTACTTTACAAATATGTATATGTATATTATATGTATATGAATTGGGATATATACATATATACACATATCTATATTGTATAGTTATCGTTAATATTATAATAGGCATCTATGCAAGTACGCTATGAAATTAGATAAATTGGTAGTGAAGTATACGGTTCTCAACACCTACGTGCTAGCGCGATTTCGTATTTAAGTGACTTTTTATAAATGTAAATTGGTCTGCATTTAATAACGAATTTATGTAAATGATGTTTATACATACAGTAATTACATACAAATGTATGTACCGCCACTGTAACTTAGGAAGCCTGAGAAACATTTTTTCCATGACATAAAATTTATAACAAATTTGCACAGTACGAATTTGAACTTTTTATGGTATTGCAAAAAATGTTAATCGACTTTCCTAGACTGCAGTAACCTAATGACTATTTTTTTTTTTGTTTCAAACATACCTAAGTAATTCAATTACAGTTTGTGAAGTTGGAAGCTCGCTGGAGCTTCTCGTTTACGCGTTTTTTGTTTTATAACTTAATTTTAAATTTTAATTTATAACGAATTAAAGTAGATATAATATGGTCCTGGATATACATACAAAATGTGTACTGAATTTCTGGATTGTGCCGTTGTTCCTTTGACAACTTTGCCTATTGGATTGTGTTTGCTGGCTCAACAAATGAACTTTGCAATGTTAATGAATCCACTATTTGTAGCATTATTTCTACATCCTTCGCTGAGTTTACCGTACTGGGTGCCCCGACCAATTTAACATTTTTGCCTTCAATATTGGTGAAGAAAGTCCTATTCTTGAATATGACCGCCCTATCGTAAGGAAGTCTCGATTTCGTACGATCATTTACTGATCGACGAAACATAACGCACGAGGGTTGATAGCGACCACGATCCTGTTCTGCGATGTTATATTCACTTATGTCGCCTGTATAGGTGATCAGTTTGGATTTGGCAATCAGTGTTGGTGATAATTCATGCAGAGTTACTTTACTCTTCCAATTTTCGGTTGGTAGTTTGATATGGCTCGCTGCGTTGGCCAATTTGATAAGTGGTAAATCGAGTATGTTCCGGGTTACTTTTGGCGCTTCTTCTTCGGACATGATGACATACCACGTTTCAAAACAGGTTATCTTTTTTATAATTTTATCTCCCTGACGTGATATCACCACTTTTTCCGGTGAGGGCTTTCGCTGTACTACATTTTTTGCTGGCTTCCGATTAAGTGCTGTTAGTGAATTCTCTTTTGCTGGCGGCGTCGGCTTCTTTGCTTGGTATGGAGTGCTGGTAGGAGGCTTATGTTTACTAGTCTGAAAAGGATCGTCCGGATCATACTCATCTTCCTCCGCTTCGACTGTATCATTTACATCGTTTTCGTTTTCGTCTTCCTCATTGTCTTCGTCATCACCGTCAAGAGATAGTGGATAAGTTTCATCATCTGCCGAATCCTCAAAATTAGCAATCATCGGCTTAACCGGCTGAGTTTTTTTCGCCACCATTGAATTGAGTATTCGAGGGGCTGGTTTATCAGGTGAAATGCTAGAGTTAACTTTGCTTCTTTGTCCAATACTCTCCGATGGTGATGACCTTTTAAGTAGTGTATGATTAAGGATTTTCTGTGCTGGTTTCCTTGTTGTCGTTAAAGGGCTCTTTGAACGAGTCACTTCGCTGGCCTTATCTGTAACCAAAAGCTTGCGGCGGCCAGGGCCCGCTTTCTGTTCACTTACGTTGCCTTGCTCTGGTAAGTCGTAATCCACTTTCATACTCTCATCTGGCTTTTGCGGCTTGCCAGTCTTTGAAATTAATACATCCCCTTTTTTATTAATTATATCATTGATGTTTACGATTGTAAATGTGGGCATTGTCTCGAAGTCATCCACAGTCATCGGAGGAACATGCACTGGCTTGCTCTCAGGAGCTTCCTCCACATTGACTACTTTTGCTACCTTTGGGGGAGCAGGCGATGCGCTTCGACGCTTTGCCACGGCTAAAACACGAGTATTTTGTGTTTTAGCTGGCATTGTTATCAAAGTGCGCGTTGCGGTTGTTGATGGTGGAGCAGTATTAGTAGCATTACGTATTGTCTGAAGAGATTTAGTTTGCTGCTGCAATCTGATTGAGACGCTATTGCCATCGATAAGTGTACGTTTTTCAATAATGGATGCATTGCGCTTTGGTTGTTCTTTATTCATATTTTCCGATTTTATTTTCGTTATTTTGCTGCCATTGAGCGTTTGATTCGCCTTTCGCACTATCATTGTAATGTCATTAGTACTTAATTTTTTGTTGTCACGTTCAGTCGCCGACTTTGTTAACAAGAATCGTTTGCGAGCAACACTTGCTGCTTCGGCGTCATTATCACTGCTGCTGCCACCGGTCACAGAGTCATTACGGACGCGTTTGATTCCTGCTAATGGCTCAATCGAACGATTCACGCTGGCTGCAAACGATTTCCGTAGCAATTGTAGCTGCGATACTTGGGCTTTATGCACGGGCGTTGCTGTGGGCCGTGGCGTTGATGTGGGTCGTGGCGTTGATGTGGGCCGTGGCGTTGACGTGGGCCGTGGCGTTGGTCGTGGCGTTGGTCGCGGTGTTGATTGTGGTGTGCTTGAGGGTGTGGCCTCCATATTTTTCCGTGATCTACCACGCCTTTTTAACGGTGTATCTCTCATTAAACCGTCATCTGAGAAATCGGAATCTGAATCCTTTTGTATTTCCTTGTACATTTCATCTAGCTCATCATCCAGATCATTGGGACCAAAATCGTCGCTAGAGTCTTTATTAAAGAAATCTTCTGAGCTACTTGTTGACTTTTTACGGGTTTTCTCCGGAAGAGCTAATGGTCTTTTGGATGATGTTCCAGCAAGAGCCGACACGTTTCTTATTATCTTTGGAGTGACCATATCATCGCTTGCATATTTAGGGTTCGGCTTAATTGCTCTTCTTGAGCGTCCGGTGGCTATGGTGGATGGAGGTGGTTCCGGCACAACAACTTTAGCTATTTCAGTTTTCTGAACTTTCACAACTTTCACAGGAGTTTTAAATTTATCCTTCATCTCTTTGGCTTTTGCTGTCAGAGAAGATCTAGGAGTAGTAGAACTTCCGGATGCTGCTGCGCTACTGCTATGAGCAATTGGCCGCTTCTTCAAAGGCCCTTTGAACTTTTTCTCATCTGAGAGTATTTGTATGTTTCCACGTGGACTTATCCCACTACTTCTAGTTATTTTTATTGGTGGAGACGAAACTTTTTCCAATCGCACAACACAAGAGCGCGTTTTCTTCGCCTCCACGACGGTAGCTTTCTTACCAACGCGCATTCTTCCTTCGCATGTATTTTACTGAGGATTGGATAAGTGTAATACATAAGTAATTATTAATTAGATTAAATAAAATAACATTATATACCGAAAATATACAAAAAGAATTGAAACTAATTATACTCCTGCCTTAATTTCTCGCTTACAATAGCAATTTAGTGTGTAACTAACATCCCCTAACGACGATATGACCGTGTGGCAACTCTTTAAAGCCTTCCTCCGAATGTCAAATATTGGCGCGAATCACATGAACTACTATGCTAATCCTATTTCTGAAACATTCCACTAAAATTCCTCAGACCAGTGGTCAAACCAAACACAGAGCCCCAACAACGTGAAAATAGCGACATAGAATTACCTTCTCAGCTTACACTACTGTACCTCAACAAAAGCCAGCAGTGAAATAAAAGCACAATACCAATTGCACCAAATGCTTACATTTTTACGAAAATTGCAAATATCCACCTATTTAAAAGCAATTTGGCTCTCAGTCGTTCAACCGCACAAGGAAAGACAAATTGATCAGTTTAATATTGCAGAAAACGTAGGCTGCTGCTACACACTCGAAACAGCCAATGAACAAGATGCGCTGCCGCATCCAAGAGGCAGCGTAATATTCTGAAATGTCTACCTTCTGTGAAATATATGTATATCTAATTTGATACCACTGTTCAGCAAATTTTGTTCACAATTTTAATGATGCTATTGTATTTTTACAAAGATGCCTTGCGCTGATTAACCAACGCTTTATGACATTTCGATGTGAAGAAACGCAATCGCAACGATATTTTCACAACACTAATTTCACTTCACGAACTCAGTTAACTGTGTGCGAATGTGACACAAACATTTGGTGGCGGATGACAAAAATGGCGTCAATTTGACATTTAGAAGGCGGTATTACATAAGAGGGACAGAGATCGCCTGCTTTCGGGGTCAGGGTTGGAGAGTTGCATTTTGGGAAAATGGCGGCCAGCGCATTAATTACATCTATTCCAATTTCGTTCACGACATTCTTGCCCGTAGACTGGCGTAAAAGTTGAAAAATAAAACATTGCCTTTTATAAATTTCTTACATTGACGTAAGTCAAAGTTGCATTACAGAATTTTATCAGAAAACAAGCTATTTTCATCGAATGGCAGAGTATCCACGCCTGCAGGAAAATTGTAATAGCTTCCTTTGGTAAAAGCGTATGTCAGATGAAAGCAATTGAGAAAAACTCTACAGTGTCAAAATTGATAGTCCAAATGTCTAAACAAAGCAAAGAATAAAAAACAAAAACTTTGTAAATTTCAGCGAATCATTCTGGAAAAGTTGTCAGTGCATTTTTTGGACAATTAACTTGTGTGCGTATACTAAAAATGGCGAGTCTAACTGGAATTGAAAATTTATATAAAGAACTAAAAAGCGAGTGGTCTAAAAAGCCACAAAATCTTAAAAAGTGTGGCCAGTTGGTAGACAACTTGAAGGTATATTTCCTCTATTCGAATATAACCTCACAAGCGGTTCAACTTCACAATTATTTTTCTTAGATTGAATTGACTAAACTAGCATTTTTACCAACTGGCGATATTAAGACGTCCAAAAATGAAATGGTATTAGCGCGTGATGTCCTTGAAATTGCAGTCGAATATAGCGTCGCAAACAAAGACATACCAGCATATGAACGGTACATGTCTCAGTTAAAGTGCTATTACTACGACTATAAGTACGTAAAATTAAACTGATAAAAAAGAAATTATTTATACTTGTAATAATTCGTTAAATTTTAGGCAACAAATTGGCGAGTCTGAGAATATGTACAAATTACTGGGTATAAATCTACTATACTTGCTATCAGTAAACCGAGTTTCTGAATTCCACACCGAATTAGAACTTTTGTCAGCAGATACAATTCAGAATAACAAATATATTCGTCCAATTTTAGCTTTGGAACAATATATAATGGAGGGGCGATACAATAAAATTTTCCAGGCAAAGGTATTCGTTAATATTGTACATTGCATCGAATAATACTGTATGTAGGTACTAAGAAAATTTTATTTTTACGTTTGTAGAGTTCAGCACCGTCGGAAATTTATAATCATTTTATGGACATACTGCTTAATACCGTGCGTGATGAAATCGGCGCTTGCATTGAAAAGTCGTACGAAAAGATATCCGCGAAAGAGGCAGCCAAACGATTAAACTTAAACTCGATTGAGGAAGTAAAAGCTTTTGGACAGAAACGAAACTGGAATTTAGGCTCCGATGGTGTTTACAATTTCGTAGAAAAAGTTGCAAAACCCAAAGAAGCGTTACCATCTGTTGAGTTGGCAGAGCAAGCTATTTTCTATGCCCGTGAATTGGAGATGATTGTATAAACTTAAATTCACATACATACTTTCATAACATTAATAATAGTTTGTACACAATTAATAAAATTTAATTTTAAATAATTAAGACTTTATTTTCGCAATTTTTTCCGTAATTCCCACAACGGCCACACATTTTACTTTTTGTTTGCCGAGGGTTGTGGCAGACGGTACTTTGCAATTTCTACTTCAGCTTCGGCATAACTAAAACGGTTGAAAGAATAGTACTCTGGCACCTTATATTCGCTAGTGTGAGAAGCGCCGGGACCCAATGGTGTAGATGATGGCTTTACAATTTTGCTGCTCAAGCCAGGCACATTAGCATTGACACTGGCACTGCTACTGGAGCTTTGTGGGGTTTTCACTCCTGCTGCCTGGGTATATGCCCGACGGGCAATTGTACACAGAGAACACGGGTGACGGAACATTATCCCCTTTTAAACAATTTAAGGATTTTGGCAATATTTTGCACTCGCTAAAAATAAAATCCAGTTCACGTAATCACAGCTGATTAATGACTTTTGAAAATTTTGCAGAGATGCATTAGAATTAATGGAATCGAACTTTTGTGTCATGTAAAATACAATCGATTAATTTCATCGAACTCTTTCAGCCCTACCATTAACTCCATGTGAATAAATCGTTCCCATAATTTAACATGCAAAACAAAAACAAATTGGGAAAAATTGTTTTTGTTTTGCTTTGTAATTTTTGGGAATATTTGTTCATGTAAAATTCGCTATAGGGTCGTTTGTTTATTTTAATATTCATTTATCAGCAAAGAGTTACATTAGTACAATAAGAATTATGTTCTTTTTTAGTACAACAAAAATTTGTATGTATGAAGAGAACATTAGGGTAATTACCTGGGTGGGCTTTCAACCCCCAAATTAATCAAAATTTAGGAAAGAGGGTACCATTAGACGCGCCTGGACTCTAGGAACAAGAATCCGGACTTTTTTACCTGATCAAAAGTTATTAACAAAAAACGCTTAGTAGTTATTACTGCATTTTGGCGTAGACTTCTGAGAGTACCATAAACTTTATGTGATCAGTGCAGGTCAAAGACGGGTTAATTATAAAGCCCAAATTGGATATTTTATTAAATTGTAATGGTTTACATATTACCAATAACTAAAAGGGGTATGGCAGTAATATTAAGTTTCTTCTTTGAAATTGGTAATACATATGACTTACTGGAGTTCAGGACAAGACTATTATCCTTAGACCATTGTCAGGTTACAACAAGCGAAAATATTTGATAACCCTTTGAATATTTAAGTTTTTCTACTACTTGAGCTATATTTATCAGAAAACGCTTCCGATAACTAAGGAAAATTAGTCTTGGTGCCTTCCATTAATATAAAAAATTACAATATTACATATATAATTTTCACTTTATTGAAATTATTTCATATTTCATTTCTTTTTCTTTAATTTTGGCTTAACAACACCATAATTCTGGTCTATTGCGGTTACAGGAGCACGTTTCTTTTGCTGTTTCTCCATCTTTGATTTACTCCGGCATTTCACAGAAGCAGCACCTGTCTGATTTTTGCCCAACTGATGGAATTTCTTACGCTCTTCCCGAATTTTCTTTAAACGCTTACGTTCGCCTAATAACTCTTTGTAGTTTTTATACTCTTTCTTTGGTGGCTTTGCCCCCATTTTGATAAGTTGGAATGTTTCCATTTTCTTTTTGTTTTTGATAACTCGCTGATTATTCATAGCAAATCGAAGTACTTCATTACGAGCTTTCTTGATATCGAATTCCTCCGGTTCATCTTTAGATTTGCTCCTTTTAGTACCAACCCCATCGGGATTCTGTGGTCTCTCCAATGTATTGTCCTTTGTCGGGGGCAGAGGTTTTGTGGGATCTTCAAATATGAGTGCTTGAAAGTCACTAGTTTGATTTTTCCGTTGTAATGCTAATGTTGCCCGTGTTGGGATTTGTTTAAAGTCCGTGGCCAAATTCATTTTTTGTTTTGATAGTATTTGTTTACGTTTTGTACTTGGAGACGTACTGTTTTCACTGGGGCTTCGCAAAACGTGTTGACTTTTAAATGTCATTACAAAATGGTAGTTGCCAGATTAACTGGCCGCCTTCACGTGGTGCAAAATCTCGCTTGCGTGATCCCACAAAAAGTGCGAAGGGTAATTTTTCTCGGATACCGTGCGGTTTGCGAGATTTCGCATGCTTTCAACTCACATTTTTGTTGTTTGACAGGTATTTATTCATTTCGCAGAATCCTTCAGAGTAGAAAAATCGTTTATTTTGGTGGAAAAAAAAATTTAGCCTGAAAGCTCGAATCCTCTTTTGGCGACATTGAAATTAACTCAAAGTATAGCAGGATAAAATATGGAATTAAAAGACGTGAAGAATAAATATGTACTCGCGTTATCCACAATTCCTTAAAAAGGCACTTTGAGTTCCTGAAAATGAAAAATTAATGTCTTCTTAAAGCGAAGATACACAACATGCGTTCGCCGGCAAATGCGTCACGCCGTAAATGTCAAATAAAGTTGAACACGTGTATTTGTATGACAGCTGTTACAGACGACGCCGTTACGTTAACGCGGTTGCCGTCGAAAGTAAACCAACTCGCTACTTTTCTATTGCGTTCATGCATTGACATTTGAAATTACATTTGTGGATATGCTTATCAGCTGTTTTTTGTTTACAAAACAATGAGCGGCACAACGCAAGGTGTGTAACAACAAATTTTTCAACGTCGTCAACGCACCAACGGATCAACGCAACGCCGCAGCAAATAAAATTATGTACCTTCAGCTTTACAAATTACAGCAAGTATGGCATCACATTTTCAGATTAAATTGTTGTTGGCCCTCGAATCGGCCATGATTTTTTCCCCTTTTTCTTCACGTTTGCTGATCAAGTGGGTGAACCTATTTTTTACAAATATATTTCTTTCGCTACTTTGTTGTGCAAGAAAATTACAACGCAATCTCCTATTAAACAGCACATTTTGTAGGAATACGTATTATTAAAGTCGTCGTTCAAGTAATTACCAGCTGTCTCGCTTTCAAACATGGCCACGGCTGTAGGTGCAGCCTCATCGATTAAAAATCCCAGTGGTATACGCAGCCAGATATCGAAGGAGTTGCGTGCAAAGGCCAATGATTTCCTTAATTCACGACGCCATGCTAATAATCTGGTCGATATTATCGAGCATTTTCAGGTGAGGAAGGAAACCAAATACTGAGTGATTTATTTCCGCCTAATATGTTGATATATGTAATGTAATAGGTAATCATTTAGCTAAATATAAATTAATTTGCTTATCCTTCAGAATTGTGTTCGAGAAAAACGGTCAATTACTGCTGCTGTTCTGACTTTGGAAGTGATATTTGTGGAATTATTAAAGAGGCGGGAAATGTGCATTGATAATGCGCCCCTCAAGCCAAAAGGTATCGCATGATTAATAAATACTTAATCCGTGAGTTTTTCAAAATTTTCTATATTAGATGATGGTCCTGAAACGAAATATCGCGAATGGTTACGACAACGCTACGAAGAGTCTCTGAATTTGATACTTAATTCTTTCGAACATGAAAAATCTGCTGAAGCAACACAAGCTTTGGTGTCAAGCATGAAATTGTTGGCAGCTGAAGGAAACTATCCATTAGAAAAGTCAGATGAGCCTAGCAAATTTCAAAAGCATCGTCTGCGAAGTATTCTTCAAAAACTTATTTCACCAATAAAGTCACAAAGTGCTCTGATACAACGTTTCAAAGAATATGCCGAATATTTAGATTTGGTGTTCTATAGTTGGAAGTTGATGCAGCCTCTAGCCTCACGTACCGCCTTTTCTAACGAAATATTTGCTCTGAATTATTTGGAGCTCATAAATGCGTTGCCTGTAACAAAAGATGTGCAAGATGAGCGAAAGTTATTATGCATCACAGAACCTGTTGGAGAATCATCACAACTTGAATGCTTCGACTATGTACAAACTCGAAAATGTATTAACAAAGTATGGCTTTGCATGATGCAATGGACTGATGGAATACTGGAGCCAGTGCACAGACAAATGCTTATCGTATTGTTGGAACGAATTTTGCCTCATTTGGACAAACCTATATTGCTGACGGATTTTCTTATGGATTCACTTGATTGCGGTATGAAATAAAATTTCGAATTAATACAAAAAGTACACATATTGAAATTTTTAATTTAGGTGGTCCAGTCAGCTTACTAGCATTGCAAGGCATTTTCACTCTCATACAGAAGCACAATATTACATATCCAAATATATATGAGAAGTTGTATTCTATGTTTGAGCCAGAAATTTTCCACACAAAATTTAAGGCACGTTTGTTTTATCTGGCGGATATATTTTTAAGCTCTACACATCTACCCGAAAATTTGGTAGCAGCATTTGTTAAGCGTCTGGCACGACTTAGCATAATTGCGCCGCCACAAGATGCTATAATTATTTTACATTTCATTGGCAACTTGATATTACGCCATTCCGGCCTAAAACGACTTATATGCGCACAAGACGCTATTGAAGGTACTACATAATAATCGAGAAGAATTATATAAATTACACCTAATTACTTAAACATATACATCTTTTATATTATTAAGTTTCCCGTGACCCATTTATCATGGAAGAGCGCGATCCCACAAAATCCAACGCTTTAGATAGCTCTTTATGGGAGGTCGTGTCGCTACAGAAACATGCTATACCAGCGGTTGCGACTGCAGCTCGCTTTATTTCGCAGCCCTTGCCAACCACAGAATGGGATTTGTCTTCGGTGCTTGAATTAAACGAGGATGATGTAAGTTATAATAAAATATCTCTACCGAAATAGATTTAATCCGAAATTATATAACGTTTTCTCTATTTTCGTTTAGATATTCGATCAAGAGATTGCCAAAAAGAGCAAGCAATATGCTTTAGCTTTTGAGCGACCACAATCCTTGTATTTAGTGCATGACGATAAAGTAAATCAATACTGGAAATTATTTTAAGCTTTGTTTTGGTATATATATATGAATATGTAAATATTGGGACGTATCGCTAACTGCACTGACATAATAAATGGTATTCTGATACAGAGCATCCATTCGTCTGGCCAGTGCAGTATGCCATCAAAGAGAAGCCGCTTTTGTTTACTTTTGAATTAATTTTAAGATGTACACCTGAATTCTTCAATACGTAAGTTATTTTAACGACAATGTAGATAAATAATAAAGTGTAAATGGCCTATATATTTGTTTGAAATTAACTGCGAGGTTTTTTTATGCAATTTATTTTCCTAAAAACACTAAATACATATATATACAGTATCGGTCATATCTATAGCACGCCATTTCAAAGTAATATTGTGTGCCACTATATTTTAATTGAAAATTCTTAAAAACAAATAAATAATTAATAGTGGCAAACCATTTCACTTTGAAATGACGTGCTATAGATATGACCGATACTGTATATATATGTATATCGTTAGTTATGGCTTTTTTGCATTTCAACGACGGTTTGAGATACGCCCTTTCTATACGACAACTAGCGATATGTTATGTAAACTATTTAACTGTTAACTGACTTCACAAAAAAGAGAAGGTTATCAATTCGTCGGAATTTTTTTTTTTTGTATGTTACCGCATATCCACCTTAACCGATTTCTATAATTCTTTTTTTTTTTAAGTAAGGTGTTACATTCCGTGAGCTCGGATAAGTGTCGAATTTCTAATCATCGAAAGCAAAATATCGCCAAATATAAATTTGTTTTGTGTATGTGTTTCGCCGCACGGCTTCTGATATCAAATTGAAAAATTTTGTTTGAATTTCTACACAAACTCGTATTTGAACGAAACAAAATAAAAGCTGATGGTCAAAGCGCCAAAAAGATGGGAGTTGGCCATCTTTTCGCTTCACGCTGCAGCTAAATCAATCTTTGTGGCATGCTTCGTACATTTTCATAGATTTTATCTTAACTGTCATAGCGAACCTTTTCGCATAGCGAGGCAAGCTTTTTATATGGCATAGCCTTTAGATTCAGTGAGGCTCAGAATTTATGAGTCTAAAATGAATATCTTTCGTCATAAATATGAGTTGCATTCCCCAACTTTTCTGGATAAAACCTTTAAAACTGTCAAAAAAGCAAAAGAAGCCAGAGAAGAGAGTACGGGAACGTTTTCTGGTAAATTCCTGAAAATTCTTGCAATTTCTTGCAAGTTAGAGAACGCAATTCAGAAAAGCGTCATATTTCTCATGAGCCAACTAACAAGATCACGCAATCGGAAAAGAATGAAAAAAGTAAATTTCTGAGCGTTTTTGACATCTGCCTAAAAATGAAAACAAACAAAGAAAACGAAAAAGGCGCGGTTATTGAGTGCGATTAGATTGGTATTTATGGGCTGCATTTCTTTATTCATTCTGAACGTTTGGAATAAACTTTTTTGTTTACTTATTCTTTAGAATGTTCCTGATGATATGTTAACGTATATTTCAAACGTATTCTGTTTATTCCGGCTGTGAAATGGGATTATCCGGAATGTATAAAGAAACGCAGCCATTATAAAATATAAAAAGTGAAACTTGATGACAATTAGCAAAAAAAGTTCATAAAATATGGTTTTAATGATTGAGAGTGTTTTACAATCGCATATTATCGGCACCGGCCGATTTTTCAATGCCAACGTTCTGACCACAAATGTGCACCCACTTTTCACGCAAATTTAAGCCTCTTGGCAAATCAAACAGACGCACAAACTTGTTCCAATCACAAAGCACTTCATATTATATCATAAATATGTAATAAATCAAAATTTCTAATTAAAACCGCTGCAGAAAACACATAAAATCGCTAAAATATCACTACGAAGAGGTGGAAGACGATGTAAACAGAACCAAAAAACATCAAAAACGCTACGAAAACTTTTTTCTGAAAATCGATTACAAATACAACGATGGCGGATTACGTGATCTGTATTCGTTGGTTCATGATATTTCTGACTTTTATGTGACAAAATATTTTGTATTTATGTGTTCATCTACATGCATCTAAAAAAAAAAAAGATATAACATGGGTTTCATCTGAAGACACGTTTAGAGGAATTTCCTTAAAATATTTCAGACATTAATGTTTTCTGTAAATTGTTTAAAATCAGGTTTGATATAAGTGTTTTTTCGATAAATCAAAGTATCGATACCAAACTAAACGGTTTTGAAAGAAAAGTATCGATTATGCACTTCTATTACCTTTCATCTCCAAATACAATCAAAACAAGATGTCTAAACAGTGAGTTTTTGCTTCCGATCTCGGAATTATATATTAATTGATAATAATATGTTAATTAATTATATAACATATTTTATCACAATTTTAGATATGGTCTCATCATTCCTGGGCAGCAAAAGAAGCCGGAAATCCCGACAGCTGCCGCGCTTTCAATATCTAAACCGTCTATCTTTGATGAAAGTTCTTCGGATGACGAGAGTAGGCCACAGTTAAAACTAAGGACAAGTAGTGTGCAAGGTCCCAGTTTAATGGAACGTAGAATTGCTCGTACAATGCAGGAAAAGGCATTAAAAGAAGATCCTACAGTTTTTCAATATGACGAATTGTACGATGAGATGGAAAGCAAACGGGAGCAGGAGAAAGAAATTAAAAGCAAAGAACCGAAGAAGCCTAAATACATAGGACGTTTAATGGAATTCGCTGAGCGTCGCAAACTGGAGAATGAATTGCGAGTGGAAAGGCAAGTGCAAAAAGAACGTGAGCAAGAGGGTGAAGAATTCAAAGACAAAGAAAGTTTTGTAACAGCAACATATAGAAAAAAATTGGAAGAAATGCGAAAGTTACAAGAGCAAGAGCAACGTGATGAGTACTTAGAAGCTATTGGAGATGTAACAAAACAAAAAGACTTGGATGGTTTCTATCGGCATTTATTTGAACAAAAGACTGGTACGACAAAGGAGGTAATTAAACCAGATTTTCCTGTTGTTACCTCAACAGGTGGCGAGGATGATGTTGCATATAAACCGATCAAATCCGGCAAGGCGCCGCAGCAGCGTAGCTATCGTAAGCGTCGTAGTTCCGAAGATTTTGAACAAGATGAGACTGGTGCCGATACGGAAGTCAAAAAGGTGCATTTGACAAATAATATTGATGCGGATTCCGACTTCAGCATAGACTCGGCGACAGATGACGAAAGCGATGTGAAAAAAGAGGCTGATGCGAAATCAACACAGAAGCCAAAAGAAGTATTAGCGGAAGCAAATGCCACTTCAGTAGCTATAAATTTGGACGCCTTAAAGAAGGAAAAGTCAGATAACCACTGTGCAAAAGAAAATAAAATGAACCAAACAGATGAGGCAGTGTCATCAGTCCCGGAGTTCAGTGAACCTGTCGATGTAAAGCCCAAAGTCAAAAGAGATAAAAGTGAGATATGGAAAAAACGTACAGTGGGTGCACTCTTTGACGCGGCAGTCCAACGATATTATGAGCGGAAAGCTGCAAGGAATGCATAAATAAATTAGCTATAAATAACTAGAGCCATTTTAAGTTTTTTATTTTAAATATACTACAGACATATGTACATTAGGCTGCAACACTCTCCATACAAAAAAAAAAAAAGAATCGGTACTGTCTTTCCATTGTAGCTATAAAATCTACTAGCAGACACGGCGAACTTCGTCCCGCCCAAAATAAATTATTTGTATTGGAAACCTCGGCGTAGCCACAATGAAATTTAGGGGGGGGGGCCTCGACCCTATTAAGCTGGCATTTCAGGGTACTATTTTATCATATATGTAATATTCCTATATTGGCAGTAAGAGCTAGTACCGCCCGAAAACACTACAGTACAGATATATCAATAAACAAGTACGAAAGAAAAGGAACACATACGTTTATAAATAAACAATTACACAACACATACAAAAACGGCACTTTAAAGTACACAATACATTGACAACAACGGTACTACCCAGTGGGAATTAGGAGCACGTAATAATAGCTTATTAGCAACTTACTCTTCACCTGGCAGTCATTACCATTTCCCTG
>NW_023458556.1:44979816-44991507 GCF_013731165.1 Rhagoletis pomonella | reverse complement strand
GATTTCGCATGCTTTCAACTCACATTTTTGTTGTTTGACAGGTATTTTTTCATTTCGCAGAATCCTTCAGAGTAGAAAAATCGTTTGTTTTGGTGGAAAATAAAAATTTAGCCTGAAAGCTCGAATCCTCTTTTGGCGACATTGAAATTAACTCAAAGTATAGCGGGATAAAATATGGAATTAAAAGACGTGAAGAATAAAAATGTACTCGCGTTATCCACAATTCCTTAAAAAGGCACTCTGAGTTACTGAAAATAAAAAATAAATGTCTTCTTAAAGCGAAGATACACAACATGCGTTCGCCGGCAAATGCGTCACGCCGTAAATGTCAAATAAAGTTGAACACGTGTATTTGTATGATAGCTGTTACAGACGACGCCGTTACGAATGCGTTAACGCGGTTGCCGTCGAAAGTAAACCAACTCGCTACTTTTCTATTGCGTTCATGCATTGACATTTGAAATTACATTTGTGGATATGCTTATCAGCTGTTTTTTGTTTACAAAACAATGAGCGGCACAACGCAAGGTGTGTAACAACAAATTTTTCAACGTCGTCAACGCACCAACGGATCACGCAACGCCGCAGCAAATAAAATTATGTACCTTCAGCTTTACAAATTACAGCAAGGATGGCATCACATTTTCATATTAAATTGTTGTTGCCCCTCGAATCGGCCATGATTTTTTCCCCTTTTTCTTCACGTTTGCTGATCAAGTGGGTGAACCTATTTTTTACAAATATATTTCTTTCGCTACTTTGTTGTGCAAGAAATTTACAACGCAATCTCGTATTAAACAGCACATTTTGTAGAATATTAGGAATACGTATTATTAAAGTCTTCGCTCAAGTAATTACCAGCTGTCTCGCTTTCAAACATGGCCACGGCTGTAGGTGCAGCCTCATCGATTGCAAATTCCAGTGCTATACGCAGCCAGATATCGAAGGAGTTGCGTGCAAAGGCCAATGATTTCCTTAATTCACGACGCCATGCTAATAATCTGGTCGATATTATCGAGCATTTTCAGGTGAGGAAGGAAACCAAATACTGAGTGATTTATTTCAGCCTAATATGTTAATATATGTAATGTAATAGGTAAGCATTTAGCTAAATATAAATTAATTCGCTTATCCTTCAGAATTGTGTTCGAGAAAAACGGTCAATTACTGCTGCTGTTCTGACTTTGGAAGTGATATTTGTGGAATTATTAAAGAGGCGGGAAATGTGCATTGATAATGCGCCCCTCAAGCCAAAAGGTATCGCATGATTAATAAATACTTAATCTGTGAGTTTTTCAAAATTTTCTATATTAGATGATGGTCCTGAAACGAAATATCGCGAATGGTTACGACAACGCTACGAAGAGTCTCTGAATTTGATACTTAATTCTTTCGAACATGAAAAATCTGCTGAAGCAACACAAGCTTTGGTGTCAAGCATGAAATTGTTGGCTGCTGAAGGAAACTATCCATTAGAAAAGTCAGATGAGCCTAGCAAATTTCAAAAGCATCGACTGCGAAGTATTCTTCAAAAACTTATTTCACCAATAAAGTCACTAAGTGCTCTGATACAACGTTTCAAAGAATATGCCGAATACTTAGATTTGGTGTTCTATAGTTGGAAGTTGATGCAGCCTCTAGCCTCACGTACCGCCTTTTCTAAAGAAATATTTGCTCTGAATTATTTGGAGCTCATAAATGCATTGCCTGTAACAAAAGATGTGCAAGATGAGCGAAAGTTATTATGCATCACAGAACCTGTTGGAGAATCATCACAACTTGAATGCTTCGACTATGTACAAACTCGAAAATGTATTAACAAAGTATGGCTTTGCATGATGCAATGGACTGATGGAATACAGGAGCCAGTGCATAGACAAATGCTTATCGTATTGTTGGAACGAATTTTGCCTCATTTGGACAAACCTATATTGCTGACGGATTTTCTTATGGATTCACTTGATTGCGGTATGAAATCAAATTTCGAATTAATACAAAAATAACACATTGAAATTTTTAATTTAGGTGGTCCAGTCAGCTTACTAGCATTGCAAGGCATTTTCACTCTCATACAGAAGCATAATATTACATATCCAAATATATATGAGAAGTTGTATTCTATGTTTGAGCCAGAAATTTTCCACACAAAATTTAAGGCACGTTTGTTTTATCTGGCGGATATATTTTTAAGCTCTACACATCTACCTGAAAATTTGGTAGCAGCATTTGTTAAGCGTCTGGCACGACTTAGCATAATTGCGCCGCCACAAGATGCTATAATTATTTTACATTTCATTGGCAACTTGATATTACGCCATTCCGGCCTAAAACGACTTATATGCGCACAAGACGCTATTGAAGGTACCACATAATAATCGAGAAGAATTATATAAATTATACCTAATTACTTAAACATATACATTTTTTATATTATTAAGTTTCCCGTGACCCATTTATCATGGAAGAGCGCGATCCCACAAAATCCAACGCTTTAGATAGCTCGTTATGGGAGGTCGTTTCGCTACAGAAACATGCTATACCAGCTGTTGCGACTGCAGCTCGCTTTATTTCGCAGCCCTTGCCAACAACAGAATGGGATTTGTCTTCGGTGCTTGAATTAAAAGAGGATGATGTAAGTTATAATAAAATATCTCTACCGAAATAGATTTAATCCGAAATTATATAACGTTTTCTCTATTTTCATCTAGATATTCGATCAAGAGATTGCCAAAAAGAGCAAGCAATATGCTTTAGCTTTTGAGCGACCACAATCCTTGTATTTAGTGCATGACGATAAAGTAAATCAATACTGGAAATTATTTTAAGCTTTGTTTTGGTATATATATATGAATATGTAAATATTGGGACGTATCGCTATCTGCACTGACATAATAAATGGTATTCTGATACAGAGCATCCATTCGTCTGGCCAGTGCAGTATGCCATCAAAGAGAAGTCGCTTTTGTTTACTTTTGAATTAATTTTAAGATGTACACCTGAATTTTTCAATACGTAAGTTATTTTAACGACAATGTAGATAAATAATAAAGTGTAAATGGCCTATATATTTGTTTGAAATTAACTGCGAGGTTTTTTTATGCAATTTATTTTCCTAAAAACACACATATATATATATATATATATATATGTATACCGTTAGTTATGGCTTTTTTGCATTTCAACGACGGTGTGAGATACGCCCTTTCTATACGACAACTAACGATATGTTATTTAAGGTATTTAACTGTTAACTGACTTCACAAAAAAGAAAAGGTTATCAATTCGTCGGAAATTTTTTTTTGTATGTTACCGCATATCCACCTCAACCGATTTCTATAATTCTTTTTTTTTTTTTTTAAAGTAAGGTGTTACATTCCGTGAGCTCGGATAAGTATCGAATTTCTAATCATCGAAAGCAAAATATCGCCAAATATAAATTTGTGACTTGGCGTTACATTTATAACCTTGCCAGCAGAGCGCAAGACGTGCAAGATATGTCACAATGAACGCCAAGGAAACAATTTTGTACTGCTTGCCTACTCTTGAAAATTGCTGTGGATTTTATATACATATTTACAAAACTATTAAATGTACATAATTAAATTTTATCTTTCTACATGAAAATTCGCATTTGAACGAAACAAAATAAAAGCTGATGGCCAACGCGCTGCAGCTAAATCAATAGTGGTATTCGCGCTTCTGTGTATTTGCTGTATCCTGCGTAAGTGTAACTGGACGAGCGTGTGGTTGTTGTTGCATGTGTATTTGATGTACCGCTAGCAACAACAAATCACACGCTCATGCAGCTACGATTACACAACATACAACGAATACACATAAGAGCGAATTCCCCTAATCTTTGGGGCATGCTTCGTGCATTTTCATAGATTTTATCTTAACCGTCAAAGCGAACCTTTTCGCAAAAAGCGAGGCAAGCTTTTTATATGGTATAGCCTTTAGATTCAGTGAGGCTCAGAATTTATGAGTCTAAAATGAGTCTCTTTCGTCATAAATATTAGTTGCATTCCCCAACTTTTCTGGATAAAACCTTTAAAACTAAAAAAAAAGCAAAAGAAGCCAGAGAACAGAGTACGGGGACGTTTCCTGGTAAATTCCTGTAAATTCTTGCAACTTCTTGCAAGTTAGGGAACGCAATTCAGAAAAGCGTCATATTTCTGACTTTTATGTGACAAAATATTTTCTATTTATGTGTTCATCTACATGCATCTACAACAAAGATATAATATGGGTTTCATCTGAAGACACGTTTAGAGGAATTTCCTTAAAATATTTCAGAGATTAATGTTTTCTGTAAATTGTTTAAAATCAGGTTTGATACAAGCGTTTTTTCGATAAATCAAAGTATCGATACCAAACTACACGGTTTTGAAAGAAAAGTATCGATTATGCACTTCTATTACCTTTCATCTCCAAATACAATCAAAACAAGATGTCTAAACAGTGAGTTTTTGCTTCCGATCTCGGAATTATATGTTATTTATTAATAATAATATGTTAATTAATTATTTTATCACAATTTTAGATATGGTCTCATCATTCCTGGGCAGCAAAAGAAGCCGGAAATCCCGACAGCTGCCGCGCGCTCAATATCTAAACCGTCTATCTTTGATGAAAGTTCTTCGGATGACGAGGGTAGGCCACAGTTAAAACTAAGGACAAGTAGTGTACAAGGTCCCAGTTTAATGGAACGTAGAATTGCTCGTACAATGCAGGAAAAGGCATTAAAAGAAGATCCTACAGTTTTTCAATATGACGAATTGTATGATGAGATGGAAAGCAAGCGGGAGCAGGAGAAAGAAATTAAAAGCAAAGAGCCGAAGAAGCCTAAATACATAGGACGTTTAATGGAATTCGCTGAGCGTCGCAAACTGGATAATGAATTGCGAGTGGAAAGGCAAGTGCAAAAAGAACGTGAGCAAGAGGGTGAAGAATTCAAAGACAAAGAAAGTTTTGTAACAGCAACATATAGAAAAAAATTGGAAGAAATGCGAAAGTTACAAGAGCAAGAGCAACGTGACGAGTACTTAGAAGCTATTGGAGATGTAACAAAACAAAAAGACTTGGATGGTTTCTATCGGCATTTATTCGAACAAAAGACTGGTACGACAAAGGAGGTAATTAAACCAGACTTTCCTGTTGTTACCTCAACAGGCGGTGAGGATGATGTTGCCTATAAACCGATCAAATCCGGCAAGGCGCCGCAGCAGCGTAGCTATCGTAAACGTCGTAGTTCCGAAGATTTTGAACAAGATGAGACTGGTGCCGATACGGAAGTCAAAAAGGTGCATTTGACAAATAATATTGATGCGGATTCCGACTTCAGCATAGACTCGGCCACAGATGACGAAAGCGATGTGAAAAAAGAGGCTGATGCGAAATCTACACAGAAGCCAAAAGAAGTATTAGCGGAAGCAAATGCCACTTCAGTAGCTATAAATTTGGACGCCTTAAAGAAGGAAAAGTCAGATAACCAATATGCAAAAGAAAATAAAATGAACCAAACAGATGAGGCAGTGCCATCAGTCCCGGAGTCCAGTGAACCTGTCGATGTAAAGCCCAAAGTCAAAAGAGATAAAAGTGAGATATGGAAAAAACGTACAGTGGGTGAACTCTTTGACGCGGCAGTCCAACGATATTATGAGCGGAAAGCTGCAAGGAATGCATAAAAAATTAGCTATAAATAACTAGACATTTTAAGTTTTTTATTTTAAATATACTACAGACATGTACATTAGGCTGCATCACTCTCCATACAAAAAAAAAATCTGTACTGTGTTTCCATTGTAACTATAAAATCTACTAGCAGACACGGCGAACTTCGTCCCGGCCAAAATAAATTTTTTGTATTCGAAACATTTTGGTCCAACATTTTCACCAACAGTTCACGTTCATGAATTTCAGTGATGCATTTATCTTCTAATATTACGGTTTGGTGGTTATGTGGAAGGCATATTTCCATTGCCGTCTTAAATAACCTAGCAAAAGTGTATATGCATCCAAAGATACGCAATTGTTTCAATGCGTTTGAAACGTGCCACGCCCCTTTTTAAAATAGCCCAAATTTTCTTTAAGAGTATCGGATTGATTTCATATATGTATCTCCATACCATGTTCGAGTACTCTACCATGAACACTTTCAGAGGTATGCAATATGAAAAATTCGGTTTGTATGGCAGGTGCCACGCCCCCTGCACATACCGGTATGAAATATACTTTACATACGATTCTCATACCGATCATTTATACACAAACAATTTCATAAAGATCGGTCGAGCCGTTTAGGAGGTGTTCGACCACTACCACCGTGACACGAGTTTTCGGAAAAAAAAAATATTAAGATTTACGTGAGCTAGACCGATTTGAAAATGCCTCCAAAAATGGGTTTTTTTTATGATTAAAAATGTTTCGTAAAGATTTTTTTTGAAAAAATCTCAAACGACAAAACGGTTTAAGCTTAAAAAAGTTGCATAAAAATATCTTTAAAAAAATAAAAAAAAAATTTTGAACGGAATCGTAATAATGAGATTTTTGAAGCGGTTTTTTAACTTTTTTAAAGATCGGTATAAGAAAAACTTGAATAACTGAACCTAAACTCTTCCGATTTAGACTTGTGAGGTATCAGTGGAAAGGTATTTTCGTACCCTTTTTTACTTCTTTGCTAATAAACTCATTCAAAGGATGAAAGAGAAAGGCAGGATGAACTAACTTCGTTCACTGTTAAATTAAGAAGTGTTGGTATTTGAAAAAAAGGGACACGAATGACTTTTTTTGGTCAGAAATAAAAATAGTGGGAAAATACCTATCTACTGAGATCCTATAAGTTGGAAAGATTTTTAAAAATTTTTATGCAGATTTTTTCTAGAAGTTTCTAGTGCACTACAACAAAAACCTACTCCTGATATTTCTGCTGATGCTGTTGTGTTTGGTGTGCCTTATGCGGATTTGTCTCTTCATCGATTTCATGTCTCCACAAATTTGCGACATCTTCCGAACGCGCCCCTCTGCCAACCGCGCCCCTCTGCCAACCGCAACGGCGCGGGGGTAGTATCGCAGGCGAGTTAGATCTGCTGTCATTAAGCTCCATTGGAATGGATGGAATTTTCCACATATTTGAGAGTCTCACTCAAGAGAAAAGGCGCTTACTACAAGAGGCTATAAACTACGCAGAGAGGGTAAGCTGGTATCGGTATACAGGTATACACTATGCTTTAAAGTTGCTTTTGTTTATACGTATGAAATATCATGGTTGTACCCAGCAGCAAAGCGGCTAACATTGACAATTGTAGTCGTGCAATGGTGAACATTAAATGCGGTCAACAAACGGGTTTGAACATTGTTCATTTTAATGCGCGCAGCCTTAATTCTGAGAAAATGGATATAGTAAGGAACACTTTTGAATTGTCTCCAGTCAATGTTATATGTGTATCTGAGACGTGGTTCAGGTACAATGTAAGCAGTGTCCATTATGATATTCAGAAAGAAGCTGCGTGGAGTACCTGTCTGTCGAAATGTCTAGCCCCTCGTCGAAAATCTTATTGTCTTGTGTGTATAATCCCTATAAGTATTTCAGCCTATGTGACTTTTTTAATTTGCTGTCCACTGTTTCTGTAGATTATGACCATATAATTCTTTGTGGTGATTTTAATGTGAACCTGTTATGTCCTGATTCTACCAGTGCTCGTTTAATAGATGCCAGCTCCTGTGTTGAGTTGTCGATGGTTAATTTGTCGGTGCCCACAAGATATGGTAGCAATTGCTGTCCCAGCTTATTAGATTACTTTGCTGTATCTGATCCTTCTATTGTTTTGAAATTTGACCAAATATCTTTTATATCTGATCATGACTTGATATTTTGTTCTTTTGACGTTAAGCTTGATCACTATGACGACAATACCTATGTATTTAACTTCTTTGACTACCGTTCCTTAGATGTCAACAACCTTTTTAGTGGCCTCTTGCAGATCAATTGGCCCAATTGCTGGGGTCTCAGCACGGTCAATGAGAAGCTCCGTTTCCTGAACGAAAATATATTAAATTCGCTCCTCACTCATGTCCCTACCCGAACCTGTGACAGGTCTCTTCCTGCCGTTGGTTTAATGGTGCGGTCCGATCAGCGATTAAAAAACGCAATAAATATTATAACATATGGAAAAGGAACCAGACAGATGAGAGCTGGAGTGCTTTCAAAACAATAAGGAATGAAGCTACCTCGGTTATAAGACGTGAAAAGAAAAAAATCTTTATGAATAAGCTGGATCCCTCACTGCCTAATAATGTAATGTGGCGAAATCTGAGAATACTCCGCGTCCATGCCAGTGAGAAATCAGAATGCTCGTTGAGTCCTGAAACGCTTAGCGTTGCCTTTGCTTCTCCGCTTTCATCTTGCCCCTCACGACCAATTCTGTAGCCTCCTGTCCGGTCTCTTTTGCTGGCGAAAAGTTTGAGTTCATTGCAGTGAACGAGATTGATGTGGTGAAATCTGTTTTTAAGATCAGGTCCAACGCAATCGGGGAGGATGGCATTCCGATTAGATTTGTGAAGGTAATCTTACCGATTATTTTGCCAACCTTGACACACATAAGGTTTGTTCGTCGAAAATCCAGCAAGAATTATCCAACACTCAAAATATCAGAGAGTAAGAAAAAATTCTCTCAAATTCCCTCTCATGTTGAGAAACTTGCAAATTTCTGCACGAACGCAAATTTGCAGGAATTTGCAAGTTTCGCTGCCAGCTGGCGTCCACGGTTGCATTTCAAACATAAAAAATTTTTATAGAATTTTGAAAATTCTTTCGGATGGCCAAAAACAGGATATACATGTATATTTCTTGTTGTTCTGACTTTCTTTAACATACATTTCAATTTCTTCATCGTACTAGCTGTCGGGTTTTTTAAATCGACTCTGGTTGCAATTGCATTCCGATTGCGAATACCATTTTTTTCAGCCGAATTAAGTTCATATCATTGGAATTAACTAAATTAATTATATCAACAATTATTTACTTCCTTTTTTCATAAAAAAATCGCTCGTGTTTATAAATTTTTAAATTTAACGAACTAATTTATTCAAATTATTGCAAACCAAAATGCAACCATGCGCCACAACCACATGTTTTTCGTGTTTGCAAATTCTTGCTGGCAAAATTTTTTCCAGCAAGAATTTGCAACTTCTCTCCAAGAGAACTGTCACTTTGCTCTCACAATTTTTGAGTGTTGGATAATTTTTTGGTCTGCACGAACGCGATTTGGGCAAAAATCGTGATAATTCGTACAAATTCGTACAAATTTTTTGCTCGACGAACAAACCTATAATAAACCATAGTCTCACCACGTCCTGTTTTCCCGATGCCTGGAAGATTGCTACTGTGCTTCCTGTAGCCAAAAATAAATCCGCATCCAGCCCTAGTGATTTCCGACCCATCAGCATACTACCAGCCTTGTCTAAAGTTTTCGAATCTTTGTTATCTGAACAAATCTCTTCCCACATCGGTAAATTCAACCTTATATCCCCAGCACCCAGTGGGAATGCTGTCGTAAATTCAATTAGAAATCTGAGCAATCCTATTGTGGTTGGTTCGAGT
This sequence comes from Rhagoletis pomonella, assembly GCF_013731165.1. Taxonomy (NCBI): domain Eukaryota; kingdom Metazoa; phylum Arthropoda; class Insecta; order Diptera; family Tephritidae; genus Rhagoletis; species Rhagoletis pomonella. The sequence goes on along the minus strand of NW_023458556.1, from coordinate 44,981,906 downwards.
GATAACCTTGAACTTCAGGTTGCTCCTAAAATGATGTGGCTGCATCTGTCGTCTTTTTCCTCAAACGTGACGAATGCTGATATTATCGCCTATGTTTCGAAGCACGCTGAAATCAACCCTAAGTTTGTGGTGTGCTATGCCCTCGTTAAGCGGGATGTTGATATTCAAGAGTTGGTTAAAGTTAGTTTTAAACTTGGCGTGCCGCTCTCCTTCTACGATAAGGTAGTTAACGCCAGCATCTGGCCTACGAATGTTCAGATACGGCCGTTTCGTTCTTTTCGCAAGGACGGGCCACCTCAACACGGGATTTAGTAAATACACATTCTCACAAAGGTCTTAAAATTTACTTTCAAAATGTATCAGGCCTAAGAACCAAATCCGACTCACTCTTTATGATGAGTTCAAACCTGGATTATGATATCTTTGTAATAGTTGAGACTTGGCTTAATGATACCTTTATGGATGGTGAATTCTTCGATGAAAATTTATATTGCGTTTTTCGTAAAGATCGCGACGCATTAAAAACTGGTCTGTCTAGAGGAGGAGGCGTTTTAATTGCGGTTCGACGAAAATTTCGTGCGACTTTGGTGCCTATGCCGAATACTGATTCCCTATTGGATATTCTCTGCATTTCTGTTCATGGAGTCTCTAAACTTTTAATTTGTGCTTCTTATATACCTCCATCTAGTAGCGACTTACTTTATAAAGAGCATGTTGATAATATTTTAGCTTTAGCATCTAGTCATGAAAATGTTTGCGTAATTGGCGACTTCAACCTCAGTAATTTAGAGTGGTCTACTTTTGACAATAGTAGGGGGGCTTCTTCCAAAGTCTTCAAATTCGTTTGCTGAAACATATTTGTGTGACGGGTTTTCAAGATGTGACCTTAGTCAGATCAACAGTTTTAATAACAGTCTTCATAGAATATTGGATCTCGTATTTTTAAGTGATAACATGAATTTTTGCCTCCAGGAATGTTTAGACCCTTTGTCCAATCCTGGTCCGCATCATGTTCCGCTGGTTCTTCATTTGGAATTTTATGAGTTTAATACTTACGTAGAGGATACAATTTCCAAGTTTTGTTTTAAGAATTATGATGTTGATGTGGTTAATGCGGCAATTGACTCTATTGATTGGGATACGCTATTTACTGAGGTTGATGCTACCGGTTGTTTCAATATTCTTAAGTATAATCTAAGTTGTATTTGTAGTGAGCACATTCCTAAAGTAAAGAAAAAAGTTTACAAAATTCCTTGGTTCACGAAGGAGTTGAAAAAACTTAAGAATTTGAGAAACAAGTTTTTCAAAAAATTTAAAAATTCAAGGTTTCCTTTTTATAAAGAAATGTATTTAAAATATTTGAACGAGTTTAAATCATTGAGTAAAGTCTTGAAGCAGAATTATATAAGAAATTTCGAAGAGGATATTAAACTGAATCCGAAAGCTTTTTGGCGTTTTGTGAAGTCTAAAAAATCGTGTTCGAGTGTTCCCTCTGCTGTATTTTATAAAGATACACAAGCTGATTCAGCATTAGTAGCTGCAAATCTCTTTGCGGATTTTTTCAGCTCGAATTTTGAGGCTGACTCTAATTTGAGTAGTAGTGATTTTTACAGTGGGTTTGGTGCTAGTGGTTCCGCGCTAAACTTTGGGGCTCTTGAAATCTCTTTAGACGATGTTGAACTGGGGATTCGTCAAATCAAACTGTCGTCGCAGACTGATGTTGATGGTTTGTCGTCTCACCTTTTTAAGAATTGTTCAGCTCTCGCCTACCCAATATGGCTGCTTTTTAATAAGTCTCTTGAGCAAGGCGTTTTCATTGATGCGTGGAAAATCTCCCTTATTACGCCAATTTTTAAATCGGGCAATAAAAATGATATCACCAATTATCGTCCTATTTCCAAAATTTCAACTGTCTCAAAACTTTTTGAATGTATAATAAATAATAAAATTTTCTTTTCCATTAGTCGTCTCATCTCAGTAGATCAGCATGGTTTCATGTCGGGGAGATCAACTACTTCTAATTTAGCAGTTTTCTCCGAATACTGCATTGAAGCTTTTAGTAACCGGGCCCAAGTTGACACCGTGTATAC
>NW_023458556.1:44962793-44979716 GCF_013731165.1 Rhagoletis pomonella | reverse complement strand
TAAGATCAGGGCATGTATACTACACAGTTCAGCGACGAGGATACAGTTGAGTTAAGCTCATCGGAACAAATTGAAGAAGTCGTTTATTGCATTAACGAGGTCTTTAATGCGGCCCTATCTGCTTCCTGCCCAATTGTACATCCGAAAGAAAAGAGGAAACCACACTGGGTGGCCAAGGAGTTAGCCTCTCTCAGGAAGGAAAGTAGGAAGCTCTCTAATGTGGCAAGCGTAATGGTTCTTGGTCTGCCAAGAAAGCCCTCAAAAAATTTAAGAATGCCACCAGGAAAGCCCAAGGGGACTCTTGGAAGGATTATTGCGATTGCATAGAGGAACAGTCAGAGTGTAATCGCTTGCGAAAAGTGCTTGCGAAAAATCCGACGAACCGGATGTATATTCAGCAACCAAATGGTGGCTGGACGTCATCTATGGAGGAAATGATTGAGGTTCTAATGAGTGCACACTTTCTAGGGTATACTGTGGAGCCTGGAGGTCTCATCTCCGGTCTCATCCCCTCTGTACGCTCGTTGAAATCTATGGATTTCATTGATGTAAAAAGGGTAGACTGAGCCATACGGTCCCTCGAGCCCTACGAATCCCCCGGAATGGATGGTTTTTTCCCGCCGAACTTCTGTGTACATCCGACATTTTATATCCGCTGCTTGTCTCAATCTATAAGGCTTATCTCAGACTTAGTATCATACCTAAGAGTTGGACACTGGCGAAGGTTATGTTCATTCCCCAGGAAGGCCGACTCTCCCACGTGAAGCCAAGCGACTTTCGATATATAAGCCTTAATTCTTTCTTTCTCAAGGTTCTGGAAAGACTACTGGCGTATTCTTAGATATCGAGTGTGCCTTCAATAATATTCTCGCAGAGGCTGTTCTCCACGCCCTAACTCACCTTGGAATGGAACACTCCCTTGTAGAACTTGTTCGCCGCCTTTTATGCTGTAGAAATATATATTCGGAGATGGGGAAGGTATCCGTAATAAGATACCCTCCTGTCACGGTTGCAGGGTTCAGGTTGCCAGGTCATCGCTTAAGCTGATGATTTTGCCTTAGCGACAAGCTGACAAAGGCTCAAAAGGTGGCGTGCATGATGATCTCGGGGGCGTTACCCTCAGCCGACTAAAGCCCTAAAGATCTTGTTTCGCTGTCTACCTGTGGACCTAAATGACAACCTATAGGCAAGCTGTAACGCTATTAGACTAAACGCGTTGATCGGGTGGAGTGAAACGACATTCGGATACTCTAGAATTCTTGAAGATCTTTCAGCAGTCTTCCGGCGCCTGGACTACACAGTCCTGCCCACTGGATTGAGGAATCATTTCCAAACAAGGATCCCCTCAAGGGGTGAACGGGAGGGGGATTTAGTCCTGATCTCTTACTGCGACTCAGCAGCCATCTACACTGATGGCTCCAAGTTGGATCAGAAGGTTGTAAGTAAAGTAGAGTCGCAAGAAATCTCACCTAGTTCAGTTCTCGTCTGCCAGACCTTTGAAGCGTTTTACAGCAATCAACGTATCTGCAAGATGGCTGGTCGATTTTTATATTAATTCGCATGCAGTAGCTATCTTTTCTGAAAGAAACCTGTCCTAATCTAACCGAGTGTTTATATATATATATATATATGTAGGTTTGGAGGGCCGGACCCATACAGAATTCTTTCAAGATATTTTTGATGTAAAATTTTAATAACTATTTAAATAACGAAGTAAAATTTGACTTTTAAAATATTTAGCACAGCCTCTCTCGCTTAACAACCATATTTAAATATTTCATTTAATTTGTTAACTAAAGTTATTTTGAATTGCCAACAGGTGGCAACCTACATGAAAAATATTTTCGTAATGAAGCTTTCTTAAACATCTATCGTTTGATACCCTTAATAAAATATTTCGTTTAACTCGTTAACTAATTTGATTTAAATTTCTAAACTTGTGGCAACCCGCTGCGAAAAAATTCTCGAAATAAAACTTTCTTAAATCAATTTTGTTTAACACCCATATTAATATATTTTATTTTATTTGTTACTTTAATTGATACATATGTATTAGCTTTTTGAACGCGCAAAAATATTTTTTAAATACATCGTTTTTGTAACTCTTTCGTTTTACACCCACATTGTTGTTATATTTGATATAACTTATTAATTAATTGATTTGAGCTTTTGAAACGGTTGGCAACTCTCCTCCAAGAATATTCTATATAATTGTGTGTCACTAATTCATTTACCTAAATTCATGCATTTTTTAATTAATTTTTTATAAAAGCACCTAATGTAAATACATAACTTAAGTTTATTTACATTGATCCCTAAGGGTCAATTTCTGATCAAAAATTAAGTTAATTCGTAAATTAATTATGAATTCGTAATCAAAATCAGGGTTGCATTTTCTTTATTTAAATAGCCGACATTGTACGGTTTTAATATGTGATGTGTGTGGCACTTAAATTGCTCATCTGAAATTGGACCTAACACGTCCAGGTGAGTTCGAAACCGCGTTCTCAGCAACTTTTCGCGTTATCGATGTTATTACAAATCGTCGAACTGCTCAGCGTCCTCCTCAGCTCATAGCTATTAACGAACTAGCCTGCCTTCGCATCCGCTTATACCAACTAATAATTAGTTGTGGAGTAGTTTGCCTTTCGCTGCAGGGTGTTTACAACAGCCGCAAACAGCTGGCAACTTTGTACAACATATACCTACATACAAGCCATAAACATATGCATATGTTTATATGCTGTATTTAAGAGCACTCTTCTGAAAATATGCCTGCGTATGTGCGCTCTCCTCCAAGTGGACATATTCTTTGTTTCTGTTGGGTTATCACATTACCCCTGGCACCATATATCGCCAGAGCAGTGCGTTGATAATCATAAATACTCGTAGCGTTTGGCAGGTGCTGTTGACTGTGTCATTTTTGTTTTGTTGTTGTTGTTGTTTTGCAATGTTGCTTCCGCTCGGTGAATTTATGCAAAATACACGCACTCCAAAAACACTTGTGTGCTGACATGAAACAATTACAACATACTACAACAGCGGCAACAACAACACAACCAACAACAAGAATAAACATGTGATAATATTTCACTACGTATGAGAACAGCAACAATGAGTGGTAAATAGCATCAAGAAGCAGTAAAGTTGCCACACGGTCATAACACTTTGCCATACTCAACACTTCAATAGTGTCAGAGCGCTTTTAATATAATCATACATAAAGATGCATACATATATATTTATATTTATTTACATATATTAACACTCACATAAGTAAGTATACATTGGTGTACATATACATACATACCTACATACATATATACCGTCAAGTAAACGCCATTGCGTTGGTGTATACAAGGAACTAGTATGTGTCGCATGGGGATTTGAGTGCGTTGCAACGTGCGTTAAATAATAAAATACACACATACATATTATAAGGTATATATATACTTGCATCCAGCTGCCTGATGAGATTTCCTAGTCATAAGCCAAGTAATTGCATCTGCTTCATGAAGTATTTATAATAGTAACTGTATTTAAAGTTATTGCAATTGATGTGATGTCAAAGACGTTGCGGTTTTCGTGACTAAGAAAAATGGCTTTTGGTTATGAAGCAACATCAAATTATATAACCTAACCGACCGCAGACAGCTATTTCATCATACAGAGAAGCCAATCAGATAAAACCCCAAAGTATGGGGGAAAAAGCTCACCCACTTCTTATTGAAGCGGTGCACATAAGGCAATATAATATAATATGTGTGGATGTAACTTTTTAAAATTATTTTTATATTAAAGAAGGACTTCTTACAAGTAAATTTTTAGTTTTTTCATTAGTTTACGAGTAACAGTTTTAAAATTGTGGTTTTTTAAAAAAGTTTTATAAAATCAACTAGAAAATAAATATTCCGTAGATGATAAAAAAGTACCCCGGAGTACCCTCATTTGATTTTTATAATAATATTTTTTGATTTATTTAGAAAGCCCTCACAAAAATTTAGCTGCACCTTTGAAGCACTTCTATTCGCACCAGCTGATTGACAAAGAAAAAATATAAAAACACAAAAGCGAAACGATGAATCTCAAAAATTTTTAATTTGCCACAAAACCCCCACATTTTCCAAGGTCAACCTGTGCAATATTCTTCTGCTAATATTATTTATTTCATATAAAAAATCAAAATGTAAACATCATGTTTCAGATCAAAATCGACAAACACATTTTTCGCTGGGGTCGGTAATTTTGTATTTTTATTAATGCTGCTATTTTTGCATAAATAACTTTAAACCATCATATAATTTTAATTTCCCACACCCCAAATCAATTTTATTAGTTAATTGCCCAGCTAAATTGTCACTTTTGACTTGTGTGCGGTTGTTAAACTGATTTTGATGCAAAAATCCAAAGTTTTAAGGTACAGAATTTAATATTTTCATACTCTATTTTATAGAAATACCATTTTAAATTTTTTCGATTTTATATTCCAAAAGTGTTTTGAAAATGAAATATTTCGAAAAGAAATCAAATGGCTCCAATTGGGCAATTATCGAAAAGTTATGGGCATTAAAATAAGGAAGAAAAAATTGATTTCTGGAAATCCGCTGGACAAAAAACAAAAACAAAAATCAATTGGTATCTATTATAACATAGAAAATTATAAAAAAAAAATCTGAAATGCAAAAACCAAATGGTGTTTGAATTGGGCTGGAATGTCCAAAATGTATATTTGGCCTCTGGTGAAAAGACTACGAAATGCGAAAATCTGTATATTTAAAACTAAAGGCTCAGTTATGCATACTTGACATCGCATGAGAATTGTCACATAAGGAATCTGTTAAATGAGCTTTGCGTGTAAGCGGTTACCCAACGCACAGCATTACATAAGTAGAAGTCTGTTGGCTTTTTAGTTCTACTTAAAAATGAGTGCAGTAGTGCTGTGCAAATTATGCATAATTGAGCTATAAACGTGGAGTTAGCACTGTTATACGACTTGCATACAATGTATTTTGGAAAAAGCACCATTTCATTTTTGACAACCAGATTTCCAAAATTCATTTACCTTTTGCAAAATCGTATGCAAACCAAAAAATCTGCGCTGGTACACCCTTTGTTATTGTAATTAAATTAGAAAAGTACCGGAAGTTGCCCTCAAAGTACCAGCCAGTTCAAGTTGTATGTCATCTCTTGGAGCCCTTAGTACCATTAGCCATTTTAAGCAGTAAATGTGAGTCTCTCACCTCCCATCCCCCTGCCCAAACTCCATTCCTTTCTACTTTCTTGGGCGGGTCAACATGTCGAGCAACCAACGCCGAAAATCAGCCGCGCTGATGGCCTTCATAAAACCCAGTCGCACACAGATACTTCAAGTACCAATCGACCTCCGAAGCTACTCAGCCTTCTTTTTTCGTCCCTCATGGAACAAATCATGGACACAAAACGAAATTTGGTTCTCTTAGAGGAGCCAAAAGAAACCACAGCCTTCGCCTAAACGCGCCACAACGCTCTCCTACAGCAGAAGAAGCTCCCAGCGATCATTTACAGCAGATAAAGCCGGCACTCGCTAACATTAATATTATTGCAGCACGAAAAGTTCAAAATCTAGTTTTGCCTCACAAAAGCGGAACAAGCGAGCGCAAACACGGAACGTCCTCTGCTCTCCAAAAGTAAGCTTACCACCCAGCGAACAGCGCTTGTTAATATTTCAGCGGTTGAATCCAGGGTCAGCTGATGAATTGCGGTAGGGCCAGGGATAAAGCCGCCCACCAAGTCTTTCGTATTGATAATCGTTAGGCCACTTTTCCGATTAATAAGGATTAGTAGAACTTCGTGAAGTGTCAGGGGCACATTTTAAAGACGAAGTCAATAATTCTGGACTTTGACATAAAGTCGTATGGAAAATCGCAGATCGCTAAGTGAAAACGAAAAAGGTAAAGTAAGCTTCAGTATAGGCGCCGAAAAGGGCAAAAGGACAAGAAGTTCGGACACGACGCTTTGCTGTAATGGCAAGAGTTCAAAAGATCATAAAGTTGATATACCAAAACATTTAAACCGGTAAGGTCCCCAGGCACTAAAGGAAGTGCGTTCAACGCGCATGGGCCAAACTAGCGCTAGAAGGTAAGGTAGGGCAACCCAGTTATGTCTTTGTCATGTGCAGACACTGCCTTGCTATTGAAGCACTTGCGTTCCATGGATTTGGACTGTATAAGTATGCGACATATAAAATAGCCTAAGTCTACTCAGGAACTCGTCTGAGAGTTTTTGCGACCCGATATATATGCTATAACTACCCAGGACCAGTGTGACCGCAGGCTTGTGAAAACTTGTAGCAGAAAAAAGACTTAAAATGTATCAATATGTATCAGTTTTTTTCATTTAAGTATCAAAGCATCAATATGGAATACAACCAATAATTTTTATGAAAAACCATTTTCCAAAACAATTTAACATTTATTGCATGAGCAAGCTGAAATCATTTCCCGAAAGCGATTTGCGTAATTTCAGTTGCAGTTACACCTTGCAATTTTTATGGCTGAAAGTGATTTCTGATAATCTACAAAAAGGACTTTCTGACTCTTCACACGGGAAAGTAGACTTTCGATTTCGCATTTTGACGGCAAAATGCGTAGAAAAAGAGCTGTCATTGCCACGCTTAACCACACCTTTAGTCTGGTAAACTATGTTTATAAACAGCTGATTCGTAGTTTTTTTTCCTTTAAAAAATAAATTGTAACAAAAAATTGAAGGAATTTTATTTACTCAAATGCGTTATGCCTTTCGGCAGCGGGCGGATTAAAAATTGGATGAAGCTCGTACAGCTGCTTGCAGTTTACCAACTACCAGAAAAGCTTCTACCACGATAATTCGGTAACCGGTAAACCGATACTAATTTACCACAAACAAAATATATGGGAGGGGGAAATTTACCGCAAAACTCCACAGGCAAACACCGATGGCCTACCAAGTGTCATTTTGACGAGCAGTATGATTGCAAGTTTTTATGTGTGGTCACTTTGATGTCTTGATAGGTATAAGCATTTGCCCCATGACGCCGCCAGACAACATTTTAAAACATTTAAATCTTAAAAAACACTTGCTGAATAACTTCCTTAAACGTTATCATATATAATTACGGTGACCATAAATATATTTTGAAAATGCAGGACAATTTTTCAAAAAATTTACCTACATATAATTGCGTCGTATAAAAATAACAAAAATATACTACATATATACACTCCTCGTCATTTGAATAGCGTACCCTTTTTTTGATTTTTTACCATACAAAGTATGCTTGACAAAATTTTTATATGGAAGAAAATACGCAGCACCGTCAACAAAAAAAATTGTCGCCCCTATGTTTATTTTTTTTTTTTTAATTTTCAAAAATTTTTTAAATGGGATGTAGAGGTAGAATATGCTATATTTTTATAAAAAGTTAATGAATATTAAACACACAAAAGGAAAACAGTACCTACTAAGTATTAAAAGGATGCGCTATTCAAATAACGAAGATGGTATATTTCTTAATTATTAATCCAATTTTAAACTTTAAACATAAATCGCATTTGCTTCATTGGTATTAATCTTTTATAAATGAATATTTACAAAATTATAATAAGGCATATTACATATTACTTTACACGAAATATGAACCTCTGTAAAGCAAATTTTTTTAGGCAAACTTTGGGTCGTTGAACACGAAAAATACCCATGGTTTCAAAGAAGTATTTTCGAGATTTGTTCGAAAAACGTATTTTTTGTACTTTTTCAGTTATTCCTCAATATCTCATGAAACGACCAACAGTTCGAAAGGTATTGATGGGCTCTTTGCAAAAATATATATTTTTTGTGCAGATTGTGTTCCGTAACATCTACATTTTTCATCGGATTTTCATTTACTGTAAAAATAAAATGATTGAAATTTCAATTTTTCGATTTTGGTCGCTTGTGACACCAATAATTTTCATTGAAATCGGCAAAGTAATATATTTTTGTAGGTCGCTTATGTTGATTAGATAATTTTTTCATGAGACATTGACGAATAGGTCCGAAATGTACCAAAAACACTTTTTTCGAAAAAATTACGAAAATGCTTGTTTGCAAAGAAAATTCTCGTCACCCATTGTCCATAACCGTACAATATTTAGAACGCATTGACTAGTTGAACCTTCAAAACCCACTTACACTGGTTTTATTTCGATTAGGAAAAGTTAATTTTAAAATATCGAAGAAAATGCGGGACAAAGGCAGGACACTTGGAAAAAATCAGAACATTTTGGGGGTTTTCTGTTTTGAAAAACTACACAGGACAGACCTTTAAATAACAGTACGGTCCTGCAAAAAACAGAACGGATGGTCACCGTATATATAATCCAATAGGGAACAGATTCTTATTTTGATTTAATATTAATATTTCATCGATGTTACCACCAGCACGCTTTCTTTCAAGTGAAAATATGACTGTCAAACTATCAAATTAAATTGCCTGCAATAGATGTCAAGCAATAAGCGCTGACATACATATATTGCAGCCCATGAGAAATAGGCGGTATCCATTGGAAATATATTTTGTGACATGGTTATCACGATATTGGTGTTTTCGCGTGGAAACAGGGCATTACCGAGCACCGAATTACCGAATACCAGTCCCTAATTGTTGTTATTGAACATAGCGAAAATGCAAAAATGCAACGCTCTGATACTGTTGGTTTATTCACATTTTGACGATTTTCGTCATGGACCATGAATCACAACACATAAAAGGTTCGTTCAGTGAACGACAATGAACTTTTGGATGTACGTTGCCACAGGTGCACGACATGTTTTGTAATGCATACAAATTTACTTTTTTTTTTCATTTATATTTGGAAAAGTATCAAAATTGAAAAAGGTATCTCTCAAAAATTCATCGAAAAATGTACCACTTTTGATCCACTTGGATCAAAACGGTCACACTGCCCAGGACCATTGCTTGGGTACCAGTATTACCGAATTACCCCTACCTATAATTTCTAGGTCATTTGGGTATGTAGTTTTATTAAAAGGTCGGCTATTTCGAGAGACCACAGCAGCCTGTCATGGCTCTAAACTTCACGTGCATGTGGTCCAATGACTCTCAGTAAAAGGCCACATTTGGTCATATAAAAGCAGGCATACAGACTAATTGTATAAGGGAGTGGAAACATTCAGTTTGCAACTAACTGACTAATGGATGGATTTGAAAAGGCCACTTGGAGAGTGCTGCAAGCTCCGTTTCGTTGAATGAGACTTAAACCTCCATCCATCGAAGGAGCTTGTGTCAATCGGTTCCTGTGGCTGGCAAACTTTGCGACGATATTTCATGTTGAATAACAAATAATAGTGCTGCCAGGAATTAAAAGCGAGAATTTACTCAGATAGCCAGGCAACACTTCTAGCGAAATCCTCTAGTAAAACCAAGTCTAAGCTAGTTAGAGAATGCAAGATGAATATACGCTCGGTGCATTAGTTAATGTCCATCTCTCATGAGTGGGTTTCCCGCCATAGGCACTGCAGAAAGCAACGAGAGAGCAGGAGAATTCGCCCAGACGGGAGCTTGGTTGGATGAGCCGATAGCGGTGGTACTGGGATACACCTCCGCAAAATACAAATAGAAATCCACTCGGGCTTTCTGCAACTAGCCAGGAGAGCTTTGGGCTGATTTTAGCCGGAAAAAACAGCTGAGCTGCTGCTTAGATGAAGGATGGAAGTATTTAGGATAGTGGCGACTATCAACGGTCACTAAGAAGAGGACCTCCATACAACGAAAGTGCCGCGACTGCTGGTTAGATGGCAGCGAGGAAACGTATATTATTTCCTGTCTGACTTCATTAAGACATAAAAATTTCGGGAAATATTTACATAATATGCTGTTAGCGGATTAATCCAGAGCTACAAAAGCACGCACAAATTTATTCTGCGACGCGGTTTAACGGCCGGATCCAATAGTTTGAATGATATTAAGCCACTTGGAAATTTAACTGTGAAATTAAAAACGATTTAGAAAGAATAGAGTGCCTACTAATAAAATCCTACAACGGCAAAAGTACAGTTATGTTGCTGAAATTAAGCTGGATTTTTATTTTTTTTTTAACCAAAAATCTTTTCGTCCTATCCATAAAAACTACTAGACTCAATGTTGAATTATCTTAGCACTCTACGCTTCTCTGCAAATCTGAGTGCTTTTAACGTGAAGCATTCAGCAACAGAAATATTGTTTTTTTTTCAACTGCTGCAGTACTCATAAACCACTTTGTATTTATGCAGACGCATTCAGAACCACATATGTAAATACCAAACTATACATATGTACCTATGGTGAAGCAACAATGTGCCGGAAATTGGGTGTGGTGCCACGAATGTGGAAAAAGAGAATTGGAGTGATAACAGTAAAAACCAAAATAGGAGGGGTGGAAAAAAACATTCGAGCAATCAAATCAAATTAATAAGTTAGATCGGTATAGTGGCGATTGCACAAACTACTAATAACTTATATGTATAGAATCGACCACCCCGCCTCAACTCAACACCACCACATACTCATCCGATTGTAAACGACGGTACGTGTGGGTGAAAGTTCTAGGGGTATTGGTAGGGGTATTCTCTGAGTCTTGCAAAACCCATGTACGGTGCATGGATTGCACGGTTTGCAAAGCTGTCCCATACGAAAATCGGTTTTTACCGTACAATCTGTGCACCGTGCAAGGGTTTTGCAAGACTCAGAGAATACCCCTAGTATTTTCATTTACACGTATACAGACATATATTATTCGTATGTATGTATGTATATTAGAGTGCATCACTCTCTATACAAAAAAAAATTGACTGTTTTTCCAACGGAATTATAAAATCTATTATATTTAGAGACTTCCACTATTTCCTTCGCCTTTTCAAAAATCTCAAAATTATTTCTCAATTCTCAATTTCTCAAAAAATCTAGATTTTTATAAATATAATTATTTTAAAAAAATATTTGTTCCAAAATATCAGCTCAGATGATAGAAGGTCTGCAAAAAATTTTTAAAAATTTTATCAGCCGAATCAAAATAATGAGATTTTTGGAGGTATTTTCAAATTTGTCCAGCTCACGGAAATCTTTAAATATTTTCGAAATATCTTGGTGGGAGTGTTAAAATATAACCAATTTTATAATTCCGGTGGAGAACTGCAACTTTCTGTAGTGAGACATACTAATGTAATTTTGAAAATTGCTGTAGCATATCTACTAAATTTTTTTGCAATATGTTTTTAGACTAATTTGAACCTGCTGAACACGAATTTGATAGACATACATTTAATTTTTTCCTGGCTATAAAGACAGCTTTCTGCAGACATGCCAAAGCTATTTTCAAAAAAAAACACGTAATTTTACTCCACCCACTATATATACTTATGTATGTATATGTACGAGAGTAAATGTATGTATATGTCAATATACTACTCATACATACATACTTTAGCATATTTCCACTTCAATAGCGTAGGCAAATCTAGTAGAGGTTAAAGTTGAAGTAGAAATGGAGTGTGTTAATTGAAGTGGCTACCCTGAGAGTTTGCTGTTATTTAGTAAGTATCCACGAAAGCGCACAACTAGATATTTAAGTATGGGCAGTATGTATGTGAAAAGAAATTGTGTGTGAATGACCTTAATTCATTGCATAAATAAAACATTATATTTGTCCTTCATTAAATTTCATTAAAATTAATCCAATCCGTTGGCCGGCACGGGTCAGCGTAGTGCGCAAACTATTGAAGCAAAGCAGCAGAACAGCAAGAATGCAATATACATACATACTATGTGTATGTATGTATGTATAAGCTCGTAAGTGCCTCCATTCACTCGTTAACGGTACGGTCAGTGAACAACAGTGGGAGGTAATTTGGAGTGTGTAAGCAGTCAGGCCAATCACTTGCACGTACACAGTACTTACTACATGCATTCCTAAGTAGATACATATGTATGTACATATGTATCGATGTGTGCATATTTGTAAGTTATATTTTTATGCATATAAATTGCAGTGCAAATATCGAAAATGTAGGTACCTTGTTGTAGAGTATAGTTGATGAAACTATTGGCTAGACACTTGAAACCGCAGAAGCATACATTTTATGTATGAGCAACATATATGAACGTGCATACGTGGATATGTATGTAAATACGCAGTGAATTATACGTACGTACATGAATACATACGTATGTATGTGCATTAGGGTGGTCCAAAAATGCATGCGAAAAACTAAAGTCGAAATTTGTATGCTCTCACCCTCTTGGATTGTTCTATACCCAAAAAAAATATACCCCTATTTTTTTATTTTGAAATCAAAAAATATTTATAGGTCGCTCAACTGATCAAAGCGCTCAAAGTTTTCCAAGTATTTTATATGGAAAAAACCCACTTTCCTCAGAAATGGTTATTGAAAATCGATATTTTTCGATCGGAAAACTCTGTTTCTCTTCAGGAGATTCCATATAGTAATACCCAATTATTCACTTAACCATTTTTTCATAGTAACTATATTTTATAGGTCCGTCCAAAACCTCCAGAAAATGCCAGAAAATTCAGTGGGGGATAAATAAAAAATCTTTGGTATTAAAAAAAATGGTTAAATAAACAATTGGGAATTTTTATGTGAAGTCTTCTGAAGAGAACCAGAGTTTTCCGATCGAAAAATATTGTTTTTCAAGAATTACATACCATTTTTACGAAAAGTTTTTTTTTCATATAAAATACATGGAAAGTTTAAGCGCTAAATATATTTTGATTTCAAAATAAAAAACAAGGGTATATTTTTCGATATAGAACACTCCTAGGAGGTAAGAGCATTAAAATGCCGACTTTATTTATTTTGGACCACCCTAATGTACATACATATATATGCAAGAACATACATTTTGATCACATACATATGTATTACAGCACCGACGCCTTGTCTACTGACGTCAGTAACATTTCGATTTAATACGTACAGAGGCAAACCTAGGAAAACTCATTTAGTTACGTGCATTGGTGTGAGGGTGTGTATTTATGTGCAAATGTATGTTTGCATACTGATATGTACATATGTATGAGCGCACAAAATTTGAACAATTTATTAGATTTTTCCTTCCGGTTGTCGTTGTTTCCTTTGGGTCGAAATAAAAATTAAAAAACAAAAATCACTAGCAATTGTCAACTTGTTTTTAATATGCAATTTTAAATTACATTTTTGACATCCCAATGGCTTATGGAACCATATTTAAATAAATGTATATTATTTAAAAAAGGATTTCGAACACCAATAAGCATGTGTAATTAAGAGGTGTTTTGAATGAAAACTATTCTTTTTTTTCATTCTAATTATTTATTTCGCTTCTCATTTGATTGGCATACACGGTCAAAAATTTGGGTTTAATTTTTAAACCGCGCTGGGACTACTGCCTTTTTTAAACTTTTATAGTCTACTTTTTAAACCAGTAAATAGTTTTACGCAATTTTTAATATATTCTGGTTTCAATTTTAGCCCAAAAAGTTCGTCGTTTAAAAATCAAACCAAAATGTTTTAATTCTAGTTTCTAGGTTTCAAATATAGAAACTTTGGTTTAAAATCTAAACCGAAATAGAATATGTTTGCACAGCGAATTGTGGTGTTGATTCAAACTCAACATATGAAAGCACATTTACATGCGTGGCTGTAGCTGAGTGTGCAAAGATGCTTGATACAATTGGTTGCTACCAAGGCTGTCCGGGTTCAATCCCAACCAGACGGAGCATGAAATTTAAGATTGTTTTTTATACCCGAGCGCACTTGTGCACAAGGGTATTATAACCTTGTTCACATAACGGTTGTTTGTAACAGGCAAAACGAATCCAGATAGATATAGACATATGTATACATAAATGATCAGAATGAAAAGAGAAATCGATTAAGCGGTGACTGTCTGTCCGTCCGTCCGTCCGTCTGTGCACACGATAACTCGAGTAAAAATTGAGATATCTTAACAAAACTTGGTATATGCACTTCTTTCGGGCGTAGGACGGACGGTATTGAAAATGGGCAAAATCGGACAATAGCCACGCCTACCTCCCATATAACGGTAATTTTCAGAAATACGAAAACTGCGATATTTTAGTAACTACTGAAGATTATTCACTCAAAATTGATATTTACAATAAGTTTTAGACGAAAAATAAGAATATTACAAATTTTTGGAAAATGGGCTTAGCCACGCCCACTTATGGTTACATGTGTATATCTTGGTAACCGCTGCACCAATTTCTTCCAAATTTGGCACAGTTGTTAACCTTGGTATAACATACGAAATGGCCGAAAATTTTTAAAATCGGACAATAAACACGCCCACATCCCATATAACGGTAATTTAGAGAAATACGAAATCATCGATAAATCAGTAAATATTAAAGCTAATTTATTCAAAATTGATGGTTGCAACAATTCTTTACCAAGAAATACGCTTAAGACAAAATTTTGAAAAATGGGCGTGGCACCGCCCACTTATGATCACATATATGTATCTCGGTAACCGTTCTACCAATTTGCACCAAACTCAGTGTGGTTATTGTGCTTGCCACGTAGAAGCAAAACGCTGAAAATTATTGAAATCGAACTAAAATTACGGCCCCTTTCCATATAACAGTAAATTTCAGAAATGCTTGAAACTTCAATATTTCGAAATTTAAGGACGCTAATTTACTCAAAATGGATAAACCCCGGTTTACCATGTAGCAGTAGCTTTCGGAAAGGTGAAAAACATATATTTAATACTTGCGCCGGGTATTTAATTTTCGGCTCCGCCCGAACTTAGACTTTCTTACTTGTTTTTTTTTTATTCTTAATTATGAAAATGTTTGGGTATAACATTTAAACCGAATTGTTTAAATTCTAAACCCAACATATGTGCTCTCTTTTTTATAAACTTGGAAGGTTTGTATTTGAAACTGAATTTAGTTTGGTCATATATGTAGTCCAAAAAGTTTAAAATTAAAACCGAAATTTTTAACCGTGTACTAGGTTATGCCCGCGGCTTTAACTCCACGTTTTTTTACAAATATTAAAAATTATTTAAAGATGTATTTTATTTCTGTGTACATTTCGGTATAGCTGTATATTTTTTAAGCGGTTTAAGGCAGTTAGTCCGTTTGAAACCATGTAATTATAAAATCTGGTCTGCGCGTTAGGCTTTGTTATGGTAAAAAGAAAGATATCAATCCCTCCAGGTTTAGGTTAAGGTGGTGCCAGGGATACGCCGCAAGAACGTGTAACCATCTGGCAGGTACCACACCCGTCTCTTAATATTTCCACATCAAAATCCGTAATTTGGCTTTGATAAAATACCACTTCCAAATACCGTAGCTAAATGCCTCCAGGAGTATGTATGCATCACGAGAGTTTTAGATTATATGGCCGATGCCGGCACTCCCGTTTCTATTAACTTAATTTTTTTTTCTATCAGTACGAGCCTGATGAAATACAGCTCCATAACAAATTCCGAATACTTCCAGAGGTTATCTGTATGAAAATTAAAAACTTATGGGAAGGCAACGGCATATTTTACAATAGCTTCAACATTTCTCCATCTCTATTCTTCCAGAACTACGCATTATGAAAGTTTTAGTATGTATGGGAAGCGTCGCGCCTTCCTTCTTGTATTCGTATTCGTATTAGAGATCGTCTTCGTGTTCGTTTTTGTCTTTTTATTCATATAAGTATTTGTCTCCGTATTCGTCTTAATACACTTCGTCGTCTTCGTATTCGTGTTCGTGTTCGGTTTTGTCCATTTATTCTTATTCGTCTTCGTAGTCGTATTTGACTATGTAATCGTATTCGTCTTCGTGTTCGATTTTCTCCTCTTGTTTGTTTTCATCGTCGAGGCTTATTCGTCTTTGCCTCCTTATTCGTCTTCGTCTTCGTATTCGTGTTCGATTTTGTCCATTTATTCTTATTCGTATTTTTCTTCACTTTCGTATTGGTATGCGCCTTCGCTCGGTTTTTTCAAGTTGTTCTGGGAGCCCTGTCCTAGCCCGCCGTCTCAAGGGATTCCATGCCTATGCACCGGCGCCAGTTCTGCCCCGAGTCACAACTCATCGAACATAGGCACAGGTTTCTTGTAAAATTTTACCTGTCATCAGCACAGTATATCTGTTTGATGTTTATACGGCTCTATGAACTATCGGAGTGGATCCTGGGTTTTTACTCAAAATCTTCTTGTACTTCCGGCCAAGCCCCACTAGGATGAATGTTACCTGTCTACTATTGCAGGAACCAAGCAGTCTCTAGCGATATCGTTAAAGGCTCGAAGATATTGTCCACTGACCTTTGCCTCTTCCATCTGAGTACAGAGGCATTCCTGCTTTCCTTTCGTTTTTGGTTTTCGACTAGACTGCCCTTGACCTACACCGCCAGCTCCTTATTTGGTTGATTGTCACCAAACTGGTTGAGGAGTCTGGTGGTGCCTCGCCATTCCCGACCCTCGCTTCATCCTCACGGCTGGACGTGCCTCCTTTTTCGCCTTAGACAATCCGAAGCGGTGGTTTATTGCCACATCTCTCTGAAATGGAAACTCTCCTCGTTTGGCGACCGATCAATTTTTGGGCTTATTTTTTGTCAGGGTCGCCTAAATACATCAGCGGCCTTTTCTGAACTAAACTCAGAAAGGTTCTTCGTGTCAGTCTTGGATATAGAGGCCTACTTTGCGACTCAGTTGCCGTTTTCTTGGGTCACTTGAGGAGTGCGTATGAACCGGCACTGAACCAGGCGGGATTTTTGGGTATTTCCAAGGAGGTTGAACGTGAAGACCTTTGTTAATGCCAAGTACGTCGCAAGCAATTTTACCCAGTTGCTATCGAATGCGGACAGGTATACTGGAGGCGCCATTGGGATATAGTAGGAAAGCCCTCTGAC
>NW_023458556.1:44916684-44962693 GCF_013731165.1 Rhagoletis pomonella | reverse complement strand
TGGCGCACTAAAGTCTTAATGCGAGAGAGTAGCTGGGTGTCAGAGGGACCAATGGCCAACCTTTTCCGCTGCATTATACTTCATTCACAGCCTGCAATCGTTTCACGTGAGTACTAAAAAATTTGAATATATTTTGAAAATGCAAACAAATGTCGGCTATTTATTTCAAAAATACATATTTACTTTCGTATTGGGGCGCTTGAGTCAGCAAGGCAAGGAGGCAGCAAGGTGCAAACAAAATGCCACAAAGAGAATGCCAATAAGTTTCTAGCTGCCAGCGACCAAAATCTGGCAATTTCATTGTCATTAAAATGCAGCACACACGTACACACTCACACTCACGCACTTTTGCGCACGAGCGCCGTGCAATAATGCAAAGCACAGTAATATGACACACCATTGAAATTGATTTTGCGGTGGTGGGCGGTCAAGCAAACAACCAAGCGAACTGTGAAACTTCAACGACATACAACGCACAAAATCGCACAAACTTTTTGATTTGTGTGAATAAAAAGAAATATCAGCACGATAAACCCGAAAATTGCAAAAACTTGCAGCAAAAGTATATGAAAAGTGCTGGTGCAATTAAAGGCGGCAAAGAGCAAAAGGAAAAATTGAAAAGTATGGCGTTGACTATAATAGCGCCACAAACATCTACAACAATCATGTGCAGCAAATAAACAAAATCATTGATGGGCGAGAAAGTTTATGCAACTGCAATGGTTAAAAAATATGCAATGCCATTCAATTCTACAAGCACGCCCACACACAGGCATACACGTGATGCGGAAGAAAGCGGGAGCGAAACGTTTGTTCATACATATGTGGCCAAAAGAATGGAAGGGAATATTTTTAATTAACATGATTTTTAGCAAAGTTGCAAACGACTACGTACGATCAAAGTTGCAGCAAAAACGACATCAAAAACAATGGGAACTGCAACAGCAACAACACAGCCGAGATAGTGACAACAAACACTGATGCTGCGCCAGCGTTGAAAAAACCCTACAGGGAAAGCTGCTAGTTGTGAACTAGAATACTACCGGTTTGCTTTTCAGCCCAACTAGTTCACGTTTTAACATGGCGATGTCCTACGAGATGTCAATTGTCAGGCTATGCATCAGCATCTACTAGTAGAAATACCAGTAGCATCATACCAGTTGATGTGATTGTTTGCCAATTCATCCGCCGTGAAAAGCATAAGTATGCCATTTTGCTCGCGGCGCTCCAACAGTCGCAATGGCCGACAGCGCAGAGTACCGGCGTGGTATTACTAAGGGTCAATCCCTGGCGCAGGAAGAAGTTTTTTTATTATTTTTTTTTTTAATAACTTTTTTATTAAAGGTTTTTAATGTGTTTTTAATTTAATAGAAAAATATTTTTATTAGTTTCTTGTTTTATGGCACAAGTATTTCTTCCCATATGCATGTTTTTTCTGCAACAAAACTAGATTTTCAAATTTATTATTTACATTTAAATTGAAATAATTATATTAACTATCTCAGCACCCGAACCGACAGTCTTCCCGCAATGCCCCAGCCGACATTTGTAAGAAAAGCAATTAATTGCGTTTTATGTTTGGTTTTGGCAATTCAAAGGCAGATGTCGCTGAACGCTTAAGTTTTTCGGAATGGTCGAACTGGTAGGCCATCGCTTTAGCACATTCTAGTGAATGAACTGGTATTTTTACTGACTGGTTTGGCTTTTCACTGCAGGGAATGTATAGGTGTCGTGTGCGTTTGTGTGTGTGGGACATCTGCTTGTTTGCAGCGTGTTGCAGCAGAAATTTTTCGGCAACAATTAATTTTAATCAGCAAAGTTTGCACGATTTTCATGGTAATTTGACTCCGTCGTTGCGACATGTTCGCCTACACTCGAACGACACTTCGACAACTGACTGTTTGTTTGTTTGATGAAACGATTTTCTCCTTTTTGTTTTATCAAAGAGTTTTTGCAACTGTTTTGTGCTTTTTGTTTTTATTTTGTTAGTGACGTGGCAATGCAATACATTTCGAATAGGTTGTCCGCAAGCAATTGCATGAGCAGTCACATCTTGCATGTAAAGTGTTTTTTCTTTTCGGTTTTTGGCTGTTCACACAGCGATTCTGGCAGAATTGCTGGCAGTCTTTCTCGATACTGAAATGCAACCGTGAGCGGCCTTTCTAGTGGTTTGTTATTTCTCTTGATTACACCGACACAAAAAAAAGTGTTGTTTACTTTTAACCAGACACAGCTACCGACATGTATTTCGACCCGCTAAATCCAAATTATAGGTCCGTTTGACTCATACACCCTCAAAATTTCGAGTAAATGGCAAAAATGGTGAATTTTTTGTGATATTTTTTTTTTACCCAAAATTTCGAGTTCAGTGTGTCGAAATACATATCGGTAGGTGCGTTTGGTTAAAAGCACACACCATTATTTTTTTTTAGTGCCGGTGATATGTACATATGTATACCCTGCAAACCATTTTTTCAGAGTAATCTGAAATGTAGAGAAATTTTTAAGAATTCGTAAAGATCTCATCCGATTTATTGCCGAATTTTCTAAAATGAAATAAACTATGCACACTTCGATTCTTTTACGAAATTTCGAAAGAAAATCGGTAAAGCAATGAAGATTATGCTGCTGTGTGTAGAATTTCTTGCAGAATTTTTTCAGACTTTTCTTTATTTTTCGTACAGAAATTTCTTAACGAGTTCGTGTCAACCCCTTCATATAATTTTCTTTCAAGATTCGTATAAAAATCGTTACAGAAATGAGATACTCCTAAAGATTTCGTTAAGATTTCGGGAACTTTGGTTTGCAGGGTAATTAACTTTATTCTGAACTTGAAGACTGGCCTACTTTTTATAACTAGTTAAACAATTAAATTCGGAAAAATAATTGAATAAGAGTATTTCTGATATTTTATTCAAAATTATCTCCATATCGTCACCTGAAATGCAAAAAGACGTAATTAAAAATACAGATTTTTATTGATATAATGAATTTCATCGAACTACAAGTCCCACATCATTGTATGAAAAAGAGTAAGTGTGCATGGGCCACACTGGAGAAGTGAAACTCACGTGACATATTTATTTTGTCTCATAACCAATATATATACATACATACATACATCTGCTTTTGCTTAAGGTTATATTTTTTTGTCTTTTTTCTATCTAGATCCCTACCTCTACCCCTGTTCGTTCTAATTACATTTATGTTATTCTGTATTCGATAGTAACATCCAATAAAATATCGACACCAAAACCGATACAAATATCGATAACAAAATCTATGACAAATTTCGATAGCAAAATTGATAATAATATTGGTAGCAAAATCGATTAGCAAATCGATACAAGTACTGATAAAATTATCAATAGCAAAATCGATAAAAAACATCAATAACAAAATCGGTAAAAATTTCTGGCAAACATCGAACAAAAAATCGATTAAAATATCGATAACAAAGTCGATAAAAATATCGACAACCAAATCGATAAATAATCGATCAGAAAATGGATAAATAACCGATAACAAAATCGACGACAAATTCGGTAAAAATTTCGATAGCAAAATCGATAATAATATTGGTAGCAAAATCGATTAGAATATCGATAAAAATATCGATTAATAATCAATAACAAAAATTTATAAAAATATCCATAACGAAATCGATAACAAAGTCGATAAATAATCGATAACGAAACCGATCATGCATATCTACAATATTAACTAGTAGATTGTGGTAACTAAAGTAAGATATGAAATGTTTTATTTCAATATTATTAATATTTCTGGAAAAAATTTAAAAAGTAGTAGTTAAGTAGAAAAGGAGTAGCTATGTATTGCTATATTTTGGTACTTTTCAGTCCGATATTTGCGTGGTGACCACACGAGAGAAACAGAACATGGATAAGTATTCAAAATTTAGTATTTGTATTTAAATGACAAATAACAAATTCCTTTATGTAATAAGGGAGAATTTTCATATTAAAACGACCAATAACCCTTAGAAGTTGCAATATGTAACCAATTGCTCGATGTTTTACTACCTGGAGCATAATATGCTATTGGAACTAGTAATGTAACTGGTACGAAAGCGACAATTGTCACCATCCCCGCTGCAGGGTACATACATATGTACTTGAAGCCATATTGACATAAACAGACAAAAAGTAAAGCAAATGCCAACAGGTACAAACTCATTTCGCATGACATTGACAATTCAAATGCTGGCTGGAGCACTGTGCAATATTCCAACGCTGTTGCTACCGCTCACGTTGTTGCTAATACGAGTACAACTTGAGTATGCGATAAATTATGATTGGCAATTTGTGCGGCGCTGCGAAACAGTGACGGCGACGGCGATGGCAATGGATGCATAAGCCGCAAAGCCGCAATACAAACGCGGAACCTCCTCAGCCAGCGTATACAACACTTAATGAAAAACGTGCACGGATGCGAGCTGGTTTCTTTTTCTAAAATTTGATATGCACGCGTCGGCATAAATTTTCGATTAAGCGGCGCTAGCTGTACACCTGCCGTGGCGCCGGCGGGCATAACAAGCGCACAGCCGTTCTACAGTCAAGCAACCAGACAGACGCCAATTGAGGTGTTCAAATTACATCTGTATGTATGAATGTACATACATATGTATGTATATAAGTCTACAAACGCCATTTTTATTATCTTCCTTCTGTCGTATACCTAGCCGCATCATCGCTGCACTATGGTGCCAAATCTGAATTTACTAAGCAAAATAGACTAGTGTTTTCAAAACAAAAAAAATATAGGGTTTCCTCAAAACGAAAAAATGGCAGCGAAATGTTTGAAATGTTATAAAAAAATATTTCACCAAAACTTAAATTTTTTTAGAAAAAGTCTAGGTATGCAGTTTTGTAGCCCATTAAATTTTAGTAAAATAAAGTGCACGCTGATTTGCAACCTGACATGACGTGACATTTATATGACAAAATGTTAAAAAATAAAAATAAAAACTTAAAATAAAAAATCTCTTTCTTAATTTTTGGTGAAAATTTTTTATAACATATCAAACGCTTTTGGGAAATTTTTTTAGGGGAAAACCCTATAATTACTTTAAACAATTTTTTATTATGTAACGATCATTAACAAGAATAGGGGCATCGATATTCTTCAATACTTATCTTCTAACTCGCATCAGCAATCATTCAAAAATAAATAAAAAATTAACTAAATCGTAAAAAATAAAGCTCTCACTACTGTGAAGAGTAAATTCCAATTTGGCACTACTGTGCACCGCCCTCAACCATTCTTATCAGTTGCCTTTTGCCTTAATTCGATAGCTAAAACTTAATGGCATTAACTCTTTCAACAATTTTCTTTTCGCCAAAAAAAGGAAGTGGGTGTTGTCGGTTGATCATTTGCCAGGTAGTAAGTCGGGGGAAGGAAACAGGCAACCAATTTTGATTGCTGCGAAATCGATGCGATACGCAACACTTAACCTGGCGCACGCATTAAAAGTTTCAGTGTTCAATAAGCTCGATGATGTGGCAAAGAATTGAAGAGGTTGCTCAAAGTAAGGCCGTGCTTGTGTTGTACGATTACATAAAGGTGTGTGTGTGTGGGGCGCACATCATATCGTAGCAATCTAACGCAAATGCCTGCCAATAAGCGTCTACTAAACTCGTTCGTTTGCAGCTTACACTTCTTACAATCAATTCTCTTCACCATTTGTGCTGTTTTTGTAGGCAGTAACGTAACATGCTGCACTTACATACTTAGTACATATGTATGTACATACTCGCACGAACGCACAAAGGTTAGGCAATATCAAACCTTGACACTTAAATAGTCAACTCCACTATTACCGTTTGTCAAAACACTTTTTCAGCCTCCATTTATGAGCTTCTCGGTTGTGGCAACCAATTTGCAACAACCTCTGAATGTTGACTGGCAAATCGTTTTCACCGCCTTTTCCGTACACATAATTTCATTTCCCCTCACCCGCTCCACCCCCCACAAAAGCATGCCTACGTCAATGTCTCGACTTCAACAACACCAAATCAGTAAAACTGACGTTAACCCAAAATCTGTTTGTACAAAAACAAGCAGCTCAAGTAAAGCAACAAAAATGAGGTAATAAACAAGAAAAAAATAAAAATGAAAATAAAAACAAAAATCTAAACGAAAAAATTCTGTATACACTACTACATACGTAAGTATGTGCGTAGCTGTGTACGAAGTTGAGGGTAAACCTTAGCAAAGACCTTCAAACTGAAGTATGTAAGTAAAGCGAATTCAAACTACGTTCAAGCAACAACAACCATGCAAACATTGCGTGGCTTGAGCTTTGAGCTTTTTGCGCGGATTATGGCAAGTTGGCCAACCCTTTATTAGCGTTTCAATGCTGCACGCAGATAGACACACACACACACACACATACAACTGCACTGATTCAGCATCAAAGTGAATTGCGTAAATCCTATGCCAATGCCGCCTCCTCCACTTTCTCCACCTTCTCGTGCGCACACGCCTGCTTAGCGTGAAATCCTTAAAAGTCGCACTTGTTATCGCAAAAGCAGCTTTACCATTTGCATGCCGTAACGAGCAACCCCGTTTAGGGTTGGTTGTGCCTTCTAGGCCAGCTTGCGGCAGCACTGCCTGTTGTTAATGCGTGAGAAAAAACACAACTTGCAAAACGCGGCAAAAGAAAAGTAGCGCGTCACGATATTTTTCTTCTTATTGACAGTGGGCGTTGTAATGCTTAAAGTAATAGCTAACTAAACTAGCAGCTAAGCATCCGTTTAACTGGTTAAATAGTAGGATAGTAGGTACACACACGCAACCTTCGGTTATGCCCTTCTGCTTTGCTTATGCCAACGCATACCGAGACTATGCGCGCTGCAAAAACTTTCGCAATAATCGTATTTAATTCAACTTCAACGCACCGGAAGCTGCCTAGCCCTACACAGCTACCAATTCTATATACTCGTCGGTTTTTTCTCTGTGTCGATATATTTAGTACATACTTGTTTTTAAGTGTGCTATTGCATCTGCATTATTATGCTTCTATCTCTAGAGCGTATTTTACATGCGCTTGGCTGGCGGGTGCGTATGAGGAATGTAGGTACATATACATATTAGGGTGGAGCGGAAACCAAAAAATGCTGCGCTTCGAAATTCTAATCGCTATTGATCGTTGCCTATGGACGTCGGTAGGTTAGTTTAGGTTAGGCTGGGTTGTTGTGGCAGACCCCGCACGGGGGGACTCACTTAGACATTAATTAGATTGTCCATTATGTTACCACATTGCACAAGTTCTTTGATACTAAATGCGTGTTAGAACTAAAAGAAGCGTTGG
This sequence comes from Rhagoletis pomonella, assembly GCF_013731165.1. Lineage (NCBI taxonomy): Eukaryota > Metazoa > Arthropoda > Insecta > Diptera > Tephritidae > Rhagoletis > Rhagoletis pomonella. Next base: position 44,955,360 of record NW_023458556.1, on the reverse strand, counting down.
GTGCTCAGAGCAAAGTTCCGCAGGCAGCTGATGTTCACTGGACGTCGGTAGAATGCACTTAAAATTTCTTTGAAGTCTATTAATACATTCTGTATCCCTTTTTGATTGAAATTTAGAGATTTTTGTAAATTCTCACCAAAAGGTGTTGCGCATTTTCTCCATATAAAAATATTGTCAAACATACTTTTTATGCAACAAAATCCGTAACACAATCAACAGAAAATAAATAAAAAAATACCTAAAAGCGGCCATACTTTTTAGCCATTTGAAACTTGCGCTTTTTTATACTAAATTTATTAGCCTAGAAAACTGTATAGCTTGAACTTTTCAAAAAATTATTTTAACAAATTACCTTATTTGTTTAAAATTTACAAAAATATCAAAATTTCAATCAAAAAGGAGAGGCAAAAAGCATTAGCCGATTAAAATTCTTTTGACATTCAAAGGTAATAATCAGCCGTTATTATAATTCTTAAACTCAAAATTTTGTGTTTCCGCTCCACCCTAATATAAATACATCACCAGCCACTTGAGTAGCACCGCTTTTGAGCCTCAGTATTAACAGGTTTCCGTTTGTCACTGGTGTCATTTAGCCGAACTTAAAATATAGGTTAGATTTAATCTCGATTAGACGGCGGGGCGTGGCACCTCCCATACAAACGGAATTTTTTATACTGCATACCTCAGTAAATATTTGTAATAAAGTACTGGAACTTGGTATGGAGATATATAAAATCGTTCCATACACTTGGAGGGCTGCCACCTGTTTAAAAAATTAAATTCAATTTAAATTTAGGGAATTAATTATTTGAAAACATTATTAAAAATGGTTGTCAAAAGGCTAAAGAAATTTTAGTTTGAATATATTTTGGAAAGGGCTGCCACCCGTTTTCAAAATTAAATTCAACTTAAATTAAGGGAATTATTTATTTAAAAACTCTATTAAAAAATGGTTGTCAAAAGGCTAAAAAAATGTAGTTTGAAAATATTTCAGAAAGGGCTGCCACCTGTTTGAAAAATCAAATTCAAATTAATTATTCGCAAGCTATTTTAAAAATTAAAATATGGGTGCCAAACGAAAGATTGTTAAGAAGCCTTCAGATTATTTGAATAATTGGAATGTATAGTATATCACATTATGGCTGCCAGACAAAAGGACTTTAATAGGGTTTTAGTTGAGTATTTTGAGGAGGGTTGCCACCTATTTTAAAAGTCGAACTCAAATTAATTATACTCAAGTTAAAGTGTATAAAACTAAATTTAAATACAATTATAGCATAAGTTAACCCTGCTTTCAAAACCTACGTCTTGCGAGATGTATGCTTTTGAAACTTCTCGCGCTCTTTCTTTCGCGAAATTAAGATAGATATCGAAGAATTTCCATTATAAATGAAGAATGTTTTAAAATAAAATGCACTTAAATAGTAAATAAATATTTAAAAACTCCATATCTTTGAAAAAAAAAAAATTTCATATAGTTTTTATTACAATTAAATTAAGGCAAGCAAACCATGATAACTCTCCAGACGTTGGGTTATCTTCGCAGCAACTAGGATTATCAAAGCAGGGTTAAATGAGTTATTATAATATAGGTTTCAATCGAAAGAGTCTTGAAAAGTCTTTATTTCTAAGCTACGTATAGCAGGACTTCCACATATTTGAAAACTCAAATTCAACTTGAATTATTCGGTTTCTGTCGTAAAAAGAACGGCAAACATTGGCTTATTTTGGGGTCAATTTTGAGCCTTTACAGTGCTCCAGCTGCTTATGGTTTGCAGATATAACTTTCAATTTCGGGATATAGATTCTTTGGAGCAGTAGAAATATTATCGTGTACAGATTTTATATAAATTCAACATATATTGAGCATTTTAAGGCAAATATGTGTTGAAAAAATTTGCAATTTTTTTTATTACCAAAATGCTCGAAAACCGCTCGAATCCAGCTCCAAGAATAAGAGTAAAGGTGAGTACGTACATAGATAAAGAAAAGGATAAAGGCAAAGGTAAAAATAAAATAAAAAAAAAAACAAAGTTGCGTAAAGATAAAGGCAAAAATGAAAACCAAGGTAAATTTAAACACTTTACTTATTTATATGAGGGCAAAAGGGAATATTTATATGAAGAATATGATAAACATAAAAATAAAAACAAAGATAAAGATAACGAAAAAGATGAGGATGAGGATACCGATATAAGTATAGATGAAGATAAAGGAAGTAAGATTAAAATAAAGGGAGTTTTAGAGAAGAGGATATAAATAGAGGCACAGAGACTCAATCTGGGAATTATTTCGGGATTTTAGAGAATTTCGGGATTCTCGGGACTTATCAATATACTAATCAATATTTTTTCGGTTTTGTGATCGATATTTTTATCGATTTTGTTATCGAATTTTTTTTCGATATTGCTATTTATTTGCTATCGATATTTTCGGAACTTATCGATATAATGATTGATATTTTTGTCGATTTTGTTATCGATATTTTTATTAATTTTGTTATCGATTTTGTAATCGATTTTGTTATCGACTTTGTTAACGATGTTTTTATCGATATTTTTATCAATTTTGTTATGGATATTTTTATCGATTTTGGTATAGATTTTGTTATCGATGTTTTTATACATGTTGTCGATATTTTAGTCAATTTTGTCATCGATATTTTTATCGGTTTTGTTATCGATATTTTTATTGATTGTGTTAACGATTTTGCTATCGAAATTATTATTGATTTTGATATCGATATTTTCATCGAATTTTTATTGATTTTTTATCGATTTTACTATCGATATTATTATCGCTTTTGTTATCGATATTTTTTTCTTAGTGTGTGCTTTCATTTTTGACTTGGATATGCTCTTAACCATTCCACGTATTGTACGTTTAAATTTAGCGGCTGTATTCCCGATACAGCCTGCAGACCAAGACGAAGGCGCTGGACTGTCCCTTTAAGATGCAACTCAGGCTAAGGCTAAGTAAGGCGCTACAACAACCAAAAAAACAAAACGCTTGAAGTCATTCATCTTGCTTGTTCTATGGCATGACGCAGAAGCATCGACAATGAAACCATCTGATGAGGCAGTTCCTGGAGTATCGAGGGAAAGATTCTACGAAAGAATTACAGGTCTTTGCACCTTGGCGACGGCGAGTACCGCAGACGATGGAACGAGGAGCCTTATGAGCTATTACACCGGTATCGACATAGTGCGATGAATTAAAGTACAGCGGCTACGCTGGCTTGGTCATGTCGTACGAATGGACAGAAACGCGGGTCGCGATGCTGGTAACAGCAAAAGAGGAAGACCTCTTCTACGATGGAAAGAACAGCTGGAGAAATACTTGGCTGAAACAGAAACTGGACAGGAACAGGACAGGACAGAACAGGACAGGAAACAGGACAGAAACGACTGGAATATTTTATTGCATTCGTCGAGAGTCGCTTATACCGTGTTCTGACCGACAACGAAAACACCTTGAAAACGAGTTTTGGATTTGTGCGCTGAAGGCTGTTCACACCGACTGTTGGTGTTTTCGTTGACATTTCTTACATCCTTTGTTTACAGTTTTGCTGCACAAATACAAAACCAAAATACTTTTCCTTCAATTTCTTTTCATTAACAACCTTTTACTTCCATGCTTATTTTATTTTGGTCAGCCAATTAACAATAAATCCGAAATGGCGTATTAAAAATGATAAAATATGACTTCCATTTCGATAAATAATCGAAAAAAACTAGTGCAGACACCAATTGGAATGAGTGGAAAGTGAGTTTTCAAATGGTTTTCAGCGAAAACTTGTTTTCGTTTGACAGATTTTACATGGACGAAAACACAAGTTTTAGGTCGAAAACCAGTTTTACCAAGGAAAACATATTTCCGATGTCGGTCAGAGCATGGTATTAGGCTGTCAGAGCACCAATCAAGAAGAAGAAAAGAAGATGTCGATAGTTATAAAATAAAATTTACACGATAGAGCTTCAAAGCGGAATCTACCAGATTAGGGGCCAAATTCACAGTGCGTACTTAACTCAGAATCGGCAGTTAACTACAGATTTTTGTACTGAAACTCTGCAGTTAACTGCCAATTTTGACTTAACTACGCACTGTGAATTTTGGCCTAAGAATAAAAATCTTAATCAATTTAGGAAACACTGTCTTCAGAATTATCCGCTCGTACCGACCTTTATATATCTCTTCGCCACCTCAATATATTTAGCAGAAAATAAGGAATCTGAATAATGTCTAATTAGCTTCGATCCACATCCTCTAACGATCAGTATACTATAAATAACAAGTAAGAATGTCTGAGTTCGGGCGGAGCCGAACATTAAATACCCGGCGCAAACATTAAATATATGTTTTTTCACCTTTCCGAAACCTACCGCTAGATGGTAAGCCGGGGTGTATCAATTTTGAGTAAATTAGCGTGCTTCAATTACGTAATATTCAAGTTTCAAGCATTTCTGAAATTTACCGTTATTTGAAAAGCGGCCGTAATTTTAGTCCGATTTCAATAATTTTCAACTCTTTGCTTTCATGTGGCAAGCACAATAACCACACCGAGTTTGGTACAAATTGGTAGAACGGTTACCGATATACATATATGTGATCATAAGTGGGCGGTGCCCCGCCCATTTTCCAAAATTTTACCATAAACGTATTTCCTGATAAAGAATTGTTGCAAGCATTAATTTTGAATAAATTAGCTTCAATATTTACGGATTTATCGAAGATTTCGTATTTCTCCAAAATACCGTTATATGGGATGTGAGCGTGGTTATCGTCCAATTTTAAAAATTTTCGACGATTTTGTATGCTGTACCAAGGCCAACAACTGTGCCAAGTTTGGAAGAAATTGGTGCAGCGGTTCCTAAGATATACACATGTAACCATAAGTGGGCGTGGCTACGCCCATTTTCCAAAAATGTATAATATTCTTATTTTTCGTCTAAAAATTGTTGTAAATATCAATTTTGAGTGAATAATCTTCAGTAGTTACTAAAATATCGCAGTTTTCGTATTTCCGAAAATTACCGTTATATGGGAAGTGGGCGTGGTTACTGTCCGATTTCGCCCATTTCCAATACCAACCTACCTTGGATTAAGGGAAACCTACGTACCAAATTTCGTTGAGATATCTCAATTTTTGCTCGAGTTATCGTGTACACGGACGGACGGACAGACGGACAGACGGACGGACAGACAGACATGGCTTAATCGATTTCTTTTTTCATCCTGATCATTTATGTATACATTTGTCTATATCTATCTCGATTCGTTTTGGCTGTTACAAACAACCGTTATGTGAACAAAATTAATATACATATATATATATATATATTTTGTGAAAAGTCGAGAGAATGATTGGAAACTTTCGACTTAAAAGTGTCGAAAAATCACTCAAATTAAATCTTCTTTACGGTATGTACATGTATTTGAGCAAACTGAAGTGGTAAGTAGAATTTTCTATCGTCTTATCTTAAGATTTAATTTCAGTAATTTTACTTAAGATAACTAAAAACGCTGCAGAATCCATCTACTAAGTGCACACTAGGTACGAAAGCACTTTCTTTAACGAAATAATTGGAAGCAGATTGCAATCTGCGGCAGCAACGACACACACCACACTTTGTTACTTACTTACATACATATGTACATGTGAACATACATATATACAAATGTATCTATATGGCAATGTACATATAATAGTGGGATTCATGAAACGTGTCGCATTTGTGGCAAAATTTGCCGCCTTGCGACACAGCTGATTACTTTTGTATGAAAACTTGCTAGCGACTCTTTCATATTATTTCAGCTGAAAATCATTGCAAACAGAAACTCGCGAAACAATTGCTTTTTTAGTGTTCTCGAATGTAAGGCTGCTTCGGAATATAATTGTAAAAACTTTTATTTTTCATTTATGCCCGCATTTTGAAAAAAATTTAACATTTGCATTCCGAATTTGCGATAGATCGGTTAATACAATTTGGTTCGCAACGTTTCTATTTTGCCAAAATTGCCACTTTGCGACGTTTCATGAATCACACTTACATATATATATATATTCATTTGCAATACTATTTGATTTCCTTCCATCGCATTCCATCAGAGCAAAGCTTTAGCAGAACTATCTCATAACATACGTGTCGCTGTACCTATGAATGACTACTCGTAAGTACAACGGTGGCAAGAGTGGTTACTTCAATTTACGTGCATATGTGTGTACAATAGGGTGGTCCAAAATAAGTAAAGTCGGAATTTTAATGCCCTCACGCCCTAGGATTGTTCTATATCGAATAAAAAGTATACCCCAATTTTAATTTTTTTTGTTTAATCAAAAAATTTTTTGAGGTCGCTCAAAGCGCCCATGTATTTGAAATGGTAAAAAAACACTTTTCGTGGAAATCGTATGGAATTCTTGAAAATTGATATTTTTCGATCGGAAAACTCTGGTTCTCTTCAAGAGACATCCAATAACAATACCCACTTGTTTATTAACCATGTTATAATACTAAAATTTTTTTTGTCCTCCCATAGCATTTTCTGACATTTTCTAGAGCTTTTGGCTGACCTATTAAATATAGTTACTGTGAAAAAATGGCTAAAAAAATAATTGGGTATTATTATTGGGAAGAAGCAGAGTTTTCCGGTCGACAAATATTGATTTTCAAGAATTCTATACCGTTTCTACGAAAAGTTGTTCTTAGAGCGCTTTGAGCGACCCCTAATTACATTTTTGATTTCAAAATCCTAGAGGGTGAGAGCATAAAAATTCCGACTTTACTTTTTCACCTGCATTTTTGGACCACCCTAATGAATGATACACATATATCTATAGACGCGTGCATGCAGGCGTGTATACATTGTGTAATCAGCGCAAATATCTTTGAGATGAGAATCATGCCTTGGCGCTTTGCACTCGCCTTCACTCCCCTCGCCGTTAGTGGCGCGCCGGTGGTTGTGGCGTACGAAGACATCAAAAAATCTATTTTTCAATTTGAGGCAATCACGTTTCATTTCTTTTTGTACCAACTCTTACAACAACAACGACCAACAACGAACCGCTTGAGTTTAACTGTGCACTTCTTTGCGATTTGCGCTTTACTTCGTTTGCTTGTTTACTTTCGCATTCCTTTCCGCCTGGCGCGTTTTGGCCTTGTCAGCTTTAACGTAGAGTCAGCCTTTAGCCCTCAGACGTCGGCTGCTCCGGCGGAGGAACTCCCCGATAAAACATACCCGGCATATGCCTTTACGTTCTAGCCTCTGAGCCTTGCTGATTCGCTTAAAATGGTTATATTTGTGCGTTTCCCGCACACTAGCGGATTTGTACTATGCGGCGCTTACATCTAAATCAGCGGCGGCAAGCAGCAATCGACGCTACTCACAACGATTGGTAGGAGGTGGGAGGGGGTAGCTATGTAGTGCTGCCTGCTGCTTTAGTTCAGTTTTGCTACCCTTTTCTCAGCAAATACTAGCTAGCAGCAGGAGCAGCAGCATTGTGGGCTCATCGAAATCGCAGTGACGTGTCTGTCAATACTTGTACTCGCACGCGCATCAGGCTCTGATTTGATCAGTTCGCTGGAAACATTGCAAACGTGGCATTTTGACGATTTCATTTGCTTTTATTTGCTGTCTAATGTTTTTGCTGTGCATTCGTGACATTTTTTTGCGCTTAACAGTGTTGTTGGATTTTTTATTACCACCACACAGCGTAGTAAAGAAAAATGCTACGAAAAAGTGAACGTACGCAGGCAGTGACAGAAATTAAATATTGTAAATGTAATGTAAAGCGGGGAGTAGGCTGCTTTTATTTCTTTATTATCACACAATTTTTTATTACTTTATTTTACATGGCGCTTTGACACTCACTCATACACACTAAAATGCGTACATATGTACTATGGGAGGTTTGAAGTATTCCCTGCCATAAAAGCGACTGGCCTGGGATCACTACGGGATCCCTCTTAAAGAAGCATGCAACTAAGATCACTTTTAACTTGTTTATAGGGCACGAACTATTGCTTTTTTCGAGTATTTAATACCTGATAGCTATGAAAAGAGACTAGTGACTCAATTAAACTCGAACAGGTTTGCTGCCTACTTCGTACCGAAAATTAACCACTGGCATAGATGGTGTTTTCCAGGCATGTTTCTGAAGGCAGTTAAAATCTACATAATTATGTAATATTTGAAGGTCCAGTCGGAGGCACAGTAATGCGTGTATTCTCCGGTGGATAAGACCATGTATCGCTTCGTAAACTGCCAAAAAATAGTTCGCCTCTTACGCGCCTCAACTGCGCCTCCCAAACCTTTTGTTCTGACGAATTATGCATTCTGATGCTGACAAATTTTAGTCCAGGGATGCAGAATATTCAGCTGGTAACAGCGCTATCAGACTGCGTGCTCTGGGGCTCTGGAAGGAAAGACCGTTCGGGCACGGTTCCATCCTAGATGCAATACCGTCTGAAATTAAAGCGCTGCCCACTGACTATATCCTGTCGAAGACCTGGATTCACCATAAACCCTGCACGAAATTCTCAAGCCGCAGTGAATGTAATCAGGAAAATTTCGGGTTCTTGCACGGCTAAACTGTTTTTACGGATGGGTCAAAGATGGAATGCGGGGTGGGTGCTGGGGTTTTCATTGAGCAATATAACCTTAAATTATCCTTCCGCCTACCAGACTATGCAAGCGTTTTCCAATGCGAAACGTTTGCTATTAAGGAGGCACTAAGGCACATCAAAGAATGTACCCGCGAGAACGCAAGTGAACATCCTCTCGGATAGCCAAGCGGCTATTCAAGCACTTTCTTCTAACTCTGTTGGATCTCGGCTAGTGGATGAATTTAGGAGAGAGCTGGCCTATATTTCTGATCTATACGAAAATATTCTAATATGGGTACCGGGACATAAGAGCATCTACGGAAATGAGGCAGCGGACGAACTAGCAAGGAGCGGCTCCGCACACGTTGGACATGGGCACCTCGCTTAGGGAGATTAAGACCAAAATTACCAAAATTTATCATTCGAAGGCCAGGCAGAGGTTGAACTGCACAGGACCTTACAGGATTACCCGGCAGTTCTGGTGTTCTACGACCCAGGATTGAGCAAAACAAATGCCTACAAAGTTACTGCAGTGTGCACAGGCCACTGGCCCGTTGGGGTAAATGCCGAAAGGATAGGACTGCCCTTCAATAGGTTCTGTCGCAGCTGCGATGTCCCGGGCTCAAAAGAACCAGTCAACACTTGCTGTGCGAGTGTCTAGCCCCCGCAAGTATGAGGCTAAATACACTATGCAAACCATTCCTGCAGAATATTTCAGAGCGCAGCTGCCTCTCTCTGTATGACGTACTAAAATTTATTGGGGCCGCCAAATGGCTGCAGGTTGCACGAGTTGGGGAATCAAAATGGCAAACTTGCTAATTGCTTCTCACCAGGTTGACAATCCACCTAAACCAACCATGGGTTCAAAGGTAAACCAGCATCTCACCGGTCTTTATCGCACGGGGCCTTCATATATTGTCCTACCCACTCAGTAACACTCCTCTTCCTTTGGTACGATGCCGGTGAAACAGCACATCAACTGGTCCTACCGTTATTTGAGCTTCACAACAACAATTGATAGATTAGTCGATTTAGGCAGAGTTTAGTAGTGCCGCTACAACAACAACTACAAAATTTGATTAAGATACATTACATACAAACATGGAGAACTGAAAGGATGGTCTTCCAGCACGTACTATGTTTGCTATAAAGATTATAAGCCTCAGAACTAGTAAACGTACACTTTGAGCTGATTTTATGAGAGAAGCTACTCTTGAAAGCGCAGCACGCCTATACTAGAGGCAGATCACTCCCCACTCCGGAAAATTTGGAAACCCCTAAGAAAATTTTTCTAGATAAAAATTGAGCAGTTAGCAATTTCTCGAAGCCAGCTTTAATAGCTACTGTTAAAGTCAAAGAAAGGAGCAGCTATGGTAACAGCTTCAGTCATGCAACTAGCTTAGAATTTCAGCTGCCGTGAGGTTTTATGTCTCGGTTTAGCTTAGATACAGAACGGTTGGCCATTGAAGTATAGTGTAATCTTGATCCGAAGACGCGTTTCGAGAGGTCTCTCGGAGCTCCTAAAGACGTTGATGGTTAGCGTAAGGAATGGTGGATGGACGAAGGCATAGCAGCTGCGGTTTACTGCTCTTAAGCAGAAATCTAAGCTACCAGACCACCGAAGTATTTTTCAAGATTAAATTTTGTTAATCCAATCAGAAAAGCGGGAAAGACACTGCTGCAAGTAAACACGCTAAATAAGCGGATCAATACCTATGTATACCGACAGTCCATGAGGGCACTCCTTTGATCTGCTACTAACTCCGATATTGTTATAGATTGTAAAGGGGCAGTATGTAGGAAGGCTAGCCATGAAAAAAATCATCCACCTCTGTATTTTGTCTCCAGCTCAAACTTTGTTAGAGGTCATAAATAAGAATTGACTATTTAGATAGCCAAAGAAAGCGTTCCGCTATACAATTCACTGAAGACAGACCTAATAATTCCACGATCTGCTCATTTGCCTTGAGACAGTCAGGGTGTGGCAACCTACCAGCCATCGACAAAGGGACAAGGTGCCTCCTACAATTAGCTAAATGGAAGATAATATTTAAAAAAACCCTCTGAGGGTGGCAAAGGCCACTTCGTAGGGCATTGCAATGTTAAAACAGACAGTGGGAAGCATTGATTTGGAATAGATGAGAAACCAGTACCGTCCCTTTACAAGTTAGTACGGCGGGAGTTCTGAACCAGTTTTTTTTTGCCGCAGGGTATGTACAACATAACAAATACACGAATACTAGCCAATTTATACGCGCATATATTTGCGTTTGTTGTTCCTTCAAGGCAATTACGCTGTTTGCAGACTCTTCTCTCTGTATGTTATATTTCGGCTGTTATTTGTTTAATTGTGCGAAAATATTTACATTTTAAACAGCTCACGCATCATTAAATTCAATAATTTCGCATTGATGTTGATTAGATTTACACCTGAGGCTGTCTTTTTTCTTTTAACGCACTGCAGCCTAAAGTTTAAGAAAAAATTTTGTATTGATAAAATTATAACAATGGTTTTGTACTTATGGTGCCGTGTTTTTCTTGCAGGAACAGTAATCCTTCAGTAATAATCAATCAAGAAAACAGAGTGAATTTTGGATTTTTAATTAGTTATGGCTTTTTGTATTTCAGCGACGATTGGAGTTATGCCCTTACCATACCATTCTAACCATATACAACTGCTAGCCACATCAAGGTGGAGACGAAAATAATGGCTATTTTATCGATTACGTCATCCTCATTTCAACTGAAGCAACAAGGTATATTGGACTTTTTCCACGAGCTAAACTTTCTCTCTCCAAGTATGAGTTGTTGCGCTTATCTAAAGTAATTTTCAATATATTCTTGTTGTTGTTGTCGTCGTTCAGCTCAAAGTACTGCAGCCCTTCCATTTTCTATGTATACGAAAATATACTGGACATCTGAGCCCTGTCCGCTTTCTAGGCAGATTGTTGGCGCCTCCTTTTGAGCCAAGTTGAGAAACAGTTCAACCTGCCAACCTATCCTGAGCGGAGTTACGCTAGGTTCCTATGCATTTCAAGTCGTATCTCCGATTCTTCAATTTCGATAGACGCTTGGCCCTAAGCATATTAGAGGTTCTACGAACCGCCTCCTTCCCCTCTAATAGAGTATGCAATTCATATACGTTCTCAGTAAGCGGTTTATAGTTACGGGCATCCGACTGTAGTTTAAAATATCCTTCCAGATACCTGTCCGCCCCCGGAAGTGGTCGACTGTTATGTCCCCTTACCTTTTTCACTCCGAGACGTTTTAATTCAGTAGGGCGCAAGATTTATTAGAAACTCCAAAAACGAAGCCCAAATCCCTGCACGAGTAAATGGACGATTCCTAAACTATTTAGTGTAAGCGCAACATCTTACGCGGGCGCTGGATTACACACAAAGAAGCCTACCCGGCCCACATCTACTTGTCGCCCCCAGCGACAACAGCAACCAAGCCCCTTGTGGGCTCAAAACCTAGCGTCTGACGCGCAACTTGAACTTTCACGTCGATAGATTTATTGGTGGGTGGTGGTGAGCCACCATTGTTTAGTGATGTGCTGAGTCAATACTTTTAAGTTTTGATCGATATTCGGTACCGATTTAAAAAGTATCCAATACTCTCGATACTCGGTACCGAAACATTTAGGTTTCGAATAAAAGCGCACATAGGGCCACTCGCCTATCAAAACCCGAATGTAGGAGCCAATATTACTTTTAATACTGATTCAAAGCAAAGATGTATATACATATGTCGGTTCGAGGCCATAATGCAGAGAAACTCTTACTTGTTTGAAGCATTTTTGTTCCAGCTGAATCGGACGATATCATTTTTGTAGGCCTGGGGACAGATTTTGTAAGCTGTTAGCGACAATTTTCGAATCGGTATCGGTTTTGTTGACGTATGATATGAAATATTTTTACGTCAACAAGTGCGATATCGATCCGAAACTTGTCGCTAACTGGTTACAGAATCTGCCCCCTCAAAGGCTTCTCCATCCGTCAAAGCATTTTCCTCGAAGCTTGGATCGACTAAGGTTAAAACTGATAAAATAATATTTCTCTGTTGCGATAAGCTCAAGTTAAGAAAGTCTTTTCTAAACTTGAAAAGCATATAATGACGAAGGCTTAATGTAAAGAATCGGTATCGGGTACCGAAAAGGAAGTATTGGGTACCGAAATCTTTTTTAAGTATTGGGTACCGACAATTCAGCACATCACTACCATTTTTTAATTTCCATCAGAACGATGAATTGGCTTCACTTCTAGGGAAGGGAAAAGTGTGATGAGCATAAGTACGCATCATTGCAACGCTATATGAGAACAGCCATGACAACCTAACGCAACCTATCCCAACCTACTTTTTTGTTTGCTTTTTAGAATTCGGGTTCTAACACTGTAAGATTCCGCAAGTCAAGAACTATGAAGTAAATTGTCTGGAGAATAAGAAATGCTACTGGTTAAGCATTTGAGCTTCTACTCGATTTGGGTTTGATAGAATTAAGTTAAAATTTACAAAATAAAAACTGTAATGTATACCAGGCTTAGAAGAGAATATGCAAAAAAAAAAAAAGCAAAAATTTTTATGATTCCGCAACAGAGAAATTCAATAATACATATATTTGTATCTCACAAAATATATATTTTCAATATTAAAGATTCATTTGTTGTAAAAGTAACTATATAGTCGAGACTTAAACATCATAAAGAATACATTAATTCAAACAATGGCGCAGAAGCAAGAAGTATACAATGACGTTTCGTAATTCATCTGCAGCATTATTTATTCGCAAAATATATACAGAAGTATGTAAGTATGTACATATTTCATTTGCAATTCATTTTTGCATAATGTAAGAACCATTTAACAACGACAATTTTCAATGGGCCACTTCAAACAGTCATATGATTAACATAATAATTTGTTGCAAAACTGCTTAAATTGTAACAGAGGGTAAGACAAATGTGTCGAAGGCACTGCAGACCCTTTGCCGCTGATGGCGAATATAAACGAGTACCGCGTGAATGAGTGCTTTGACAAGAGCTCGTGCGAAAACGAATATTTACACTAATTTACACAAATCTCGGTTTTGTCACATTATTCACTAAACTAACTCGTACACAGTTAGCAATAGACAAACACTTACACACAAGCAAACACAAACAAACATAAATTGTTGGCGTTGTTAGATGTTGCCTGTCCTTCATTGTCGCCTCTTATTTATGATGCAAATTTTGAGTAGAGGGCGGGCCAAAATGAATTGGCTGGTATTGTGATACCCGCTAAAATCCTTCCCAACTTCTTATGGGCATTTGTCATCATATATATATATATATATATACATACATACGTACATACTTTGTTAGTTAGTTGAGTTGAGCTGAGCTGAGTTGTGTTGAGTAGCCAGCGCATAATTTTGTCCTGCTTAAAGTCACTTCAATTGTTAGGCTCTGCGCGTATTTAAATTTGTTTTGAAACTTGCCTTGTAGAGGTCTTGTCGGTCGTTGTTTTCCAACACTGACTGTTGTAGAAACTGCTGCCGCGTTTTGTGCTTATTATTATTCATATTTTAGTATTATAATGCGGCTGTTTTGGTTAGTAATTACTTATGGGGGTGGGCTTTGATAGAAGCCAAGATAAATGTTGGTTTCTTCCACTGTCCAGTTTGAAAGCCGAATTTTGTTTTATTGACAATAAATACTACATATATATGCAGGGTGTCCTAGAACACCCGTCCACCTCCTCTAAAGTGGAGGGAAATTTTTTTGATTGAAATGAAGTAGGTTAAACTGACCGCATGTAATTTTTTTAAATTAGACATACATATTTTTACTATTGATTCAGATTTTGAGGATTAAAATACGTAACTCTTGTTGGAAACTTTTTTCTCGGAAGTGCTTTTTTCAAACCCTAAATGACCTTCGAAATTCAACCTGGCCTGGACTTCTTAGAAGGACAAAAATGTTTTTATTGGAAAACGAAAAAATATGAATCACCAAGTCCATCCTTTGATCATATTACCAACTTCGGGCCTCGCCCGCATGTGGGTTTAACTGACCGGAAGTCATAGAGGTGTTGTAAGTCACCTAAACAAAAATTAACCCAGGCCCCCATTCGATTAAGACAGAGTGGGAAGTTCCACCATGCAACTTATCCACCTTCCGACTAGGTTAGATTACTATGGTTGACCTAAGCAGTTACACGCATGGACTACTGCCATCTGTCCTTTGCTTATCTAAAGTGATCCTTGCGCAATAATTTGATAAGATGCATGGATGAAGTCCTCTGCAGAATATGTATGGTCAAATGAAGTGTTCTCTACCTAATCTACAAGAAAATCGATCGCGCCATAAGCGCTAACTACCGTGGGATCAGGCTGCTTGCGGCAGCAATAAAAAAAAAGTTGTATTTTCCGACTCATCTAATACTAATCTCGGGTTCAGATAAGGCTACTCGCAATCATGTGATTACTTTGAATTGATACTGGAAAATGTATTAGAGGTTGCTTAACTGAACTGTTAAGGTACAACTTTTTAAAAGAGCATATCGAGCCCTAACCGCCAAAAAACGTAAGCGACATTTTTTTTCTTTAAATATGTCGCTTACGTTTTTTGGCGGTTAGGGCTCGATATATCCACTGACGTATGTATGCCGCCGCCAACGAAATCGTCGGCTCGACATGTATTCCAGTTTTTACTCTTCTTTTTTCGAAATGAGATAGAGATTGGTGGAAATTCACAGTACGCCTCTCAGTCTAAAATATTTTTGCAAGGCAATTTCGAAAAACATTTTTTTCTTCTGCCGGACGTAGGGTTCTTTTTTTACATTTTTCGTTATATCACGGCATTTACCGAAGTTTGATGTATCGGTGTTTTTGCTTCGTGGGCGAATTTTTTGGTGTTCCAGAGTTTCATTGGCCGCGAGTACACCGTTCTAGTACTTACCCACCAGATACTAATTCTTTTTACTTTTGTATACCACCCTATTGTCAGCAAATTAAAGCTAACCAAAACTCAGCAAACTTTTGCTAAGCAAGTATTTCGATTATTCTATTAGAACTATTTAAAAACAACTTTTCTACCGAATGTAGACCTACCGAAAAATGTAAAATGGCGATCCATATGTTCGGGGCTCAGGGCTTGAGGCCAATTTTTTATTTATTATTATTATTATTTTTTTTTTTTGCTTGTAAAGTGGTCGGTCTGATGTACATATTTATATACAGCAATATATGACTTGAAATCCAACGAAAAATGGCGCTTGCCTACGCGTGCTAAATACTTTGTGTTTAGTAGGCAGTTGTGTAGTAAAGTTCTCCCTAGTCGAACGAAAGCTGAACTTTGCAAGCTCCTCAGAAGCCCAGAAAGTGCTCGATAGGATACCCGTTGTTAAAAGTAAAGGAAAGGTAACGCCTCATCTACTATGGCAGAATCAGAGCAGAGGGACATAGTATGTAGGTCCATTCGGTGCTTATAATTGGAGCTAGCCAGCGAAATAAAGGAACGACTGGAGTGCAATGTTGAACTCGGCCAATCGGAAAGAAGAAGAAGTATTCAGGATATTCTTAAATGTACCAATGCCTAAGAGTACCAGAAGTTAACTGACAACTGCCCACGTTGTCTTACTCTGGTCGGTTATAATGAAGTATCTTTTTGTTGAGTGTAAATATTTTCTTGCTTTGCTTGTTTCTGTAGGAACGATTATTTCTAGAAATAAATAAACAACAGCTTCTAATTTTCATAGGAAAAATATTTGGAGGACCAAGGCGATTAAGGAAAAAATAGATAAACAAAAAAATAAAAAGCAAGCCTTAAAAATAGGAATAATGAAGGTATATACTATAAGGCTGCTCTATTATATAAATCTGTGTATGTAGTAGGCACTATGGCGTTGCTCAGGGAATGACAAACCGGTAAATGCACACACACACACACAAACACATTTAATGTAGGGTCGTCGATGAAACACAAGGTTACCATGCCATTGCTTTTTATTGTTATATACTTGCAACGAAATTATAACAACGTCCATTTGTAAGCCAAAACCAGCACTTGAGTTGCGTGGCACAGCTACCATTGCAACAAACACAATAAAAAATAAAACAAAGTTCTTTTCTAGAATTCAAAAGCAGTGAAACTAACACAACAATCAACAGGAAACAAGAAACGAAAGCTGCAGCTTCACACAAATTGGACACAGTATACGTATTGTACTATGTATTTTAAGAAGGCGGCAAAAGATGAGGAATGAGCGATGAGACTCACAACTATTCCATTACCGAAATGAGAAAATGACATGCGAATTTCAGACGACGGCCTAGTTAAGCGCACAGCTGGTTCATAAAGCTGGTCGGACGCATGATGTTTAGCTAGAAATAGTATACATATGCACATGTGTATATGTATATATCTAGGAACTATATGTACATATAATTGCGAACCGGCTGAGTAGTATAACTCTAGGGACATAAGACGGTTTGAGCCTTAACGCTCCTTCATTTCTTCCATAGCCTTTCTTTGTCGCTCAACATTTGGTTGCTGTCGCTTTGTATTTCTTTGCTTCGCTTTTTTTTCCTTTCTTTTTTAATTTTTTTGTCCATTCACATCTTTTGGAACTAACTGACTGCCCCTTGGCACTTCATTTTTGTTTGCTACCCGACAAAAAAAAATCAGAAAGCAAAGCGATTTCAAAGGAAAAAGCGCAAAAAACTACAGTAAGAAATGTGAGCTGGAAACAACAACAACGCAGGTCGTAATAATAATGATAAGAGCCTGTGCAAGTGTGTGTGAAGTGAAAAAATAGGAAAAAACCAACAACAATAACACTCTAAGCAGGTCAAGTGTTGGGGTCAGGTGGCCATCAGCCACCAACAATCAAACAAGTTGTAAAGCAGCGAGACTTGCGCTGACTAGTAAGAAGGATGTTGGTGTGAAGACAACAGCAGCCGAAGCAGAAGCAGCAGCAACAGCAAAGGTGCAAGCCGCAGCAACACTTATGACCGCAAACAACAATGCAGCGCCACACCCGGCGACCGCACAAAAGCCAAAGTCGAGGAAAGGTTTTGCGAAAGTGTCGAGGAGATGCGCTGTTCCAAGCGCTGCAGGTGCGATACGCTGAGGCACTCAAAACTACAATGCGCCGTTGGAGAAAAACGAAATCAACTTGAAGCGCTGGCACTTGCAAGATGACACTTCACGAAAATGCTGTGCACGCAACTGTGCGCTTTTACTTACATGCATATGTACAGAAACACATACTACTTAAGCAATAAAGGAAAGAAATACTTAAAACCAAAATTTAGAAATAAAAATCGAAATGTTAAAAAAAAAGCTTAGGCAGGATACTAAGCGATTTTAAGGCGTTTGTGCAATACAAAAAAGCAGACCATCAGTGTCGACAATCGCTGGACCTGTTTTCTTAAATCAGCGTAAAAATAGTGCCTAAAGCGATTTTCTAATATTTCCAAAAATTTTTTACAAATCCTTCCGATCCCATCCCAGGCTCTAACCCAGCCTGCTCGCTTCTGCTTTACTCTTGCTGGCTTCCTGACTCTGCACAGATATTTAGTGTGTATGATGGTTACAAAACAGACGAGATGATAGCTTTGATTGCGTCCGCTCCGTAACTCCCACTTTTTTTCTAAGTTCATTTTTTGCTTCACTTGCAAATGCAAGCAGTTTTTGTGCGATTGCTGAGATAAAATTTATTTCGAAGTGTGAATTGCAAGTACGTTTGTTCAGAGCAATGTCTTATATGAATCTCGGGTTGTTGCTGCACATTTGTTAAAAACATGGGATCGCTGTTTGTCGCGTTTTTTAACCTTTTTCCAAATGACCTTTCAGCTTTCAGCTTCCTGTAAAAATGGCTGTGACAATTGCGAATTGTTCTTCAGAGAGATTAATTAGAAAACGGAATCTTTTTAAACAAATTCCACAAGTAACCACTTTGCCTGGCGTTGTCATTCTAAGCGCTGCCAATTCTATTCTTTCTTTTTCCAGCACTTCTTTGATTGATTCCAGTAAGATTTTATATCGAATTTCGTCCCGTAATTAGCCTTATCAGGCATGTGGCTCAGTCCTATTCTGTAGGTTAGCCTTTCCAGGAAACACTTGGCTGCTTTACGGTTCTCATGAGCCTTATTCAATAGGCTCCTAATATACGTGACACATCCTGGTTTCATTTTGCAACAGAGTTCGACCCAACTTACATTCCGGGAAATTTTTTTAGAGGAGCTTGGTTGTCACTGATTTTATTTTATATGCGCTCCAATTATTTAGTCTGCTACCTTAAGTATTACCTAGGCATTTCATTGGATTACTGTTGTCCTCATAATTGAGACAGAAAATCTTCCGCCATCCAGCTTCAACTCCATTTTCTGTGTAAACTCCCAACCGTCCTAAAAACATCCTTTTCCAACGTCTCTGACTTCTTCTTTTCCCACAGTCAGCAGGCTTCTTAACTCTATGTCTTCTAGCGGTAAAGCGCAAACAGGCTGCTTCCAGCCCCACTTTCATCTTTGCTAGAAGACCATGCAGAGTTCATTCTTAGGATTTTCCATTGGGGTATGGAAATCGGGGAGTACTAACCGAACTGCCTATTAAAACATTTTATATAATAAAACTTTCGGTCGTACACTCGCTGATCTTCAGCGCGAAGGATGTCAAGCTGATTGGTCCGAAGCTTTCTGATAGCGCATAATGATCCTATCCTATGAAGGGTTCGCCAACTTTTTTAGACAGTGGGAATGGCGCCAAATTTCATATGGGGCCTAGAATCTCTTATCAGAGCCATTAAAGTCGTATCAACTCCACTGACTTCGCGGTGATATATCAGTTTTTTTGTGGCTCTTTCCGTGATGATATCCATTTTCAATAGATTTTCAGGAGAGTATTGTAAGTGTCCAGCAGCGAAGTGGGAGCCATCTTATGCAAATAACTTAAAAGCAGAGACCGAAAATAATTATTATCCTAATATTTAGGATCAAAAACGTCTCCTTGTTTTAAGAAAAATTTTTTTCGTCTTTGTATAATAATTATTTACGAGAAATATCTTTTTTAGTCTCGCGGGACGATTATTTCCAGACGAATATTATTTACGTCTTCTCATAATAATTATATAGGCCTTTTATTTTTTTTTTTCGTCTCTCGGGACGCTTATTTCAAGACGAATATGATTTACGTCCCACTTTTTTCTTAATAGAATTAGTTAACTTACAGCCGATTTGAATTTAATTTCTAATATGTGGCAACCCTTTTCTGAAAAATAAAACCGTATTGCACTTCTACATACCAATCTCTTCATTTCTCGGTGCAGATCTGGTGACGGTGGGTTAAATATTTTATGTAAACGTCTCCGAAATCGAATATTTGCATTTGATTTTCTAACATCTGGCAACCATTTTCAAAGAACCAAAACCGTGTAAAAGCAAAGCCCTTTGATATATATATGGGCCACACCCATTTTCTAAAAATTTAATAATAATCCTATTTTGTTCCAAATTTTTACTTTACATACTAATTTTTAACAATTTGGATACAATATTTACTGAAATATCGTAGATTTAACTAAATTGATATTTATCTAAATTTAAACGCTTGTATAATAATAATAATAATAATAATAATAATAATAGATTGGCGCTTACACATATGATGGTGTTTGGCCGAGCTTCTCCTCCGATTTGTGGCGTGCGCCTTGATGTTGTCACACAAAGCGGAGGGACCTACAGTTTTACGCCGACTTCGAAAGGCGATTGTATTTTTATGAGAAGCTGTTTTTCATGGCAGAAATACACTCGGAGGTTTGCCATTGCCTGGCGAGGGGCGACCGCTGTTAAGAAAAAACCTTTTTTCTATATTTTTTTTTTGCGATGTTGCTTTGACCAGGGCTTGAACCCAGGTGCTGTGGAGTGGAAGCGCGCACTGCTTACCACTACACCACAGCGGCCGACACGCTTGTATACCCAAAACTATTTCTTTAACCATCACTTATATACCACCAATGTAAAGGAAAACAAAGGTTTATTCCGAAATATATAATATAGTTGGGTTCGCCTTACATTCCCGCAGATTTCTAGCAACAGGACCGAAATAATATATCGAAAACTATTTATTTGTTAAATTAAATGGATTCATATTCTAGTTCAGCGGCCTCAAATTCATATAAAAAGTTTGATTTTAGTGTTAGAATAGATCTAAAGTATTGTTACTATATCCTAGTTGCGTTTTTAGATTTTTCCTAATACATTTTCTAAGTTAAGAAATACCACTTATCTGCCATTTTCTGCGGGCAGTCTTTTCACACTATATTAGCCAAATTTCTAAGCTTTCAATTGAACAAAGAATAATAACGCGATCACTTCTATTTTCGTTACATTTAAATTGAACTTCTGCTTAATAAAATGATTAAAAAAAATGTACCCTTAAATGCATTATTACCTTCGGTATGCGGATCCATCACTACTTTTTAAGAATATAATGCAGAAACCAAAATATTAACTTAAAACCGTCACGATCTTTTTAGAGAGCGAAAATTTATTTATAAGCAGCGTTAGAATATTCTGTTTCCGGTCAACGGTGAGCGTTCGCTGTGCAAGTTAGAAAAGTGAGGGGGGCTTGGAAATATTATTTGGAATGTTCTCTATCGAAAGTGACTATTTTTTTAAGTTTCCTCCAACGTTTGTCAAATTGGTTTTTGACCGCCTAAATCGTTGAAATACCCCTATGTGCGTCTGTGACATCCCGCCATAAACTGCTTGTTTAGCATTTTTTATGCTCCCTTACGGGAAGCATTTGCACCTCGCTGTGCAGGTGCTGCTCAGGCGACATCAGAAGGCATCCTGTCGCTGTCCGGAGTGCTACAGTCTGACATATCTGTATCTTCGTCCACTGCATCCAATTAGTCCCCGGCGACCAAACAGGCGCAGCGTAGTTCAGAACCGGCCGGTCAATTGCCTTGTATGTTACCAGCAAAGTTTCTTTTTCTTTAACCCAGGACCTTGTTGCGCTCTGTACTTTGTTGACAACTGCTGTTGTGTGCGCGGAGAAGTTTTTCACCATAGGAATTGGTGTGCCATCGGCGTGAATTCCTAGTTGAAGCCTGACCTCCTGCGTCCAGCTGGTGAAGAGGGTCACCTTTGATTTCGTTGGGGAGAGTGTTAGGCTCCTTGCGGTGAAGAAGGGATAAAGGTTCAAGAGATATCCATTTACTTTTGAGCAGAGGTCATCAATTCTATTCTCTGACGTCAATATTGAGTAGTCGTCAGCGTATGAGATCAGGGAAATTTCCTCCGGTGGCTGAGCGAGCTTCGGCACCCAATAGGCTTTAATTCTTAGGAGAAATTTCATAAACAATTTCTCATGAAAGACCATTTGTTTTTGGTAAAGGTTCGTAAATTTTTGTTTAGATGGAGTTTGAAATATTTTAGCCTTGGCTTTATAGAATCTTTAAAAGTAAAAATTTCTGCTACCAAAGATCTCTTGATCTTCATTTCAAAGACCGATAGCAACCAAAATTGAGAAGGGTTTGAATAATACCATCTTTGCCAATATCTACAGAAGTGTTGATCCTTTAGTTAAAAAATAAAATAAGCTATCAGTATCAATAGTTCGAGAGTTTATGGGCCTCGTACGCGTGAAATTCATTTCCAAAAAAAAAATCACGTAAAATATATATTTTTTTTTATAAAAACTCAGACTATTAAAAAAAAATTAGGAATTAAAGAAGACTCTTGCGATCGCTTTAAGTTTTTTGATCCACACAACAGACAATCCATCAGCGCTCTATAGGAATTCATTCCAGCCTCTAGTGGATTTTTTACCCCTTAAATTGCGCTCAAATATAAAACAGTGGGAAATTTGCAAGGTGTGTCATAGGCAAACAAATAAACATGGATATATACCTGGTCAATATGTATTTGTGTACAATTCCAAAGCCTACAACATAAGAAGAACAGAAGAAGGTCGCATATTTTTTGACTACTAAAACCGGGCGCTCCGTAAAGGCACTCAAATAGTAGCGAAAGCATAAATTTTCGCCAAGGCTTTGCTGCTACCGCGAAATTGTTTTGGCTTAATGCAAGGCATAAATCGCGAAAATTTAATTGAATAACAACACAAATCAAACTGCACATACATACATATGTACATATGTATTTATATGCCTATCTTGTCCCTATGTGCGTATGTCGAAAGTAGGCTGCAGCGTGCAACATCGCCGGTATAATAAATTATAAAATAGACAGCTAAGAGCGCGAGCGTAGAGCATGCGCAGAAGTGAGATATGAAGAGTGAAACCTACAAAATATTTAATATTAAATTTTGTAGAGCTACAGTTTATGAAGAGCGTTTTAGCGTTGTGCCTCGCTTGCTCTTTCTACAGTAGCTCTCGGAGGGATATATTACTCTTAGCGTGGAGCAACCAATACACCCCTCACCACCTCGAAGAATGTGCACCAACAAATGTCCACTCAGCTGCAAGTGCTGGTTGCACAATTACTGCTGCAGGTCGTTCGACACAAATGTTGCACTAAATGCTGCGTTGTGGTGAGACCAACCTGCAGCCGGGCAGAAAACCAAAGATTACAAAAATAAAACATACATTCACACTAACAACAACAACTGCTGCGGTTGTTTTGGTTGTGTTTTTTGTTTTGTTGGGGCCGCATTCGCACTAATTCGGCATCATTGCAAATAGGAAATATTGCCGGGCTTAAATGGTGCAACATCATCGGTAGCAGCATCGGCGGCAACGCCGCACCTTATCAGGACGGCGCGTGCAAATGTGATTTTTCGCTGCAATTTTGTTGCTGTTGTTTTTGTTGTTTGTTGTTTGTATTGCTGCTGTCATCAACATTCGATACATAGCAATGACGTCACATTTGACATTGCGCCGCTAAAGCACTGCGTGGCAGCTGAGTTTACGGGCAAAAATGCATTGAGGCGATGAGGCGATGAGGTGAGGGGGGTAGTGGCGTAGAGCGAGATGTCGGCAGCTTAGCAGTAGGTGGAACGCAAGCGTACACTTGCTGGAGGCGGAAATTGGTCGGAGGTCAGACAGGCACTTTGTCGCTTGCCATTTTCACTAAATGGGTACGAATTTTTGTTGTTGTCGATTTGTTGCTGCATGCATACATATGTACGTATATATGCATATGTCGTTTATGAGCGAAGGCAATGAGTATCAATGTATGTACGTACGTACATTTTTACGTTTGTAGATTTATTTGCACTAGCAGTGCCAGTTACTGTCGAAATTCGACCGGTTTTCTAGTTTTTTAAGAGCCTAACTTAACACGTCGTTTGACTTTTAAGGTACAAAATTACTTAATGGCAAATTTGCTGCTTAGGAACTAAGACATGACTACAACTTTTATATGTATTTCGATGAATTTCAAAAACACTAAAATGCGATAACTCAACAAAATTTGATAGCAGGACTAATTTCAACAATTTTCGATAAATTTCAATAACTGTGCCTTTTGAGGGCTCGATAAATTTCGATAGCTCAAAAATGTATACATCTCGATAAAAATCGATACCTCGATAAACTTTGCACACCTCTGTAAATTTCGATAACTAGGTTAATTTTGATAGATCCATATATTTCAAAAGCTGTCCACAAATTTTGATAAGCAGTGATAACTCGATAAACTCATTTAACCCTAAGTTTCGATAACTCAATATATTTTGGGGATTCCAAAAACTTCGATACGATAAATCGACAAATTTCAGTAAATCAATAAATATCGATAACTCGATAATTTGAAAGAACTCAATATATTACGATAATTCGGTAAATTTCGTTAAATCTATACATGATGATAATTCAAAAATATCGATAACTTGATAATTGACAAATTTCAATAATCCCATAAACTTGTATAGCTCGATAACTATCCTTAAATTTCGACAACCAATTTTCTGTAACGACAAATTTCGACAACTCAATACAAATTGATCAATTTGTATAATTCGTTACGTTGCGATAACTCAACAAACATGGATAACTCGATAAATTTCGATAAATATGAACTTCGATGATTCGATAAATTTCGGTAACTTGATAACTTTCGATAACTAAATTTCTTATGACTGAATTTATTTCGATTCTTACCCTAATTCTTATGTACCAACCAATTTTGAAGAAAAATACCTTTCCAATGTTGTACTTGGTTTTGAAGTCAGCTCGGTAGAGCTGCCAAACGATAAAATTTATGTTAGCGTATTAATATATTGAAGATGTTAGAGAGCGTGGGTGTATGTGCATGTGAGTTTATTTGCCCGAACGCTCGCAAATTAGTGTGGAAAACTTCGTTAAGCAGCAGGTATAAACGCATTTCGTTGTAATTTTAAATGTATAAGCACAAAAACAAAAACCAAATAAAGAGTGCTCTCACATTATCGCCAAAAATACAGGCAAATATGTTTGGTAACTTCTGCAAAATAACTCTTGCGAGTATAAAAAAAAACAATAAAAAACTCTTTTTTTTTGGCAACATCTATTTATAGCGCAAGCGAAGAATTTTCTGCATCGTTCATTACCAACCATATTTTTCAGCATCTAACTTTTTTTATGGCATTACATTTGCTTTTTTCACCCCAACTGCAGCATTCTACATACTCTCTCGCCATCCTTAGCGTCCTCCGTCCGCCCGCAATCTATTTTTGGCAGCCAGTTGGGTGTTGTTTTGAATATTCATTTCCAAAAACGTTTGATTGTGTAAATTTGTTGTTACATTCATGTGTTGGTGTGTGCTACTGGGAGTGTGTGTTTGTATGCGCGTATGCTATTTTGGCAACATTCAGCATTTCCTCTTTACACATGTCATTCCTTGTTTTCGTTGTGCCACTGCTTTGTGTGCAGCCAAAGTGAAGTGATGCTGCTGCCGCCGTGCACCGGTGCGTATGAGTGACAAATAAGTATCTGTATGCATGCCAATATGGCAAAATAATTTTCAAAGCATATTTATTAGCTGTTGACAACTACATATAAATGTAAAATGTATCTTTTGTGTGAAATTAAATTTATTAAAAAGTGTTTTATGTATTTACACTTGAATGAAGCTTTTGAGAAGTAGAAAAATTGAGCGTCCAGAACTAAATTCGTATGTGTAAAAGAATCATTCTTTGGAACCTACATCATTGCAGAGTCCTCTCTACCTATGCTTAGCCTTGTTTTCAAAGAGCTAATGTTTCTAAGTTTTTTTTGGTATTAGCCCAAACCGACGAATGTTTATCGGGCCAAATGGTAAAAAGAAGATTTTGGTACTGGAAATTTTCGACACCCCTTTTCACCACCTGGATGAAAGAGATAAGACCACAGCTAGGTATTCACGTCGATCGGGAAAGAATTCTAATGGTTAGAAACCCAAAAATACTCGAAATCACCTTTGACTACCTGCTCTCTTTTTCGAAGCACACAACTGCAATTTCTAATAAAGTACGGAACTGCAATAAAGTCCTCAAATCGCCGGCACCACTTGAATCAAAGACCAGGAATCGTCTCGCTCGTCTCCCTCGTGAGCATACTCCGGACCTGTGCTGCCTCTCCTCATAAGACAGCTTCACCTCAGGCCAGAGTGATTGCTCGACTCGCTGGACTTTCTCGACTTGCTCGAGTTGCTCAACTTGTACACACCATTCTTCCTTTCTTCCTTAGTATCCCTCATAACTTAGACAACTTCCCATCATGTCAACCATCCTGCTCGTCGTGCTCGTGCTCATTTTGCTTGCCTAGCTCATCTCGCTCGCGAGCACACTGCGGGGGCTTCTGTCCCCTTGATACCAAAATTAACTCTCTGGTATCAGTGAGCAGTGGATATCAGTGAGCAGAATACATGACGCAACTAGATCCGAGTGTATACAGACAGGCCATAGACTTGCTACAGGCAGTCTGTTTCAACCTACTCTAACTGCCCGTTTGTGAATGCCGTAAGAGGGGAACAAATACCGGCCATTGACGAGACAGAACTTCAACTGCCACGGGAGAAACGCACAATACTTTCACAACTTTGGTCTGCCTATTGCAATAGAGTCAACTCGTAAATATTTGAGCAGACAACAACAATCCGATCTAAGCAGGGATAAGTAAGAAAATACAAAAACAATAACGAGATGATTGTTAAGAGATGGTTAATTAATCTCTACGCTGTTATGTCAGACAAAACCCCTTACTTTTTAAGAAAAAACATAACGAAAAGGCTTGTTTTTCCATATAGAAAATTTGTATGTCCTACTTTGTGCCGCGCAAGTTGCATATGACCTCCAAAACCTTGGCGACAAGTATTGGTCAAAACGTGGGCCTATCACTATCTTGATCTACACATCTCTGATCAGACACATTATGAGTTGAGTAGTTGGCGTAAAAGCGTTGAAATTCATCTTGAAAACTTCGATGGACAGCCCTTGTGATCTACGGATGCCTTCTGTCAAAACTGCGCCGGCACTTACGCCAAGGTAATCGGGAGTATCTAATAAAGAAATATCTGACTAAGTATAAACCCTGAAAAAAACTACTGCTTTCAGTTTTGGAGCTCTAATACTGGCACTTGATGATGTGGGAATAGGAATATCTAAACTGAAACCGTCTACGAAACTTGATGTTGATGGATTTTTGCCCTTCTCTTCGAGAAATGCCCTGCTCGAGTTTTTCTCTAAAACGCATTTTTAATATGTGTCTTTCTCGAAGAAATTTGGATTTGAAAGTTTTATATTTGAATTTATTTATTGCCATTTCATTACTAATACTCTGAATATTTCTGAACTATGTACATACACCTAGGTATACATATGTATGTGCATACAAATCTCTTAACGCTACACATGTATTATACTTTGATTAATTTTCACTTGCGTATACAAATATACATATGTGTACAAATACATATATATAACTATTTCGAATTGGAATTGAAAAATGTTGCGCTCTTCAAATAATTTCACACACATTTTTTGCAAAATATTTATGTAGCCTCTAATTATGCTTTCAAATATTTTATCAATCAATCGCAGCAGCTGTCAATCAATAATCAAAATAATAATAATGCAACAGAAATACGATTTCTCTTAGTACTTTAGGGTAGGCCAAGTTATTTGAAAAAAAACTTAAAAAAAATTAGACAAGTTGAAGCTTTAATCTTCGTAATATTTCCGTATCATACAAAGTCTAAGCCTAACTAAATACTAATACAGATGATATTGATATAGGTAAATTTTTATACATTGAACAAAAGGTATATTGATAAATCAATGAAAAATGTCAGAACTACAATTTAATTTTGTTAAATTTATGCAAAATTGTCGTTAAATCAATGTATAACTACTGAATTTCTTATATAGTTGCATAATCTTGACATATATGATAGCAAATTTAACAGCCTTTACTAACACACAAAGTCATTTAAAATTGGCCAACCACATTCAAAGAAAATTGCAATTAAGTGAGTTACATTTTTTCAGATCACAAAAACGCGAAATTCGGCTAAATCTCAAAAACTGTTTTACTTTTCTGTATTCCGATTCCGTATTCGGATTCAGTAGAAAATTCTCTATAAAATTTTGTAAAAAAAATGTAATTAAGTGAGTGCACTTTTTTTCAAATCTCAAAAACTCAAAATTCGGCTATATCTCAGAAACCTTTCTACTTTCTTACATTTTAATTTCGCATTCAGATCCTGGAACTCATTTTCTTACGTGTAATTCCTATGGGGAAAACTAAAGGCTCGACGCGGTGCCTCTTACAAATGTTGTAGAGCGGGCAGACACATGAAGGATCATTACTATCCCAAATGGTATAATTTCAGTCTTATTCGTGTAGCATTGCAGGATTTTTTTTTTTGACGTCTAATATACATACACATATATTTCTCTAAAACGAAGCCTAAAGGTATTTTTGGTCTTATGTGCGTTTCTCAATTTGCACACAAAAATACATAAATAAATCTATACAAAATATCCAGCAATTTTTCAAACTCCACATGCAAATATGAATGTAAACATGATATGCCAAATATTAATTTAATGCAACATTTGTGTTTTGACAAATTTGAGATTTAAATTATTCTAGTTATTTGGACTTTACTTTGATACGAAGTAATGGAAGCTAATTAGTTATCTCGTGCCATGAAAGCAACATTTAATTAATAATTTCTAAGCATTTTCTGTAGGAAGTAATAGGCCAACGTATATATCGTATGTATATCACACCCTGAAAGAGTTATGAAGAAAACCAGAATGCCGCCTGAATCATATCAAAGCA
The DNA here is from genome assembly GCF_013731165.1 of Rhagoletis pomonella. Lineage (NCBI taxonomy): Eukaryota > Metazoa > Arthropoda > Insecta > Diptera > Tephritidae > Rhagoletis > Rhagoletis pomonella. Next base: position 44,926,504 of record NW_023458556.1, on the reverse strand, counting down.
AGCTTTCGACATAATGGTGGGGAATTCGATATCAAACGTTTCTCGCTTCGCAGCCCAACAAAAATACATAAACTCTTAACATTCATATGCATATTTACAGAAAAAACTTTGCATATGATTTTATCTGAAAAAAACTATGTAATAAAGTTCACTTTTCCACTTTCATTTCCAAAACTTAGAAAGTAAGAATCCTCTAAGAAATTTCATTAAAATTGCAACTTTTTTACTTAAATATGTATGCACACATGTATGCGATATTATTGAAAGCTAATAAAGATGCTCGTATTCGGCAAAAAGTTGTGTAAAAGTGGAAGGAAAATGTATGAAGTAAAGAAATTTTTTTACTCAAGTTTGCACATACATATTTGAAGTGTAAGCAAAATGATTGGATTTTTTTTTTATGTGAGCAAACTAAAATGCATACGTATCTATATGTATGTCTGTATGTATGCAGGTACGCACATAAGCTAACACATAAACTTTCAACGAGCAATGCTTTCATTTTCAGTTCTTTAAAAATATATACATACCTACATGTACAATCCGACCAACTTTTTGGCTCCACATACTTTGATATTTAACTTTGAAAAAAAATATATATAATACATATTTACACCGATTGTATGTATGGACGAATACTTATATCTGATCATTAAGCATCACTACGATTTGCTTTTGAATGTCAACCATATTGCCTCACTATTATCAAATTATAAAATAGTATTTAAATATAGGGCGACCCATCTATACAATTTTTTATTTTTTTTATTGTACAGGTGTTGAACATTTTGTTCCATAAAAAAATAGATTTTTTTCATGCGTTATATGGCATAAAATGCGCAACAAGAAAAATTTTTCACAAATCAAAGGCAATTTTTAGCGAATTGAAACTTGCACTTTATTATACTAAAATTTAATGGGCTACTGCATTTTTCTAGAAATCGAATTGAAAAATTTAAATTTCGGGAAAAATTTTTCGGCATTCTTTCCCAAATTTTCCCGAGTTCTGTATGAAATTGAAAAAAAAAATTATTCTTGTGGTTTTTGCTAAAAAATAAGAAAAATTTGGTATGGCAAATATATACGAGTAAAATTGTCAAAACGTGAGGGTATGCATATTTTTGACGCTGACTGTATGTAAATACGTATACTTAGATTAATTACACATATGTATGTGAATATCTGCGTCTATGTGTTGCAGCAGATATTGCAAAATTCATTTCGGGGCGAATGTGCAAATTTGGTTGAGTGCACAAATCTGTCTGTAATAGCAAATTTGACCTAACCTCAACCCAACTCTATTACCGCTACGCATGATTCCTGCTTCATCACTACATATGTATGCTGCCCCAAAGCACCCATTATATAAATAGGAGGAGCGTAAAAGACATACATATGAACATAAATACGAATCTACATATAGCGGTTTGTTTTTTGCGCTCTGCTCGGCTCTGATTTGGTGTCTACGATCATGCTTGTTGCTGCTGCTGCCGATAATGATGTTTTTTCCCCCCTTTATTAAAATATTCATATGCGCCCACTCCTAATTATCGTACTCGTGGTTTCATCCGACATACAAGTGTATGAGTAATTAAAATATGGAGTAGACGTATTTCATAGAATTAAATAGGCAAATATGCATAGATATGTGCATACATAATTCTATATTTGAACACAGCCGTAGTCTCAAATGAGTACTAAAAATAAACATACCAAAAATGCGACTAATACACTTTTGGATCAGCCGCAATGGGATATGTGACTAGATCTAATTTTGATTTCTTCGTATTGATGAGACTATTCCTTTTGGTTCGAGCATGTGCTGTGAAGGAAGCACTTACACCCTTTATACCCGAATGGGTATGAAAAATATTCTCACTCGATGAAATTCCAGCCATAGAGCTCAGATTTTCTATGCGAATATTCTGGTTTTGTACCGTCTCTACTAAACCCTGCCTAGATTGGCTCCTCTATTAATAGAGAATTAATGTACAGTAAAGAGAGAGAGAGAGTAGTGTTAGCTGAGCAGGTTTTCGGGAGCAATTAAACAGTGGGTTGGTGTCGTCGAGGGAACCTTCACAAGTAGAACATGTACTAGGTATGTCGGGGTGTAGTCCGGATGAGTTAAGCCTACTACAGTATCCCAAAAAACTAAAGCCGGAATTTTAATGCTCTCACATCCTAGGGTTATTCTGTATTGAACAAATATATGCCTATTTTTTATTTGGATAACAAAAAATATTTCGAGGTCGTAGAAATGGCATAGAATTCTTGAAAATTTATATTTTCTGATCGGAAATCTTCGGGAAACTTCCAATTATAATACCCAATTGTTTATTTAGCGATTTTATAATACTAAAGATTTTTTATTGACCCCCTATTGCATTTTCTAGGGTTTTGGGCCTATAACATATAGTTGCTAAAAAAAACTGATTAAATAAACAAGTGGGTATTATTACTGGGAATCTCCTGAAGAGAAACCAAGTTTCCCTATGGAAAAATATTGATTTTCCAGAATTCTATACCATTTCTACGAAAAGTTGTTTTCTCCCCATATAAAATACATGGAAAAATTTGAGCGTTTTGAGCGGCCTCAAAATATTTATTGATTTCAAAATAAAAAATAGGAGTAAACTTTACCGATATAGCAGAATCCTAGGGGGTGAGAGCATTAAAATTCCGACTCTACTTTTTCACATGCATTTTTGGACCGACCTAATGTATGTATGTATATAATTACACACGACTTTCCAGTTTGCCAGTGCAGCTAATTTCCACCCAACAACAGAACGTAAAATCAAAGCGTAAACTATTAATAGAGTAGCGTCAGGATACAATACATACGGCCTGGCTAGTCGTAAAATATGCGCATGTCGCAATCTGCGATAGCGGGAGGCGGTGCGTGGAACTGCGGTTGTTGCTATCAAGGCAACAAGTTGCTATGCTTGCTTGCAGCGTAACTTCGTACAGATGCAAAACCTTAGAGATGTATGTGTATACACTGTATATTAAACAGCCCCCCACAAAAATATGTTGCGCGGATTTTTTACGATATTCAATGTGTTGTTTATTTATGTCTGGTCGTCAATTGAAAATTATATTAACTTTTGTGTATTGAAAATGTTCGTCATGGTAAATTTTTTCGTTAATTTTTCTGCAGCTCATTCTACAACAAAAACCATGTAAATCAAAATCTCAAAATTTCGAGAACTTCAAGGAAAATTCAACAAATTTTCGGCAAAGTTTCAAAGTTTTTCAATAAGAAATTTTTTATAAATTCAAGTATGCAGTTTTGTAGTTCATTAAATTTTTGTGCACGTTTGAAGCTACTGAAAAGTCCCGTTGATTTTTGGTTATTTTTTTCAGCTGACGATGCTGTACATTTGCTTCCAAAACAAAAAATAATCGATATAATTATGTATGCAAGAAAATGCTCAACACCGTCAGCAAAATAAAATTCTACAAACTCGATGAAATTTTTCAGCAATTTAAAACTGTACTGTATTTTCCTAAGACCAGTATTTTGAAACTGCACAAAACTCGTATTAAAAAATTGGAAATTTTGATGACAATGTATTTTCCTAAATTTTGTCCAAAGTTGGAGATTTTGATTTATAAAAATCAACGAAAAAGTTTACTATTAAAACATTTTAAATATCTCAAAAAAAAAAGTCTATACAAAATACGTTTGTCGGTGACTGTATAAACTTCTAAGACATTTAGGTGGCGTATACGCCCCTGCTACACAATATTTGTGTAATTATATAATGTTCAATTTTTCATTTAAACATATAGCGCCGCATGATTTGCATTAGGCAATCCATTTAAGCAGAGACCGAAGAGAACTGATCCATATTAAACACAATGTAACTTTTTCTATCATTAACCATTTACTTTTTACTTTTTGTGATATATCACTGTAAGAACGCTTTATGTGAGACTAGCAAACAGCCAGCGTGCATCACTGCGAATGAAAAGTATTTTTGTGTTACTTGATACCCGTATTGTATATTTTATTTATTTTATCAATTTAATTAAATACAAATTTTCAGCCAGGTGGCAACTCTCTTTAAAAATATTTTCTGCAGTAAACTTTTTAAAAAACCTCTTGAGTTTTATAAGCAAATTGCAATATTCAATTTATCCTTTCAATTAAATTGAATTCGAATTTTCAAACAGGTGGCAACCTTCCACAAAAATAAGTTTGGCTGTAAGTCTTCTTAAACCTCTTTGTTTTAACAGCCATATTAGAATATTTACTTTATCTTATGAATTTACTTAAACTGCAATTTTCAAAAAAATGTGGCAACTCTTTATTTATTTTTTCTTTCTATATTTAAGTTAGACCTCTAGAAATACATCTTTGAAAACTGGGGGTTTTTGGAAATAAAATTCGCTGAGCTGAGATGAGGTGGGTATGGCTGCCAACTGTACTTAGCTATGAAATGCCATATTGATGACAAAAAAAGTGCCAAATACAAAAATAAAAGTGCCAAAAAAGGTGCCATTATTTTTAACCGACTTCCAAAAAAGGAGGTCATCAGTTCGTCGGATTATATTTTTTTTTTTTTTTTATGTTAACGCATAACTTTGGACCACGTCGATAATTCTTTTTGCATCGGAAAGGTAGTGTCTCAGAGGTGGTCCCATACTCCCATACTAATCTACTACGATCATTGGATCATGAAATATATATTTATATGAGAATTGAAGACGGGTTTTTTTTTGCTAAAAATCACTTGTTAATACTACCCATTTAGCAATAAAACAAGAACCACATTTCTGATACAAAAGTGCAATACCAAAATAAGATATACCAGTTGTATAAACACTTGCATATTACGTAAGCTCCAATCTATTATTATTATTATTGTGGATACCTAAGATCTTTTTACTTCAGTATTTAGACATCTTCAGATACTAAGTATTTTAGTAGTTATATGCTGAATACAAGAAATATCACTTTGTGTACTTCTTTTCGAGATCCTTTTATTTTACGGAATTTTAAATTTGCATATGTATTAACGCATTTTTTTTTTGTGTTTTCCCCGTTTTTCTTTCCTTTGTGTCACAGCAATTTACCTGCCAATTGCAATGCTGCTGTCAATGAAAAATTGGAAAACTTTCCAGCTACAGCACAGCAATGCGTTGCAGACAGACAAGTGTGGCAGCTGTAAATTAAATAAATATCCTTGTAAAACAAGCAGCCGAAACTGACCCAAGCGCAAGCACGCAAAATTTCTTTTAAAACAAAGAAAAAAAGTTCAATTTTCTTAGGCTGTCGAATGTAATGTGGCACAAATGTGAAGTGGCCACCCTGCTGCGGGCTTTGCCATGCGCTTTCGTTTTGCAAGACTGCCTGCCACCCACACAACATAGCCCTTAGTGCAGTGGGGGGGGAGGGGGGCTCACACACGTACATTACGCACCATATTTGCAAAGCAAAGGCTGAAGAGGAAGAATAAAGAAATAAAAAAACAGTTTAAAAGTTATTCACATCAACTTATCACATCCATCTTGCCACTGTGCTGCTTTTCTTTGGCACTCGCAGACTCTTAATGCTTTTTCGTTTTATTTTATTTTTATTTTTTTTTTTTCGTTTATATGGATTAAACTTAGCCGCCTATTTAAACCCGTGTGCGCCAAACGCAGGCAATGAAGTGTCAAAACGGTGCCGCTGCGCCGCATTCGTTCAATGTGTGCGCTCAGCAATCCAAATACATCCATCCACATGTGTGTGCGAAATTAGTTAAGACGCGTTCAAGCGTGCCCACTTGCGACAGACAAGCATAAGTATGTATAAAAAAAAGTAACAAATGCCTTTATAAACTTACCAAGATTTAAACTTTTCAGCCGCTTCCCTCAACTTCCTCCTGAGCAGCCTTTTAAAAATTTGCGCTCTCTCACCACTTGCCACTTGCCACTTGCCACGTGCACGATTTTCACTTTACTTAAGCGGCAGTTAGAGGTATTTAAAGTCTTGACTGTTTTTCTTTTACGCGCTACGATTTCTCCACTTTGCTTCCTCTATTATTTTATGCTTTTTACTCATATTGCTGTTTTTTTTTTTTTTTTTTTTTATGGGTGTCGTCGGCAATTGCCACATATTCGACGTAGTATTTGCCTTCTTACAAATTGAACAACAACTACCACAATTGTCGCTTATTATTGGTGTCGCTGCTGCTTTCTCGTTGGCGTTTAAAGTTAAACCACGATTTATGATTCTTTTAACAACTCTGTGCTTTCTTCAATGTGCCGACGGACTCGCTTCGCCATTGTCAGCAAAGTATGTATGCACATACCTCATCCTCATGCAGTTCTCCCTCTTTTATCAGCTTTCACTTCATTTCGCCCAACTGATGTTGAATTGTTATTTTGTACTGTTCGACTTGGTCGAAGCGCTTTTGTTTTAGCCACTGGCAAACTATGGCAAAGCCCCCGCCGTCGTCTACACTGCCTGACATATGCGCCGTTAAAATGTCTTTCGAGTGTGCGACGGAGTAACAGAGGCGTATGAAGTTTTTGACCAAAGTAAAAAGTACCGAAGGAGGATGGTTCCGTGCGCAGGAGTGGAAATCGTTTGACTGCCATTCACCTGTGAGTAGCCAGAACGGATTCTTGTGCGTACGGTTCAAATCGCAGCTCACAACGTCCGGATATTTATATCCACGTATCCTCTGGGTAGCAACCAACCGCCCGTTTGGGAGCGAGCTAAAGTGAGAAGACGTAAAACTTCGCGGCGCTGGGTTTAGGGCCGCAACGTTAAAACCCCGCCCAATGAAAAATAACATAAAACCTCAGATGAGACTCTCTTTTTTGATTAAGACTACGTCAAACGTATAAGGGACTATCATTTGAGGTATGTACCTTGAATATCCGGACCCTGAATGGGGAAGGTGCCTCTGACATCACCGCCATCGAAGAAATGCGATGGACGGGGCAAAGCAATATAAGCGTGGAGCCTTGTGACGTCTACTATAGTAGCCACGTAAAGAAGCACATACGCGGGCAGTGGAGCCACATTTCCCGCTCATCAAGTACCGCGGCCGGAGAAATAGTCGGATTTCAGCAAGCCCGAAATAACAACTGGAACGATGAGGAGTGTCAAGAAGCTGCAGAAAAAAAGATGCCGCCTACAGGGCCACGCTGCGATCGGGCGCAACGCGAGCCATGTGGGACCGTTATAATGAACTGAAGAGGGAAGCGAGACGTGTTTGCTGCAGTAAGAAGAGAGAGGCCGAAATACGTGAGTGCGAAGAGCTTGAAATACTGGCCAACAGGAAGAATACCAGAGAGTTAGGCGACTTACAGAAGGTTTCAAGACCAGGGCGTACTCCTGTAAGAACAACAATGGCGAACTAGTTACCAATGTTTAGAACGTACTTAAGTTATGGAGGCAACACTTTTCCACCCAACTGCATGGTAGCAGCACTGGAAGTATAGGTGAAGACGAACCCGATGTCCCTGACTATGCGTACGAGTAGCGATTACGCGACTGAAAAACAACATAGCTGCTGGAGCTGTCAGCCTGCCAGCTGAGCTATTTAAGTACGGCGCCGAGGAGCTGATAATATGCATGCATCAACTTTTATGTAGAATATGGTTCACAAGAAAGGCGACCCCGCCGTTCACGCCAACTATCGCGGTATCAGCCTTCTAAGCATAGGACCACAAAGTCTTATCGAGTGTATTGTGTGAAAGACTGAAGCCCACCGTCAACGAACTGTTCGTACCTTATCAGTGCGGCTGTAAGCCTGGAAATCCATCATAGACCAGGTATTCACAATACGCCAAATCTTAGAAAAGACCCGCGAGAAAAGGATCGACACGCACCATCTGTTTTTCGATTTCAAAGCCGCTTTCAATATCACGAAAAGAAGTCTACGCGAAGCTAATACGGCTGTGTAAAATGACGTTGATCAATACCATCAGACCTGTCAGAACTGGGAAGGCACTTTCCTAGCCGTTTGACAACAAACGAGGTTTCGGGCAAGGTGACTCCCTTTCATGTGATTTCTTTAATCTGATGGTGGAGAAGATAATAAAAGCTGCAGAATGGGGCTGGTGGTGAACGAGGACAAAACGAAGTATCTCCTGTCATCAAACAGACAGTCCGCACATTCGTGCCTTGGAACCAGCATTAACACCAATAATAATATCAGCCTTGAAATCCAACGGAGAATCACTCTTGCCAACAAGTGCTACTTTGGACTGAGAAGGCAATTGAGAAGTAAAGTCCTCTCTCGTCGTATAAAGATCACACTCTATAAGTCACCCATCATGCCTGTGCTGGTGTATGGCGCAGAGGCATGGAAAATGAAAATAATTAAAATAAAATTAAATAAAAAATGAACAAGCTTAATTGAAAAAGAAAACAGTTTAATAACAACTAAAGAAATATAATTTTTATAACTAAAAAATATGCTTCTTATTAAAGCAATAAAATTTAAAAATTAATAGAACATTAAACTTAAAAAAAACAAGAATTAAAAAAGGCAAAAAATAAAATAAGTTCCTAAAATTTAAATGAAACTTAAAAAAATATTTTGCTATATAATCTACAAATTAAACGAAAATTTAACTAATAAAAAAAATTTAAAAAAAGAAATAAAAAAATTAATAAAAAAAATCAATTAATAAAAAATTAAATCAATTTCCTAAAAGTTATATTAAATTTAAAGAAAATTTTTTCTTTTTAAAACTAAAAAATCTTAAAATCAAAAGATATTTATTAAAAAATAATAATTTAACTAAAAACGAAGAAAATGTTGCCAAAAATTTTATTTATTTAAAAACTAAACTTTTTTTAAACAAAATCTAAAAATTATATTAAGAAAAGAATAGAATAAATATACGAAAATAAAATAAATTTCTAAAAGTAAAATGAAATAAAAAAATATTAATGCATACTACATATATGTATTTTCCTTTTTGAAACAATAAAATCTAAAAATTCAAAGAATATTCAATTTAAAAAAGAAAAAAAATCAAATAAAAAAATTCCGCTGCCTAAGGACTCGCCCCGGGACCCTAGAATGACACGCCAGGGCTTTGCTCACTCGGCCTTTACGTCTGTTGGAGCAGCGCGACCAAAATGGCGTACAAGTTCTTTCTGTCAAAAGAGCTTTTTTGTAAGACTTTCGTGCTAGAATAAACAAGGGCTTTCAAGCTATCGTGCCTACTGTCTTCCGAAAGACTTTCAACTATCTGCCCTATAAGCCTTGACTGCTTTAAAGACTTCTGCAGACAGAGTCACATACAATGAGAATATGTGAAGTTGTCTCCATGGTCAAGTGACAAAACCTAAAAGATCATTCAGCCATATCCTTGTCCTTTAAGGATATATGTTGGTATACGTTGTTTACCTTTTGGGAAGATAATTGTGTATTGGAACCTCTTCATGTTTTACCCACTCAGCCCAGAGTTTGGTGGCGTAAACTTCCATCTGAAATATGCTCGGTGTAACCCAGTGTGGCCAAGTTACCTTAGGCTGCCCTGATGAATCCTAAAAGGGGCTTGGTTGGCGAATTATTTATAACAAAGAGTAGGACCATTGGAGCTTTAAAATAGATTAATCTTTACCTGGTTAAAGCACATTAACAGAGAACATCTTCTGAAGTTTTATGATCTTTAATGCAGAGCCGACATTCCGACTGTGTGGCCACATATATTCTTTGCAAGTGGAATCACAGTCCGTTGTGACCAATCAGATACTCACAAAGTAGCCTGATGACATTTCTATGTTCTATGATAATATGCTTTCTGTGGAAAGCATAGCCGAAGAGCCTGGCCCACCGACACACACAAACTTTAAGAAAAA
>NW_023458556.1:44915358-44916584 GCF_013731165.1 Rhagoletis pomonella | reverse complement strand
TGGCCCACCGACACACACAAACTTTAAGAAAAACAGATTTGACGTTGCGAGACTGGTAGCAATTTTTACTGGGCATTAGCCGGTTGCAAAGGCTACAGAGCACCTTCTTTGCAGGTTTCCAGTTGAAATGAGGAGCAGGATTACCTTGCTACAGCATATGAGTTCATATCCCCACAAGAACTCTCTGAAATAATCATCCACAACATACTCAAATTTATCAGCCACGCTGGTTGATTCTAGCAAATACAGTAACAGTTTTTGCGACTAACCTAACCCTAGCCTAGGGTACTCAGTAAATGATATCAAGCAGTAACCGTTATATATGTTCATTTTGGAGTTAGAAAGTACAACATTGTATTCAGTTTTCAGAACAGTTTTAAATGAAAACAAGTAAGAAAGTCTAAGTTCGGGCGGAGCCGAACATTAAATACCCGGCGCAAGTATTAAATATATGTTTTCCACCTTTCCGAAAGCTACCGCTACATGATAAGCTGGGGTGTATACATTTTAAGTAAATTAGCGTCCTTAAATTTCGAAATGTTGAAATTTCAAGCATTTCTGAAATTTACCGTTATATGAAAAGCGGCCTCAATTTTAGTCCGATTTCAACAATTTTCACCGGTTTGCTTTTATGTGGCAAGCACAATAACCATACCGAGCTTGGTACAAATTGCTAGAACGGTTAGCGAGATACATATATGTGATCACAAGTGGGCGGTGCTACGCCCATTTTCCAAAATTTTGTCATAAACGTATTTCTTGTTGCAATCATCAATTTTGAATAAATTAGCTTCAATATTTACTGATTTATCGAAGATTTTGTATTTCTCGAAATTACCGTTATATGGGATGTGGGCGTGGTTATTGTCCGATTTTAGAAATTTTCGGCCATTTGGTATGCTGTACCAGGACCAACAACTGTGCCAAGTTTGGAAGAAATTGGTGTAGCGGTTACCAAGATATACACATGTAACCATAAGTGGGCGTGGCTACGCCCATTTTCCAAAAATTTATAAAATTCATGTTTTCCGTCTGAAACTCATTGTAAGTATCAATTTTGAGTGAATTATCTTCAGTAGTTACTAAAATATCGCAGTTTTCGTATTTGTTAAAATTACCGTTATATGGGAGGTAGGCGTGGTTAATGTCCGATTTCGCCTATTTTCAATACCATCCGTCCTACGCCCAAAAGAAGTTCACGTACCAAGTTTCGTTAAGATATCTCA
>NW_023458556.1:44910876-44915258 GCF_013731165.1 Rhagoletis pomonella | reverse complement strand
TTATACTTTTTAGTTCTTTTTGTAATAAAAGCGTGTTTTTAGTTTTTCTAACTATAATATTATTCTGTGTAAACTCCCAACCGTCCTAAGGACATCCTTTTCCAACATCTCAGACTTCTTCTTTTCCCACAGTCAGCAGGCTTCTTAACTCCATGTCGTCTAGCGGTAAAGCGCAAACAGGCTGCTTCCAGCCCCACTTTCATCTTTGCTAGAAGACCATGCAGAGTTCATTCTTAGGATTTTCCATTGGGGTATGGAAATTGGTGAGTACTAACCGAACTGCCTATTAAAACATTTTATATAATAAAACTTTCGGTCGTACACTCGCTGATCTTCAGCGCGAAGGATGTCAAGCTGATTGGTTTGAAGCTTTCTGATAGCGCATAATGATCCTATCCTATGAAGTCTTTGCCAACTTTTTTAGACAGTGGGAATGGCGCCAAATTCCATATGGGGCCTAGAATCTCTTATCAGAGCCATTAAAGTCCTATCAACTCCACTGACTTCGCGGTGATGCAATATATCAGTTTTTTTGTGGCTCTTTCTGTGATGATATCCATTTTCAATAGATTTTTCGGGAGAGGAATGTAAGTGTCCAGCAGCGAAGTGGGAGCCATCTTATGCAAATAACTTAAAAGACTTCCTTTTCACGTTATCGCTGCGGAATTCTTGAAAAAATCTTGATATTTCAGCACAAATTTTCCTCTTATATTCCTTCCGCACAGTGCTAAGTATAAGTATACGGGACTAACCCTTGTTGTGGTTGTTGTAGTGGTACTACTAAGCCCCGCCCCTTTCTGTTTGTTCATCAATCGTTGTAGTCAATCTCAACTAACGGTAGGCCCAAGAAACGGACAGTTTTGACAGTTTCGGATCACAGGGAAAGGGTTTTAGTTGAGGTGGGATTGAGCTGGTATGCGAAGAGTTGGTTGGTATGGTGCGGAGAGTCTCAACGTGCCGGACACTCATTGAGATTATTGGGGTCGAGTCTCAATAGGTAGCTGTTTGGATGGCTGCAATATTCAGACCGTAACTGAGCGGGTCTCGCTTGGCAATTCAAGCTCCGTGTCTGTTACAGGTGCGTAATGGGCTCCGATCATGGCATTCATAGGCCGTGAGTTGAGGTAGCTGGTGACCAACTCCCTATGAATGCCGTTGGTTACTTGTCGATACGTTGTCGGGTCCAGTGGCTGGTCAATGAATGTCTGGGCCGCGTCCATCTATACGAATAGGTGCCCTCACACGTGCCTGAGCAGAGACTACTCCTCGATCAAAAGTATGTTTGGGTTCTTTAATTAATGGAATTAACTAATTCAAATATGTAACACAGTATAGGTAAGAAATGGGTGTATTCGAGGTGCAACTAATGCGGCAGTGTTACTCTTTTATGAATGAGTATCACGTTCTACGCGAAAATTTGGGCGAACAAAATTTTGACAATCAGTTACTCATCATTGGCAAATCAAAAGCAACGTACAAATACTATATATTATTTATATATTATACTGCGCAATTTCTGCAATATTTTGGAAAAGTTTAAGGTGAGCATCAGCAACATGTCATCAGGAAAGCAACAAGTCTGCAATATTGCGGTAATTATTACGTAGCTCGAATGCACCCCATGTAATAAAACTACATTTTTGTAATAATAACAGTATTAACTTGGAGTAAATTAGCGTCCTCAATTACTGAAATATCGGAGATTTCGTATTTTCAACGCACTTCTTTTCATACCAAGTGCACCGAGTTTGGTACAAATTGATAAATCGTGTACCGAGATATACATTTGTGGTCAAAAGTGCGCGGCGTCACGCCCATTATCCAAAAAATTATAATAAATAATTTTATTTAATGCTAAGAGGTTATTCCAGGAATCGATTTAGAGTGAATTAGCTTCAGTAGTTTTAATTTATCGCAGTTTTCGCGCTTCTGTAAATTACCGTTATATGGGAAGAGGGCGTGGTTATCGCCCGATTTCAAGAATTTTAGTTATGTTAGATATAGCCTAAGCAAGGCTCGTACCGAGTTTGGTACAGATTAGTGAAGCGGATACTGAGATACAGCATTTCATCATAAGTGGGCGGGGCCACACCCATTTTCTAAAAATTTAATAATCGTAGATTTAACTAAATTGATATTTATCTAAATTTAAACGCTTGTATAATAATAATAATAATAATAATAATAATAATAATAATAATAATAGATTGGCGCTAACACATATGTTAGTGTTTGGCCGAGCTTCTCCTCCCATTTGTGGCGTGCGCCTTGATGTTGTCACACAAAGCGGAGGGACCTACAGTTTTACGCCGACTCCGAACGGCGATTATATTTTATTATTATTTTATGAGAAGCTGGTTTTCATGGCAGAAATACACTCGGAGGTTTGCCATTGCCTGGCCTTATATACCACCTATGTAAAAGAAAATAAATGTTTATTCCAAAATATATAATATAGTTGGGTTCGCCTTACATTCCCGCAGATTTCTAGCAACAGTACCGAAAGGTCCTAGAAAACACGACTTTTGCTAATATATCGAAAACTATTTATTTGTTAAATTAAATGGATTCTTATTCTAGTTCAGCGGCCTCAAATTCATCTAAAAAGTTTAATTTAAGTGTTAGAATAGATCTAAAGTAGTTGCGTTTTTAGATTTTTCCTTAATGCATTTTCTAAGTTAAGAAATACCACTTATCTGCCATTTTCTGCGGGCAGTCTTTTCACACTATATTAGCCAAATTTCTAAGCTTTCAATTGAACAAAGAATAATTACGCGATCACTTCTATTTTCGTTACATTTAAATTGAACTTCTGCTTAATAAAATTATTGAAAAAAATTTACCCTTAAATGCATTATTACCTTCTGTATGCGGATCCATCACTACTTTTTAAGAATATAATGCAGAAATCAAAATATTAACTTAAAACCGTCACGATCATTTTAGAGAGCGAAAATTTATTTATAAGCAGCGTTAGAATATTCTGTTTCCGGTCAACGGCGAGCGTTCGCTGTGCAAGTTGGAAAAGTGAAGGGGGCTGGGAATGTTATTTGGAATGTTCTCTATCGAAAGTGACTATTTTTTTAAGTTTTCTCCAAAATTTTGTCAAATTGGTTTTTGGCCGCCTAAATCGTTGGAATACCCCTATGTGCGTCTGTGACATCCCGCCATAAACTGCTTGTTTAGCATTTTTTATGCTCCCTTACGGGGAGCATTTGCGCCTCGCTGTGCAGGTGGTGCTCTGGCGACATCAGAAGGCATCCTGTCGCTGTCCGGAGTGCAACAGTCTGACATGTCTGTATCTTCGTCCACTGCATCCAATTAGTCCCCGGCGACCAAACAGGCGCAGCGTAGTTCAGAACCGACCGGTCAATTGCCTTGTATGTTACCAGCAAAGTTTCTTTGTCTTTAACCCAGGACCTTGTTGCGCTCTGTACTTTGTTAACAACTGCTGTTGTGTGCGCGGAGAAGTTTTTCACCATAGGAATTGGTGTGCCATCGGCGTGAATTCCTAGTTGAAGCCTGAGCTCCTGCGTCCAGCTGGTGAAGAGGGTCACCTTTGATTTCGTTGGGGAGAGTGTTAGACTCCTTGCGGTGAAGAAGCGAGAAAGGTTCAAGAGATAGCCATTTACTTTTGAGCAGAGGTCATCAATTCTATTCTCTGACGTCAATATTGAGTAGTCGTCAGCGTATGAGATCAGGGAAATTTCCTTCGGCGGCTGAGCGAGCTTCGGCACCCAATAGGCTTTGATTCCTAGGAGAAATTTCATAAACAATTTCTCATGAAAGACCATTTGTTTTTGGCAAAGGTTCGTAAATTTTTGTTTAGATGGAGTTTGAAATATTTTAGCCTTGGCTTTATAGAATCTTTAAAAGTAAAAATTTCTGCTACCAAAGATCTCTTGATCTTCATTTCAAAGACCGATAGCAACCAAAATTGAGAAGGGTTTGAATAATACCTTCTTTGCCAATATCTACAGAAGTGTTGATCCTTTAGTTAAAAAATAAAATAAGCTATCAGTATCAATAGTTTGAGAGTTTATGGGCTTCGTACGCGTGAAATTCATTTCCAAAAAAAAATTACGTAAAATATATATTTTTTTTTATAAAAACTCAGACTATTAAAAAAAAATTAGGAATTAAAGAAGACTCTTGCGATCGCTTTAAGTTTTTTGATCCACACAACAGACAATCCATCAGCGCTCTATGGGAATTCATTCTAGCCACTAGTGGATTTTTTACCCCTTAAATTGCAAGGTGTGTCATAGGCAAACAAATAAACATGGATATATACCTGGTCAATATGTATTTGTGTACAATTCCAAAGCCTACAACATAAATAATATTATAGTTAAAAAAACTAAAAACACGCTTTTATTACA
>NW_023458556.1:44909409-44910776 GCF_013731165.1 Rhagoletis pomonella | reverse complement strand
ATATGATTTTCACCTTTCCGAAAGCTACCGCTACACGGTAAGCCCAGGTGTATCAATTTTGAGTAAATTAGCGTCCTTAAATTTCAAAATATTGACGTTTAAAGCATTTCTAAAATTTACCGTTACATGAAAAGCCATAATTTTAGTCCGATTTCAATAATTTTCATCGTTTTGCTTTTATGTAGCAAGCACAATAAAAATACCGAGTTTATTACAAATTGGTAGAACGTTTACCGAGATACATATATGTGATCATAAGTGGGCGGTGCCACGCCCATTTTTCAAAATTTTATTATAGACGTATTTCCTGGTAAGGAATTGTTGAAAGCATCAATTCTGAATAAATTGGCTTTAATATTTACTGATTTGTCGAAGATTTCGTATTTCTCCAAATTACCGTTATATGAGATGTGGGCGTGGTTATTGTCCGATTTTAAAACTTTTCGGAGATTTGGTATCCTGTACCAGGGCCAATAACTGTGCCAAGTTTGGAAGAAATCGGTGCAGCGGTTGCCAAGATATACACATGTAACCATAAGTGGGCGTGGCTACGCCCATTTTCCAAAAATTTATAACATTCTTATTTTTCGTCTAAAAATTATTGTAAATATCAATTTTGAGTTAATAATCTTCAGTAGTTACTAAAATATCGCAGTTTTCGTATTTCTGAAAATTACCGTTATATGGGAGGTAGGCGTGGTTATTGTCCGATTTTGCCCATTTTCAATACCATCCGTCCTACGCCCGAAAGAAGTACACGTACCAAGTTTCGTTAAGATATCTTAATTTTTACTCGAGTTATCGTGTGCACAGACGGACGGACAGACGGACGGACGGACGGACAGACAGTCACCGCTTAATCGATTTCTCTTTTTATTCTGATCATTTATGTATACATTTGTCTATATCTATCTCGATTCGTTTTGCCTGTTACAAACAACCGTTATGTGAACAAAGTTATAATACCCTTGTGCACAAGTGCGCTCGGGTATAAAAACGGCAAACATTTTTTTGCTATCACACGATTGGTAAGTACAATATAGTGAACTTTTATCGAGAAACTTGTACAAATTGTTTGTCGTGATTGGCATTGACTGTTTTTATGATTTTTAATGTAAAATTGAGTTTTTTTCTAATCTTTTTTTATCGGTACAGATTTTAAAGAAAAACTCGTTGCGTTCATAAAATTACGTTCAGGAGAAATACCGGAAAATTAGATTAGAATCAATCCTTAAATTATTATTCACTTGGACATTTCATTTCATAAAAGATTTCAGAAAAACGAAAATATTTCAATTCAGACATATCTATCTATAACAAGTAAGAAAGTCTAAGTTCGGGCGGGGCCGAACATTAAATACCCGGCG
>NW_023458556.1:44907245-44909309 GCF_013731165.1 Rhagoletis pomonella | reverse complement strand
CACCTCTTTCTGTAACATCGTTAGTTACATTCAAACTTGAAAAAAAACATGCGAGCTTCTGTAAAGTCTTTTCGCAAATTCCAGGTTCCAGGATCAGAGTGTATGAAACTGAATTCCAATCTAAATCTTTCAAAGAGTTTAATAGTATTCGGAGTAACGAAATCGCTCAAATCTTTTTTTAACCAGTTATTGAGGTCATGCGATGTTAATTCTAGGCGTTGTAACCCGGAACCCTCCATTGCTCTTGAAGAGGCTGATTCACTCCGGGAGGTCTTTGTCAAAATCTTTTTCACCATTTTACTTTTAACTGAAAGGTGCACACCATCACCTAAGAGTGCTAATCCGGTTAGCTTCTGACTTGTACCATAAATGTCCACTGAATTTCTTTAAGGCCGTATTGGAAATTAAGTTATCAGTCTTCACATAGAGTTTCAAATCTAATAAAAATTGAAAGCCGTTTCGAGGCGCATTTATTACGTCACTTACAGTAAACCAGTACTTTACGTAGAATACATCAATAAGTACACTCACTGCTGTCAATCCTTTTTCTTCCTTGGTTATTACCTTTATTTGATTCTTAAACATGATAATTTTGAGCGCGTAAATTGTTTTTGACAGGAAAGCAACTTCTCTTGAAATTTTAGTAGAATAACGTCGTTTGGCTGTTTTTTGGAGCGATCCCCATTCGACATACAAACGTTTCAGCTGACTTACAATACAACTTTTCACTCGAGTAGGAATACGCACTTTTTC
This sequence comes from Rhagoletis pomonella, assembly GCF_013731165.1. Taxonomy (NCBI): domain Eukaryota; kingdom Metazoa; phylum Arthropoda; class Insecta; order Diptera; family Tephritidae; genus Rhagoletis; species Rhagoletis pomonella. The sequence continues at coordinate 44,908,556 of NW_023458556.1, read as the reverse complement.
CCATATTTGCATTATATCCTTCCCTGTGAAAGAGTATGCTGCAGTTTGAGATCCCTTGCCAGGTTTTGCACGTAACTTATTGATTAACAGCTTCAAAACTTGCAGGTTTGAAGGTAACCTCGCCCCACTTAGTTTATCTTCTGTGTGATGAATTAAATAAATACTCTGCCTCAATTTCTTTTAACCGCACTATTGACAAATGAAAAAAATACTTTCTTACTAGTAACGTTGAACAGATCGCGATAATTCTTTCACTAAACTAATGGCACTATTTTATTAGTAAGACGCTACATTTATATTTGTTCAAATCAGTGAAGGTGTTTTGTATAGAGGCAAGTGTGTTATGTTAACGGTTGCCATAAGATAGAAAGAGACAAACTTATGTGCTGTTGCCAATGTTGACGTTTAACGCTGGGATATATTTATACACAATGAGTGGAACTTCCAACATGCACAACAGTTGCCACGAAGTTGGACTATAAAGAAAGTAGTTATTAGTTTTTGCAAACCAAAATTTGAATAAAAAGGAATGATTTAAAAGGCCTTGTGGCAGGGTCAAAACTTAAAGTACAGGTTCAATTCTTCGCACGGATAATCTTAAACTGAAGAGGAACAAAATTAAAAGACTTCTCGATATAAATTGGAAAGTTGATTTTTAAGGGACACCCTAATGTACATGACTAGGTTAAGCCTCAAACAAGGAAGGAGCTAAAGTTGAGTATGTAGTAGAAGAAAGGGCTAAATGCAGAGATTAAAATAAAAGTAAAGAAATCTTAACATAAACACAAAGTGTAAGGTAAATTTAAATACTTAATATAATAGAAAATCTGTGGGTGGATATTTAGATAAAGAAAAAAATACAGATAAAGATCTGTAATTTTCAATCATTCTTGAAACCATAAAACCTCTTCTCATAGAGAATAATAACTTTCCAATGGTGTGCTTTGTTCGGTTAGCTGCAATTGTCAAACGAAGGCGGACAAAATTTACAATTTTAGAAATGTTAAAATTTTTAATTTTTCAGAAGTTACAGTGTGCTATTGCAACAATTTCTTTAATATCACCTGCAACGCAACTGTGCTCTTTAAGATTCCTTAACCATAGCCAACAGCAAGAAAAATATACATCTCACTTTTAGAAATACTCGTATAATATCTACGATCAATCGCCTTAGAAGTTAAGCTACATACATCTATATATATAAAATTAAGTGGCAAAACTTCCTGTTCGCATACTCCTCCTAGACGGCTTGCCCGATATCAAAGAAATTTTCAGGGGTGATTGGGGTCTGTGTGGAGGGTGCACATAAGA
>NW_023458556.1:44905421-44907235 GCF_013731165.1 Rhagoletis pomonella | reverse complement strand
ATGAAATTTTCAGGGGTGATTGGGGTCTGTGTGGAGGGTGCACATAAAATGAAATTTTCAGAAGTGATTGGGGTCTGTGTGGAGGGTGCACATAAGAAATTTAATGTGTGTATCATTGCACGTTTTGCAATTAATTCTGTTTGGCTTTACGTGTTTTTTTGGATTTGTATTATTGTTTTGCCGCAAGATTGGCAGTCCTGCCTTTTACTAATAAATAAACAGAAACAGCTGGCGAATGTTTACAATTATTAAAAAACATTGACAACAATTTAATTTATAATCTTATAACTGAGTCTACTATCGCACCCATTCCTCAAACATGTATTAATTCAATATTCAAATAACGTATATTTATATAATTTGAAAAAATCTCCCTACTATACAAATATGTACAGCAATATTAACTAACTAGCGAATACCCGGCGTGCTTCGCTGCGCCTTAAAAGTAATTTTGTTTTGTTACTCCCCCTCACAACATTTGAAAATATTAGTTAATATTGCTGTACATATTTGTATAGTAGGGAGATTTTTTCAAATTATATAAATATACGTTATTTGAATATTGAATCAATACACGTTTGAGGAAAGGATGCGATAGTAGACTCCAGTTATAAGATTATAAATTAAATTTCCAAGAGAAAGCCGGTTCTTTACATATTTTCTAATTACCTTCGAAAATATATTAACTCAAAAAAATAAAATAAACAATGCTTCATAGATCGATTTTTTTTAAATCTAACTTCATAAAGTTCTTTAAAAATATTTTGTAAATGAGGCCATAAGAGCTTAGGGGGAGAGTTACAACACAAAAATACATATAAGGCGCAGCGAAGCACGCCGGGTAATTGCTAGTATATGTATATGAAATATTCACCGTCCAGACAGTGGCTAGACTTAAAAATTATATCAGATTAAAAAAAAAATTTGGTTAATTTATCAAATTTAGTCACAACTAATTAGTAGAATTAAAACAATGAAAATTTAAGCAGCAGGATAACTTACTCAGTTTTATGTGGTTTTGTTCTTTTTCAAAACGATATGCGTGTAGATTAAATGACATTGAAAATGTAATTAATGTTTGTACATTACCTAATACGTGTGCATGCATATTTACACTTACTTCTAATGCTTTTTTGGATGTAACGAAATACGAGTTGGTTTGGCTTAGCTGCTGTTGGCAACTAACTGCCACCAAGCAAAAGATACTGTGCACTTGTGTGTACATACATATGTATGTATTATGTGAAACGTACTAAAGTTACTTTACCGCAATGTGCATACCTCCATATTGACATACATAGCTATAAGAGAAATGATACACACATGTACCACACGCACCAAAATTGTATTTGCTGTCTTTAATATAATTCTAAGTAAACTCATTGGGCAACAATAGAATCCTTCAACAAATACATTTGCAATTTTTCACCACATAACATATGTAGCAATTGCCACGTGCCCACATAGTTATGTTTATATATTTATGTATAGATGCAAGTATGTAAGAATATGCGCATTAGGATGCCTCCCCAAAAAGAAAGTTGCTGTTTCTCCATTATTATATTTGATCTATTTTTTTTTTTTTGTATTCCAAAATATTCGGATTTTTTTATCATCGTTCGTGATGTAAATAATTTGGAAAAAATCTATCACCCAAATTCATAAAAAATAAAGAAGAATTTAACGCTTCATAAATAGAAAATTTGTATGCGTTCCAGGTAACTTCGGGTAAAAACCTGTAAAACTGTCAAATAACAAAATTACTCTCACCTGGAACGCGAAAACCCACTTTTCCTGTAACTACTTCCATTTTT
>NW_023458556.1:44902443-44905321 GCF_013731165.1 Rhagoletis pomonella | reverse complement strand
TCAGAGTCGGATGGAATGGTTCTGAAAAAAGTTATTCCATGGGAAAGTTAAAAGATTTAAATATTCAGTTTCCGCTGCTTTTCTTTCCTTCAAAGTCAAATAGTGAATTGGCAGGTCCCTGAAACTTGCTCGCTTATGAATCACACACGTTTCTGGTGACAAAATCAAAGTTTTTTGAAAGTATTTAATTGACTAGGTAATCGTTTCAAAAGTTCTTCGATTAGGGTGATTAAAAATGTTTGTGTTTTAATATGCTTCCTAAGTCAAGTTAATCGCGTAGTTCATTAGCCTCTTCTGTAAAATTATCGTGAAAAACTAAGTTTTGTATATTTTTATAAGTGGAAAGAATTTACTTGAAGGGAAAAAATCGCCACGGCGATTTCATAAATTTTTACGCGCAAATATCCAAAAAAAACTCGCCAAATTGGCGCAAAATCGCCAAATCTGGACACTCTGCTCACAAAAACCATCCTATAAAGTCAAATTGAAAAAAAATTTATGAAATTCGAATCGTTTGTTTGTTTATTTTTTTTTACACTATTTGACATTGCTCACACAAGAACCATCCTATAAAGTCAAATTAAAAAAAAAAAACAAGTAAGAAGAAGAGAAAGTCTAAGTTCGGGACATTAAATACCCGGCGCAAGTATAAAATATATGTTCTTCACCTTTCCGAAAGCTACCGCTAGATGGTAAGCCGGTGTGTATCAATTTTGAGTAAATTAGCGTCCTTAAATTTCGAAATATAGAAGTTTCAAGCATTTCTGAAATTTACCGTTATATGAAAAGCGGCCGTAATTTTAGTCCGATTTCAATAATTTTCAAAGTTTTGTTTTTATGTGGCAAGCACAATAAAAATACCGAGTTTTCTACAAATTGGTAGAACGAATACCGATATACATATATGTGATCATAAGTGGGCGGGGCCACTCCCATTTTCCAAAATTTTACCATAAACGTATTTCTTGGTAAAGAATTGTTGCAAGCATCAATTTTGAATAAATTAGCTTTAATATGTACTGATTTATCGAAGATTTTGTATTTCTCTAAATTACCTTTATATGGAATGTGGGCGTGGTTATTGTCCGATTTTTTAAATTTTCGGCCATTTAGTATGCTGTACCAAGGCCAACAACTGTGCCAAGTTGGAAGAAATTGGTGCAGCGGTTACCAAGATATACACATGTAACCATAAGTGGGCGTGGCTACGCCCATTTTCCAAAAATTTATAATATTCTTATTTTTCGTCTGAAAATTATTGTAAATATCAATTTTGAGTGAATTATCTTCAGTAGTTACTAAAATATCGCAGTTTTGGTATTTCCGAAAATTACCGTTATATGGGATGTGGGCGTGGTTATTGTCCGATTTTTAAAGTTTTCGGCTATTTAGTATGCTGTATCAAGGCCAACAAATGTGCCAAGTTTGGAAGAAATTGGTGCAGCGGTTACCAAGGTATACACATATAACCATAAGTGGGCGTGGCTACGCCCATTTTCCAAAAATTTATAATATTCTTATTTCTCGTCTGAAAATTATTGTAAATATCAATTTTGAGTGAATTATCTTCAGTAGTTACTAAAATATCGCAGTTTTCGTATCTCTGGAAATTACCGTTATATGGGAAGTGGGCGTGGTTACAATCCGATTTCGCCCATTTTAAATACCAACCTACCTTGGATTAAGGGAAACCTACATACCAAATTTCGTTGAGATATCTCAATTTTTGCTCGAGTTATCGTGTACACGGACGGACGGGCAGACGGACAGACGGACGGACAGACAGACATGGCTTAATCGATTTCTCTATTCATTCTGAGCATTTATGTATACATTTGTCTATATCTATCTCGATTCGTTTTGGCTGTTACAAACAACCGTTATGGGAACAAAATTAATATACCCTTGTGCACAAGTGCGCTCGGGTATAAAAATATGAGTTTCTAATCGTTTCTTTATACATATTTTTTTACACTGTAGCACAGTGTTGTCCAACCGATAGTTCGCGTGCGCCTATTAGCTTGCGGCCTGTATTTTATGCACCCCCAAACAAAAAGATGGACACAAGAATACTCTGTATCGAACTAAGCCATTTCCGGTTGCGAAAGTGTCGATTGAGAATGAAAATTGTAAAATTTAAATGAGAAAGCTTCAAAATTTAAAGTTATAATAGCCAATCAATTGTAAATAAATATATTTCTGAAATCCAAAGACATTAATGAAGAAATTCTCAATGACCATGTAGATAAAGCTCTCCGGCTTGGCCTTTTTAAGTGATATAATTGCAAAACTAAATATTCTCACTAAAAGGTTTCAGAAATTATGACTGCATTCTAAGCGTTTGTGGCATATAAAAGAGGCTGTTGGCAGAGAAAAACTGTCACCTTTCCCCGTTGTTTGCTCTTCTTTTGGATTCGGAAATTGGCGCGGGGTACAACCCAGCGCATTATGTGGAAAAATTCCTTCATTTACGATCGAAATACGACAAACGATCCGTAACTAACAGTTTCTTCGCGTCAAACGATGTGGGGACTTTTAATGCGATGCAAAGTTTTTTGTTTGTTACGGTCTTTAGCATTTCAGTTAACAATGTTAGTAAAAGATTTTTTAGGGGACGAAATGTTCTCTATGGAACCAGTTTTATCGTTTTCCAAAAAATCGATTATGAATCATAATGAAAAAACTGCTTTGCAAATTAAGACGAAATTGTTGTTGTCACATTACAACGATTGTTCTTTACTTAAATATGTGCATTCCTTTATTTAAGCTAGCTGCATAAATTTTACTAATAAATCAATAAGACGTCCATAAATCTAGCTGACCCAAGTCGGCAAAAATCAATAAAAATTAGCTAGGAATTAGGTGTCTTTTAGGTGTT
>NW_023458556.1:44877245-44902343 GCF_013731165.1 Rhagoletis pomonella | reverse complement strand
AAATCCCCAATCGGCGTTCTTGCTTTATACTGCAGCATAAACCCCCGCACTCTCATGAAATACTCAGCCCATGTGTATATTCAGTCTGCACTCAAATACGCACACAAGTACACCCGGGTTATAAGAGCGGCTCAAATAAACAAACAAAGAAGCACTCAATACTCTGAGCATCTGCTGCAATCAACAACCGTTAAACCATCCACGCAGTCATTATGATATCATACGCAATATATACAGAACATGTGTTACACACATACATACTACATGCGTTCATATTTGTATATATTTATTTGTGCAGAAAAGAAAAACAAAAATGGTAAATCTACACTGTTGCTGCATGCGCCTTAACCATCCCTACTGCCCACCCACCACCTTCTGCACGCACGTAGCCACATGCCCGCCAACATTACCACCGTCAGCACTACCACAGCTGCAACCATTGGCACACACAAACAACGCCACCATCACCACTACCAACCAACGCATGATTCGATACATTAATGTTGTGTACCCATAAGTATTTATTTTCACTGGGAGCATATGCGCCGCCAGCGCACAATGGGCAGAAACGAGACCCTGTGGTCAAATTAAAATATCGGATTCACCTTTTCGGGTGATTTTTTTAATATAAAGATTACTTGTAGTTCAACAAGTAAGATTTCACTTTTCAAGCAAGAATGAGTAAAATTCTATAAAAAAATTTGTATATATTAACTTTTTACCTTAACCTTAACCATAACCTTAACCTTGACTTCAGCTGAACTCAAAGAAGTTCCACTTCAAAAATTTCATTAAGTTTCCCTTTAAATATATATATTTACCTTTAATTAAAAAAAAAATAAAAATCACCCAAAAATCTTAATCCCAAGAGGGGATATATTATTTTGACCACAGGGTCCCGTTTCAGCCCACTGTGCGTCGCAACTGCTGCTCAGCTGTTTGCTGCTTTTGTTATTTTTGATTTTATTCTTAAGCTCCTTCTTCCCATGCTACTCACTGTCCTACGCACACATACTTACATACTTAAGCATTTACGTGCGTACAGGCATAGAGCCATGCCACTTTAAAGAAGGATAACGCATATAAAATATTGGGAAAATTTCACTTTCTTATTTGTTTTCGTTCTTGTTTTTTTTTTTTGATATTTTGTTTACCTTTTATTTATTTCACATTTACAAGTGAAATCTTAGCCGACGACTGGCGTGGGCACACTCGACGAAAACAACAGCAGTAACCACAATGCCAGCACCAGCAGCGGCTTCCGTCTTCGCCGTTGTTTTTTTGCAGAAGCTTTAAGCAAAGCATGGCAGATGAGAATGATGTGGTATGTGAATAACAAAAACAAAAAATAAGTTTAATAATTGGAGCAGCAAGCAATTCTACAGTTGACATTTTAAATAGGCAGAAATTTAAAAAGTTTTTTGTATACGCAAATTTAATGCATTCAAGCTTTATTCACACACAGATATTTAAATACATGTGTACCGGGATACCGGCCATTTTTAGGTCCCGAACATTTTCGGGATTTATAATTTGTGCTGATGGCATTAATAGAAACTCCTTTTCTTGACCAGTATTGGTAATATTTCTTTAGTAAATAATACTTTTTATAAATGACTAGCTCATTATATAGTATATAACACCGTGCGATAGTAAATTTTACACACAAAAAACAATATATTCCCGAAAGCATGGGCCAAATAAAGTAAAATTCCAAAAAATTCTGTAGAATTTAAACAGATTCAAGTTTTTGGTGCAGAATGACTAGTAAGTATTGAAAATATCCTTTTAAAATTTTATCCTTGAAATTTCGCAATATTTGTTTTTGAAAAAATTATATGTTAAGGACTTATATAAACTCGATAACATCCTCGAATTTCGTCCTTCAAACTTGATGAGCTTAAAAAGTTACCTATTCGTCCTTGCGAATCCAAAATATATATTTTTTCTTAATTCTAAAGAAATTTCCTCTTTCATTTGGTACCAATATTTTTATTCTACATTGCATTGATTTTTTTTTAATAAGTTTTGGAATTAATCATATCTTTGAAATTTCAAAGTCCTTTAAAATAAATCCTGATGTCAGAGAGAAAAAATAAAAACGCCACTTTAAATAAAAAGTAGGTTTCAAACCCATTTATTTATTATTTATTTTATGGTAGGAGAGATAGAAGCTATTTTTTCGATTTAAGATGTTTAAAAGTAATGAATATCTAAATCCCGGGATTAATCTCGGGATCCCGGAATTGTGATAACGACATCGCAAAAATCCCGAGATCACAAAAAACCAAAAAAATGAACATCCCTAGTACCTACCTATCGATTCTCAAGGTAAGTCACTGTTGCCTTTTTTCCGTGTTTCTAAATGAAATCACAGCTTGCTACCTTTGCTTTATTTTCTTTACTTATTTATTTCAGATTTGGTATTTTTCATTGTTTATTATTTTCCTTTAAGTTGGCAAGTATGTGTGTATGTGTGAATGTGCATTTTGTTTGCGCATTTGCACAATTCTTTCCTAATCTGACATGTGCAAACACTTCAGTTGAAGATCCATTTATTAAGTTACGAAATATTGATTAAGATTGGAAAACTTTACATTTGGGTTTCGTAATTTGAAATGATGTTGGCGTAAGACATTTGTACTAAAACGTTTTAAACGATTCTTAGGATATAATTAAAGCCAGTAATGTATTTCCTATTAACTTAGAAACATTTTGTTGAAGTTAAGAATCGCATAAAAAGCTATTAACCGTTATTTTATGACTTTAAGACATTATGGCGCTTAGCATTGAATTCCCTAATTATAAGTAAAATAATTGAATTCAATCATTTAATCCTTATTTTATGATTTTTATTTTTTCGCCTAAAAACTATAATTATCTATACTTGGGTTTGGTTTTATGCTCAGCGGACGAAATTATTAATTGATTTTTATTTTATCGATCACAAATAATGATTAATTTATGATTTTTATTTTTTACATTTTAAAATAATAATAACACTGGTTTACAGCAAAAATGTTCTATAGATGGCACTATCCATTTTCGGTGATTCCGGGAATCGAGATACTTTTTTTGTGTGGATAACTTTTCGAGATATTTGTAATTTACCGTTATTCAGCTTGAAAAAATTGTTGTTTCACTTAATCACGTTTATCTAACGAACAAATTGAACAATCGTAATACGAGGTACGGGAAATGAAAGCAAATAAAATTCTCCATAAACAGTGTATACATCACTTTTCGATAACACTGATAGTTTCTGAGAAATTAATTAATCATTTCTGACATCTCTTGCTTTAAATGTAGAGATGGGCACGAACCTAAATTTTCAGGCCCGACCCGGCACGACTTTCGAAAACACGCACGAGCCCGCACGGTAACAATTTTAGTGGGGCCCGGCCCGGCCCGGCTCGGCCCGCCACGACGGGACACGTCCAAGGCCGGAAATAAAGAGCCAACTTTTATTGTATGTATACATATGTACATATTTTTAGTTTGTGTTTATGTACATATGTATATTTACTTAAGCGAATCAATTTTTTACATCAAAGATTTTTATAATATACATATGTATTTTCTGGGAAGTAGAAAAAGTGGAAGGTATTTTATGTACAGATATGTAAACAAAACTACTAAGTATCTTATTTTTTCTATCGGTTTCCGAATATTTCTTATTTTGCTTTTCTCTTATCAAAAGAGTTTTAATATGTACTATTTTTTTTTTTTTGTATAAAAACAAAAGCTTATTTAAATTTGTAGTATTAGCAACGGGCTTTTATGAAATTTTACTGAACGCCCATGCACGCACGAGTTCGTGCTGAGAGCAAATATTCCGGCCCGTACCCGCGGGCTTACGTAGGGGCCCGCCGGGCCCCTGCCAAAAGCCCGGCCCGTGCCCATCTCTATTTCAATGCAAACACTCTACCTGCTCTAGTGTGCGTGGCGTATGAGTAACACTATTTTCGGCTCATATTTCATACAAAAATTATTGTGCATTTTTATTTGATCAATCCTTACTTTCTTATTTATGCATCGATTTTCTTCATTAGTAGCCAAATTTTTTTCTAAAGGAACAGGCTTTAACACAAGTGCAAAACATTTACACAGAAACTATTTTTTTTTTTAATTTTTTCCCTGTTAAAGTTCGAATTTTTTCCATTTTTCTATAAAAAAAAACAAAAAATCTGGAATGATTAATTAATTTCTCAGAAACTGAAAGGGCTATCGAAAAGTTTATGGATAATTGTAGTTGCTTTCCTTTGATTTATCTCGTATTACGATTATTTAATTGGTTCGTAATATATATGTGATTAAGTGGAACCACTCTTTTTTTTAGCTAGAATAACGGTAGATTGCAAATATCTCGAAAACGTATCCATAAAGAAGAAAATTAACTCGATTTTTGGAATCAGCGAGCGATTCTGCATACAAATTGGATAGTGGCGTCTGGAGAACATAAACAAAATTAAAATTTGTGATCCAGTGTTATTTATAAACTTAAAAGCAGAAATATTAACCTAAAAATGTAATAATTATTCCTTTTACTAGAGTATTGCAACCTCTGAATATGATACGCCGGATATCTTGCTAGTATAGGTAGGTTTTGAGTTTCTTAAATAATATTTGATATTCTTAAATGTAAAAAAATAAAACTCAAGAAATAATTAATACCTTCGAACCAAAAAATAATTATTATTAATAAAAATCACTGAAGATAAAACAAGGGATGAAATGATACGAGTAAATACAAGTACATACTCGTTACTTTTCGTTCGATACCAAGTAATTTGGGCATCGATACTTTTGAACCAAGTACTGGGTAGGTATCGAAAGAAAATACTCGTATCGCAATCCGATACCAAGGCAATTTTTCTTTCGGAATTTTTTCCTCCACTAATATAAATCATCCAGTGCTTTATGGCTTTTTAAAGGCCAGCGACCTTCAAATATTGAATACGTAAATTTTTTCCTGAAACCAGTTTGAAATGAACTTTTTTTTGCTGTTCGTGGTGGCAAAGTACCAAAAAATCTATTCAAAATATTTTTTTTTTAATTTCATTGCTTGCTGTTCTTAAGTCAAAAGAATAAAAATCCAAAGAACTTCGTTGCGTACTGGCTTCAAGCCAAAAAAAAGGAAAATATTTAAACCATCTATTTTTGAAAGTAATTATAAAGGTTACAGTAATTATTTTACCACGCGAGACTATTTTGCCTGAATAGCCCATCTCAAGAGCTTCTAAACATCGTTACAGTTATTTTGCTATCTCTTCTCATTTGATTTTGGCTATTTTTTTCAAAAATAGAACACTGTGCGGCGGATACAGGGTAACTATATTATTCTTCGCGCTGAAACATTGTCGGACAACATTAAAGGTGGTGAAGACTAGCTCTATTATTTAAAAAGAGTAGGGTGCAAAGTGTGGATGATAAAGAAAGAAACTAAAATTTTCAACGTAGCCCAGCCCAGAAATTTCGTATCAAATTTAAGCTTTCTGAGAATTCACCATATAAAATCCGCTAATTTTTACTATAAGAGATATACACCTGAAATTTTGTCAACTTATAAACTTTTATTATTCGAAGTTTAGAATTCGCCGAGGATGATTAATTTATTACTTAAAAAATTTAATTTAACTCAGCTCATACGGAATACCTTCATAGCCAAAAGTACCGATAAGAGTAGGTATCGATACTTTAGATCCGATATTTTTCGTTTATCGATACTTTCTTACGGTACTACTTTCAAGTAAAGTTATCGATACCTGCATGGTATTGTTTCATTCCTAGATAGATTATAGACGGAAGGTACGATTCCTGTGTTTTGGACGTACGTACTACACTGCGAGAGCCAAACAGCGACTAAGACCACTTTTTTTGTAGCTGCCAAGATACACACCCGCCTCTGTGCAGCAAAAAATTTGCGCCCACCAATGCAAGGAAAGCTTAATGTCGAAAAGCTGTATCCACAACAGACAGCCAATGCGTTCGTGTGAGAGTCGTCTCACACCTGCTCTCAGAAAGCACCCTTCAACAAAGCGACACATGCGACACAAACAAGAAGAAGAAGCTGTGGAATCTCCTTTCACCACCTGCTGTCGACCATCAGGCGGGAAAACTTTGTAGCTTTCGGGTCGAGATTTCTGCCAGCGCTGATTAAGCCGACCAGAAGAAGTTCACCAAACAAACCATATGCTCTTCCTGTCCAGGAAGATGGCCACTAGGGTATCCTGTCTAGCCAATTCATTAACCCTGGAATACCCTTTCATGTAACTGTGTACTGGAACTGTAACTGTGTAAGGGCCGTCTTTTCCCCGCGCTCTTACTGCTTAACTTGATTAGACTTTGTAGAGAATTTTCGAGCAAACTCATTTAGGGTCCGTTTCCCTCTAACGAATAGCAGCTTGGCTGTTAAAATAAATCATAATGAAGTGCACAGCTGCGGCAGACTTTTGGTGTCAGAAAGCGGCTCCAGTAATTTCACCAGCTCAACTTGGAAGGTGTCAACGTAGTCCAAGGTTCATAGGGAAAAGTTCATTGGAGTTAAGTCGACTGCAAACTCTGCTATTTAGTTCTAAGTAGCCTGTAAAATAGACGTAGGACTTGAATACAGATCTTCGGTTGGTCCATTCGCTAGCCTATAGGCCAAAACAGAGTACTGGATTTTTGTATTCTATTAGCCACAAGTTCTTTAAGCCGATGCCCAGAAGCGTTGCTCAGAACGGTTACCCATTTTTTATTTTTTTTTTTATTTTGCAAACATCTTTATTTTCAGACTTTCCGCTAAACTTCGTAGAAGAATACTAAACCGCTTGTCCAACTTTAACAGCAGTTAGCTTATTAATTTCCTATTTTCCTAGTCAACGTTGAAACTTTCTCTTCGCCCACTCTCCTTTCCGCATAGCCACTAACTGCCGAACTTTTTCCATTTCACGCCTCTTATGTAATTTCTTTTATTATTACTTTCTTTTGCACCCACATCAACTGAACATATACTGACACATTTATACATATGTACATAGGTACATGCATACATATACATACATACACTCAACTAACTTCATCATTGACAATCATGCTTGCCGACTTTTCCCCCATTATCGTGTCAATATCTTCAATTGAATTAAATGTTGGCTGACTGACCGACACAATTACTGACGATGGGATTACCAATTTGGTTGCTACACAGATGCTCGGCGACTGTGTATATAAATTGTTGCTGCACTGAGTTTTGCTGTTGATGAATTCATTTTCATTTCTATGCGTTTCCATTTTACCAAATGCTGCCACAAAACATTCATGCAACTGGAATGATGACACGTTCACTATTGAAATACAAAAACTACACCCACCCGTACATATGTAAGTACACTAGCCGCAAACATATACAACATGAGTATATATGGGGCGATCCTTACCAAAATTTACGGGGTTCACACTTCATGTGTTTGATTTGTTTCAAATATTTAGGGTTGATGGATAAGCACAAATAATAAATAAATATGAAATTTGAGCTAGATTAATACATTAAAAAAAAAACTTTACAGCACAAAAACAAAAACAAATCGATTTAATAGTTAAATAGTTAAATAAATTCTCTATGAAAAGAAATATTAAAAAAAATTAATTTTTTTTTTTGATTTTTCACATAAAAATTTGTTGATAAAAAAATTAGTTTTTGAAAATATGCCTTCTGAAAAAAAATTTATAAAATCACAATTGTAGTACTAAGTATTGCGCAATATTTAACTATAGTATTATGGGGTGCACTCTACAATAACTTGAGTTATGGATTTGTTTTACACCGAAGTTGAGTAAAATGGGTACATTAAAAAATTTACAAATTTTTTAGATTTTTTTTTTAGTATACAGTTTCATAGCCCATTAAATTTTAGTATAATAAAGTGCAAGTGTTAAGCTACTGCAAAATTACGTTGATGTTTAATATTTTTTATGCTGACGGCTTTTTGCACTTTTTTCTTATGGAAGAAAATGCGTAAAACCGTTTTCAAAGAGAATTAAAAAAAAAATTAACGCCTGTTCAGCAATCGCTTAAAACTTGCACTTTATTATACTAAAATTTAATGGGATAAAAAACTGCTTACTCTAAAAATTAAAAATTAAAAAATTTTTAAATTTGTAATGTACTCATTTTACTCAACTTCGGTGTAAAAAAACTCATAACTCAAATTATTGTAGAGTGCACCCCATAATACTATTCCTTAATATTACGCAATACCCAGAGCTACCATTGTGATTTTTTTTTAATTTTTTTTGAGATGGCATATTTTCAAAAACTAATTTTTTTTATTATCAAAAAATTTTTATGTCAAAAAATTTTTAAGAAAAAAATTTAAAAATATTTCTTTTCATAGAGAATTTTGATGTGTGATCTTTTTTTTCAAATTTTTTCCTCGCCCCGTTCTCGAGATATTTGGAAAACTATTAAATCGATTTGTTTTTGTTTTTGTGCTGTAAAGTTTTTAAAACTGTATTAACCAAGCTCAAATTTCATATTTATTTATTATATATGTTTATCCATCAAACCTTAAAATTTTAAACAAATTAAGCAAGCAAAGACGTGTGAACCCCGTCCATTTTGGTATGGAACGCCCCATATCCATACATAACAACAACAAATCACCAATTCATAGAGAATCACTCAAATAACAGAATGCTCATGGACAGCTCGCTTATTATGTTTGCCTTTGAAGTGCTATTTCTCATTTTCTTGGCATTTCTTTGCTTGGGTTTTCTGCTGTTTGATTTCTCTTTAGCCGCAATAATTGCTACACTGTCTGACCAAACTATCTGGGTTAGCTGCTTGGTTAGTCAGCTTGGCATTCGTTTGGCGGTCTGGTTGGATGGCTGGCTGGTTGGCTGGTTGGCTCGTTCCTCAGTCCGACTAAGCATGAGCTACTCGAATTTAATTTATTTCTACTTGAATCGATTATGCGGCTGCATTTCATCGCTGACGATGTCGCTGTTGATTACACGCACGACTGATCCCTGAAGTTTTTCGAAACGGTTGCCCAGTAAATTGTTGTGAATGTGAATTTTATGGAGAATGTATGGTGGATATTATTAAGGTACAATAAGGTTCTGAAGCCATGGGCGGAATTGACGTAGAGCAAATTGGGTGGACATAAGTTGGGAAGGAGAATTTCTGAAAATGTAACTAGTTTATAGATACATATTTATAAGCAAGCCTACATGTGCTTACTCTCAATAGGTAAAACTCGCAAATCAAAGAAAAACAAACAAAATTCTTAGTAGCTCCAATAAGAGCAGCCCTTAGAGACATCAGGACAACTTCTTTCAGCTAATGTTAGGAAATCAAAGTATAAAGAAATAAAAAATACATTGACTCAAACAAGCGATCACAAATTATTATTTTTTTTTAATATTCACATTTCTTTTCGAGTCCATTTTTTTGTTAAATTTTCATAGAAAAGGAGTTCATTTTATTAGAACATAGGGTACATATAAAAACTTTATAATAAAATATTCACAAAATTTTCATAAAATTTAAGATTTTTTTAGTTGAATCTTCAGAAAAATTTTAAGTATAAACATATTATTTTTTTGTCTTTCTGGTTTTTGCCACCGCTGCCGTTGTGGTATAGTGGTTAGCAGTGCGCGCTTCCCTTCCGCAGGGCCTGAGCTCAAACCCGGTTCAACCCAACATCAAAACATAAAAAAAAAAAAAAAAAAAGGTGTTTTCTAATAGCGGCCGCCCCTCGGCAGGCAATGGCAAACCTAAGGGTGTATTCTGCCATGAAAACCAGCTTCTCATAAAAATACATTTGCCGTTCGAAGTTGGCGTAAAACTGTAGGTCCCTCCGCTTTGTGTGACAACACCAAGGCACACGCTACAAATCGGAGGAGAAGCTCGACCAAACACTAACATATGTATGTGTAAGCGCCAATATATTATTATTATTAAACATGCACACATCCAAACATTTTTCTATTTTTTTTTATTTAGTTTGCAACTTTGACCTATAGGATCTTTGTTATGAAATTACCCCTTAAAGAAAAAAAATGTACTTAAAAAAAATTTGCAGCATAAAAAAAAATCACCTTTTGAATTCTGGTTCGAGTCACTGTAATTCAGAAAAAATGATACCACTATGAAGTATTTTTCCTATGCTAAGTGCCGTTTTCTCAAGTAGCTCTAAAAATTATTAGCCCTTTAAACACAAATTTTGTTCTCAAAAAAAATAAAAAATTTGACGGCAGAACAATTTGAAAAGCTACATGAGAAAACAGCCCTAAATGAATTAAAACTTAAATTGTAACACAAAAATATGAAGTCGCAAAGGAAAACTCCGAACCATTAATATTACTGAAAAATAACATAAAAAGATTATTCTTTCTCTTTTCTTCTTACGCTACTTAATCCCTTATATTCACTTCGGAATATCAAATCCAATTTTTCCATTGCTCTACGACGAAATTCCACAATCTCCAAAAAATCTCACCAGCATTTCATCTCACTAATTGCCTAGCACTTTCTGCGAAAACCGCTTATTGCGCTAAAATGTCCACATCATCGATGTTGTCGCTAAATCAACGATTTCCAATCTGCCAGGCAACATATGCAAATGATTGTGAAGAAATGCAATCTCAGCGCGCAAATGTAGCATAGCAAATAGCCGATTACTGCTTAGGTTACTCGCATGCCGCGACACTAACAGCTTCACTAGCGCAACACCAACACTTCAGCTAGAGTTTTAATGACCCTGTTGCGTCACTACTCGGCCGCTTTTCTTGCTATTGCCGCGCCAATCATTAACGCCACCTTACTTCCACCCACTCGTTCGTCTGGTTGCCATTTCTCCTCTGGCAGTTTGTCAAATTGCCAACCACGTTTTCAATAAGTGTTCGTCAGCTGCGGCACACGACTCTCTCGGCTACCACTTCACTTAGTAAATATGCCCCAGTGCCCAACAATAATAACATTATAGCAATCGTCTGACCCAACCGAGCAGCAGGCAAGAGTTTCCGCTTCCGTTTTGGTTTTGTTTCCGTTTCGCGCGGGCAATAAACAGGCCACCAGCTACACTCCAAACCAGTCCGGCGTCTCATAGTGGCATTTCAGGCTGCAAAGAAGCAAATCGACGGCTACTTTCTAAGCTAAGTATACAACAACTTTCGCATTCCACATACTTACCGCTACACCATGTTACCCTCTGGCTACATCTAATGTCTCTCAGACTATATTATATAAGTTAGCCGACTTTAGTGGCACATCGCCGCAATCTACCCGGCTGCTGTCTGTTCTTTTATCTTTGAGTCTGGCTGTCGCGGCCACATCACCGTCTTCTTTCATGTACCCATTCCACTCGCTTTCGTTTTGGTTTCTTCCCATCTTCTTTACAGCGCTCGTTTGCGTTTTTCACGTTTCTGCTTGACTTGGCTGCCGACATCATCATTCGTGGCGCAGTGACGCTTGATTTGGTGGCGTTTGACGGGGCATAAGCTTCCGCTGCTCCATCCGCCACTTGGCAAAACTAACTGTTACTCTGTGCGTTGATAGCCATTTGCGCTCGAATATTTCTCCATTTACTCACTCACTCACTCGCTTTGCTTCGACTACAGTCACTGCCACATCTGCATCCGCCTTTTGCCTTTTGCCTTTTGCTAACTGCTTGCGTCTGCATTTTTATGACATTATCGCAGTTTAATAGACTTTGATGGGCAGAACATTTAATGCCAGCTGCGCAAAAATCGCAATCGTCATCCTCAACAACTCCAATGCCATCGCAATCACAATCGCCATCGACCGACAAAATCCGTAGCACAAAGCAAGCGATCAAACATCCGCTCGTCCGTTTGACCGATTGTCTGTATATCCGTATATCCGGCCGACAAACCTACTAACCAATTAACTGCACTGCTGTTTTACATAGATATTTCCCTGCGTACAAAGCTCAGATAAGTAGAATATTGGGAGCAAAAGCATCTGAAACGTTATACACCATAGCTACCACACGCTGAGGCATGCAACTAGTGTCACTTTAGTGGAGTATATTCAAAAGAGTTTAGTGTTTATAGAGACTTAATTTGATATATAAAACATAAGGCTGTTGAAGCAAATTGGTAAATGTATTAATTAGCGTTTCGGGACAGTCATGCGGTTGATTCAGCTAAAAAGTTGTATCTCAGCTCACTTCAATGTTTTTACTACAAATTTATTGCATGCATATATGTATGGGGCAGTAGACCAGAGCTTTTTCAGAGCTTTCAGTAGTGAAAAATATGATATTAATAGTAAGTTGATTAGCGCTTACACATATGTCATTGTTTGGCCGAGCTTCGCCTCCGATTTGTGGCCGAGGGACCACCCCTGTTAGAAATTTTTTTTTTTTTATGTTTAGTTGAACCGGGCTTGAACCCAGGCCCTGCTGAAAATGGTGGCCCACACTACTAACCTTACACCATAGTGGCCTCCATGAAAACTAGCCTCAATATTGGTATGCAATCTGTGTGTGTCTTCCTTAGCAATTCTAAACGGACAATTTAATGCCGAATTGGATGAAGGGTACAGCACCGCATAGGTGATCCTGGACGCCTAGCCACTCCTGGTCTAGTGCGCGTTACCGCATCCTTCAACAGGTCTCCATCCCAACTTTATGGATCTATACCCGGAGGGTGTTGATTCTACCCTCTCTCTCTAATCCAGGGTGTCATGGGTCTCTATGCCTGTTGGAGGGTTTGAAGTCAGGGGGCCTACGACTAACTTGTTAGGATTGTTAAGCATACAGAGGAGCCTATATACTTATGGTTTATCAGACAGTTTTAGCAGAAGATCAAGTTTCTGTTTATCTACGCCCTGGGAAATGATCGCATTATCCTTTGTGAAACCCACTGAAGTACCCAACGTCGGTTCGTTTTAAGCCTCCAAGGCTTATAGGCACACAATTAAAAAAACGCATGATCTGAATAGTAAATTTTGGTGCATCGAGGGATAAATAAAGAAATTCTGATATCAAACAAAAAAATAGAAGGTGAAAAAATAATTTTTCCTAAAATGTTTCACTCATTTCAACTAAAAACTAATAGTAATGTTTTCCCAATATTTTCCTAAAAAAAATTTTTACAAAAAAAAAATTTACTCATTTTTAAATTTTAGTTTTCCCCACTAAAATTCAAAAAGTTGTTTTTACCGAAAAGAAATAATTTTCTTCCAAAAAATATTTTATTTCTTGTGTATTTTAAATTTTTTAATAATTTTGGTGAAAAACTTTGGTTTCCTAAAAAGTATAAAAAAATAGTGTTTCTCTAAAATGATTTTTTTTTTTTCAAAAAAAGAAGTTTTTTAAGATTTTTTTTTCCATTTTCGTTGTTGGTGTTTCCGACAGGGTAGGCGTGTGATGTAATGTTCTCTCGAAAAATGACACTGAAGATGGCACAACGCCGAAACCGGTTTGTCTCCAAACCAAATTTGACAAGGGATGACGGAAAATCGTTCCACATTACATCAAAAAAACTTCCCCCCAAAATGTTTTTTCTAAAAACTACTTTTCCCCGTTAAATTTGCATCCTAAAAAATATTTTTTTTAAACACTTATTTTTCCCAAAGAAAAAACTTACCGCAAAAATAATTTTTTTCTCCAAAACAGCCTTTTCTCGATCGATTGGTAAATTTTTTCTAATTGGCGTAAACACACAAATTTTTCTAAAAAGTTCAAATTAAAAAAATATATATATTTTGGCAAATTTTTCGTACTTTATTTAAAAATATTTGTTTAATGTCATGCAAGAAATATGTAAATGAATATGAGGCACATTCGACCGATTTGTACATTTTTTTTCTAATTTTTGTAAACATATTTTTTTTCTTTAAAAATTTTTTTTTTTGTTTTAATTCAAATTAAAAATATATATTTTGATAAATTGTTCTAATTTTATTAAAACTATTTATATAATGTTCTTTAATGATGAATAAAGAACTCACAAAATAAAGTTCTGAAAAATATGTTTCCTTTAGCGCTGAAAGGGTAACTTCCGAAAATTTTCACTCTAGTCGGGCAAACGTTTAAGAAATTGACTGAGATTTTAAAAAGTCAATTGATTTCTAGAAAACCCGAGAGAGCTCTTGAATGTGATGCTTCGATGCACTCAGCGTATAGTCCGTGATTAAAATTTTTCTCGTCACTTTTCATTTACACATTTGTATTAAGTTGAGACCTCCATCAACTTCCTAACTCCTAAAGTCTTACATATAGTCAACACGTTATTAATATTTAAAAACCTACCACTTCACCTCGTCACTTTTCGTTGGTGGCTTTAACTTTTGCTTCGCGAACTTTATTTTTTAGCAACTCAACGCAGTTTACCGCGAACCGACGAAGTATTACACTCAATTTACAGTGTGAAATGCAAAAAAAGCACCTGAAGGACCTGACCAGGCAAGGCAGCCAATAACAACACCACTACAAAAGCATTCTACGAGTATTTTAAACATTTTTTTATTTACTGTTATATTCATAGTTTTATCTCTTGTTCGCCTACTTATTTTTAACATAACTCCACACCTTTCAGCACAAATGAAAATAATTTAATAATAAAGTATAATAATACTGCTGCCACTGTGTAAAGGATCAAACCACTAGAATTCTACGAAACCGCCGGTCTGTCATCTTACATTACTTGCCTGCTTTGTACTCGTATGTATGTATGTATGCGATGGTGCATAGTTGAGGCAAAAGAAAAAGTTTAAATTCAATTTTCATTATAAAAGAAAAACAACAACTGCATAGAGCACTTCAAAAATGGTCGACACAAAAAGATACAAACTTATGTACTTATATGTACTACGAATACGCGTACAACGTACGTATGTATGTATGAATATGTTCGAACGGAGGCACATACGTACTTGCTACAAATAAAAATCCGCTCACATTTTCATCATTTTTACGCTGAACTCAATGTAAGGCTTTTTAATTGCCTTTTGAGCGGAATCCTTTATAAAAAATATATATGTACATACATACATACATACGCATAGGTATGTGATGTATGTATGTAGTTTGCACATTGCCAGCCGCTCATTCAACGCCACTAACACCATTGCATACATATGTATATACACCCACCGCTTCCCTCTCCAAGTGGTTAAAGTTGCACAGGGACAAAGCTTTCCACGCGTGTATACAAAAACGAATAACTACACAAACAAAAAACTGTATTCACATCCTTCACTTTTATCACAAATTGAACGCCAGCCAGCTGTTGGGTCAGTTGGTCATTCGCTTCAGCATGCTACATCCTCATTCATGAAATCATTGGAGTCATTGCTTGTAACCATACGAAGGAAAACATGTACATATACAACACATATAAATGTACGGTGAAAATTGCAAACTTTTTAATCAAAATTTTAAGAAAAAATTTTGTTATGCAGTTTTCTAGTGCATTAAATAGAGTGCAAGTTTCTAAAAAATCACTTCGATTTTTAATTTTCTTTTTTAATTTTTCTACCGCCAGCGAAAAAAAAATATCAAGAATGTAGATATTTTTTTTATAAACTTCAAACTGGTACTTAGTTAGATTTAAATTTAATTTGTTACAAAACTGCATATGAAATTTTGTGAAATTTCCTGATTTTTATACGAAGTCTAAGATTCGTATTTACATGACTTTTGCTAGATAACGAGCTATACTTTCATAAGAATTTGGTTACAAATTAGATCAACAAAATAATAATAGCCTAAAGTTGTAAAAATGACGTGTCCCTATGTAAGTAAGAAGACTTTAAAATGAATATTTTCATCTTTTGTTGAAAAACTTTTTGCCACATGAAAACAAATACATATTTTCTCCTTAACCCTCTCACTAATTTTTTAGCTTTTTTCTGTCCATGTAATAAGTATGTATGTATGTAGATGTCAGCAATGGCATCGCAGAAATAGCGCTTGCATTCATTCATTATGTATGTATGTATGTACTTATTAGGAAATAATTTAGACACGGGATTCTACAAAAATAATTTCAGCGCATGAGTACATACGTATATACGTATACATATGCATTTTATAGCAGAGTGCTTTTATGTTTCAAATAGAGACCGCAAATAATGATTATTTTTTAAATTTCTTCCCAAAAAACGGATGCTTAAAATTAAATGCTGAGTGTAGTGATAGCAAGATTAATAGAAAAATGTATTATATTCGGTTATTTTTTTCGGTAAACGCTAATTGTGTCAGAGTTTTACTTCCGATTAATCGAACGACTAACCGATAAATTACCAACATAACGGAAAGCCAACTATAAGGTTTATAGTTTTATTGCACTTTGTTCATTTTTAAATTTGTTAATTTTGAAATTTTAGATTTAAGTGATTTTTGCTGTTTGTAAATCAAAATGAAAATTTTCTTTCAAACTTTTTTTCGTCTGCTGCTAACAATTGAATTTTGTTAAATATAAGATCTCATGTTAAAAATTCTTGATAAATACTTACAAAACCGATAAAAATATCGAAATCGAACAAAATCGTTAAAAATGTCGATTACAAAATCTATAACAGAATCGATAAAAATAGCGATAGAAAAATCTATAAAAAATATTGATTATTATATCGATAAGTTCCGACAATTTCGATAACAACATCGATAAAAATATCGATAACAAAACCGATAAAAATATAAATTATTATATCGATAAGTCCCGAGAAACCCTAAAATCTCTAAAACCCGATATAGTTCCCAGATAGAGTTGCTATGTCTCCATCTATATCCTTTTCTCTATAATTACCTTTATTTCAGTCTTTCTTCCTTTATCTTCATCTATACTCTTATCGGTATCCTCATCCTTGTCTTTTTCTTTATATGTTTCTTTGTTTTTACTTTCATTTTTATCCTTTTCTTCATCTACATATTCCCTTCACCTTTGCCCTTATAGCCCTTATATAATTAAAGTGTTTAAATTTACCTTGGTCTTCATTTTTGCCTTTATCTTTACGCATCTTTGTTTTTGTTTTTATTTTTACCTTTGCCTTTATCCTTTTCTTTATCTATGTACGTTCTCTATAACTATCATTCTTGTGTTGGTCTTTTTCTAAGTGTTATTCTTCAACCTTTTATTAGCAAATTTTTGTTAAATTAATACCATGTGCATACACTCAAGAAGTACTTGTATCAGCCCCAACCATTTCCGTGTACAATTTCCGTTGCACAATTTCCGTGTGCAGTTTCCGTTGAATTTGCCAATCTACTCCCAACGGGCAATTTTATTCGACACATTCGGTATACCTACAGATTTTTAGCAGTCATGATTTCGGATTAACAATAAGTGTTACTGTGGAGAAAATATGTAAAATAAAACCGGTTTTCCGGGTTTTTTTCTTTATTTGAAAATAGGAGACCGTTTTTTCGTATAACACGAAAACCGGTTTTCGCAAAAAGGCGAATAATCGAACACCTAGGGTGTGTATTTATGTGTGAATTTATTATGCCCCACCTTTTTGAGGTATATGCGTAATAATTGCTCCATTAACAATTTTCCTCTACTCTCTTAACTCTTTTAGCTTTCTCTATGCTCTACAGTAAATAAATACATATGTAGTTACAAACATGCATACATATTCAGGTTCAGGTATATAGGAAGTGGGGATGTCAATTTTCGGGGTTTTGTCGATCCCGGGATTTTCGGGATCTGAAAATACAATCCCGGGATCCCGGGATTGTCCCGAAATTCAGGCAAAAGTGCAACACATCTGTGATCATCCTATTATAGTATTTTAAATCAGAGAGATATAACAAAAAAAAGTACAATTTATTGTAATTCATTTACATATTTATTAAGGCGATAAATCGGTATTTTCAATCAACAAAAAACAAAAATAAAATTTGACAAACATATATGTATGTATGTACATATCCTCATTAATTTATAACATAGTTTTTGTACTACAAGTACAAATGCATATACGGTCACTCACAGAAATATTTTTCATAGATTTTTTTTTGCAATATTCAGAATATTTTTCATGGTATTTTTTTTTTGTTAATTTAAAAAAATATATATGTCTGTATGTGCAATTTTGAAGTTGCTAAAACATCCCGTTGACATTTTATATTTTTTTTTTTTGCCACAAAAAATTTGTTATAAGGAAGAAAATGCCCAACATCGTCAGTAAAAAAAATTCAAAAATCAAGGGAGTTTTTAGCAACTTTAAAATTGCACTTTATTGTATTAAAATGAATGGGCTATAAAACTGCATAATAGAATTTTTTGTAAAAATTATGATTAAAAAGTTTGATATATTTATGATAATTTGGTGAACTTAAACCAACCTTCTCTAAAGTGTGAAATTTTGATTTACATGATTTTTGTTGTAAAATGAGCTATATATTTTTTTAATTAACAAAAAAATACCATGAAAAATATTTTGAATATTGCAAAAAAAATCGATGCAAAATATTTTTGTAAGTGACTGTATTTGGTACAGCAGTAACTGCCCATGTAACTATATAAAAAATTTTAAATCACTGTTTGACTTCAATTTAAGATATTATCAGTATATTTAAGTAATAATAAAAAAGTTAACACATTTAAGTAATAAATAAATGTATAAGTGCATCACCTATTCCATTTTGAGCGAAGCAAAATTATTCCTTCTTTTGATGGAAATGCGATCTTAAAGAAATTATAGCATTAAGGGTTGCAAAAAATTCTTGTTTTGCCCTTGAGAGGGGATATTTGTGATAAAAATTTAATTGGCTAACAAAAAAATTGTTTCCAGCAATCCCGGGATTTAAATCGCCTATTCCCGGGATATTCGGGACTTTAAATTGGCATCCCTAATAGGAAGTAATCACATTCGAACATTAAGTTTTGATGAACAGTGATAAAGGCATTGAAATACCGTATTATAGTTGGGTGTGATAAAACCGGATATCATCACCGTCGAGGTGGTCAGCAATAATAATGATGAATGGGTATGAAAATGAATTTTAGTGGCTTAGATAACATCGCAAGGAATGGCAATGTAAATAGATTGAAAGCAATGTAGATACTTATTTTCTATGATTCCGATGGTCATTATTATTGAGTTCACTAAAATGCTATTTCACTGCTGCTGTGACTAAGAAACGCGAGATCATAAATGCGTATCTGCACACTACATACAAATTTATGTACATTAGAATGGGTCGTCAAAAACAGTTTGTAATTACACTCGCAGCCTTCTGCTTATTTGACGGTTTACTTGGCCCACGTCTTGAAAATGTTCGTCCTAGCCATGATCTGCCTTTTGTTGGGGATCAACCCGGTCTAATGTACGTCGGAACATTCATATACATATGAATTTACAGTCAGCTTCAATAATATGAATACCCCGATATTTTGACGATTTTATTTCTTAATACTTTCCATACCAAATTTGACTCATTTTTTTTTTATAAAAAGATAGTTCATGCAAGAGCAAACATTTATCAACAGAATTTTTTTTCTCAATTTTCATCAAAAGTGTTAGCTTTTTAACTCGTTTCCTTAGAATAATTCCCAAAAATTAACGGTATTTTTAAAGACTTGAAACTTGCATCTTATTATGCTAAAATTTAATTTTGTTGAAATTTTTTTATATTTATAGAATTTCCCCGAGTTCTATATGAAATTAAAAAAAATGTTTCTGCTGTTTTTTGCTGTTGACTTAACTATATTATTATAAAAATAAATAAATAAAAATTTAGTATTGAAAATATAAATGAATAAAATCGCCAAAACGTCATTGTACTCATTGTTTTGGATGCTGACTATAAACATATGTAGTAAGTTAATTGCACTTTAAGCTTAAGCTTCAACTTAGGAGGTTTATTAAATCACAAGAGCCCCAAAACATTAAATTTTCTCTTTCTCATTGCAAAGATCCGAAAATGAGGTTCATATTCCTACACATTACTCCCACCATAAAATTGGAAAAGTTAGTACCTAGAAACCTCCTAGAATCTATGTACACTATGTATGTATACTTCATTACTGAGATACAATATAGCTGTATCCTTCTTTAATTCGCCTTTAATTTTTAATGTCGCACCCAGATGTAAGAAAAGTATGTAGGCCCCTATCAGTTATTTCGCTTTTTGTTTAAGTTTTCAGATATCTTTCTGCCAATGTTGACATTGTTTGATCTTCAAATGCCGGGCTTCACTATGACGATGTTCAGGTCTAGGTCTGGTTTAAATTTTTTTTGATGAAGTGTTTACTTTCTCGAAAAACAGTGTCTTTCAAGTCTTATTTATCATATAACCTTCACGGATTTGTCGCGACATTGAAATATCGATAAAAGGATTTTTGGCAAAAGCAATCCGTGGCAGACATGTGAATGCAATTTATTAAGAAAGTATTAGGAACATATAGTGCGCTAAACTCCTTCAATGTTCCCCGAGGCAGAGCAGGTCACGTGAAGGTATTTTTTTTTATTTCTCACGAATTTTTCTCTTAGCTAATTAACGGTGTTCAATTTCTTTTTACCGACTTCAAAAAAGGAGGAGCTTAAAATTCGTCGGAATATTTTTTTATGTATGTTAACTTTTTTTTTTTGTCTGAAAAGTAGTACATGAAGGGTGCTTCCATACTAATTTGGTTCAGATAACTGTATTATGAAGTAATTAACTGTAAGCTAAAATTTGTATATGAACAACAAAGTCTGTTGCTATCTTTTTTTATAAAAATTACAAGTGTTTTTTTTTTTCAAGGAAAGCAATATCAATCTGAAATTTGAAATGCCCTCCTACACTACTTTCTTATGCAAAGTCTACTATATTATATAATTAACCTAACCTAACCTAACCTAGTATATTATACTCGGTAGTTATGCTTGAAATTATTGTGGCCTTCTGACTGAAGGTACCTGTCCTGTCCTATGCATGGGACATGAGAGAGCCGTCACTATTCAATGGCAACGCTTACTAAATATCTCACTGAAACAGTTTAATCGACATCGACATGTTTGTTAATTGGCCAAAATAGAAGTTGACATCCGATCTAAAACCTCGAATATTCTCTCATCGCTTTTATGCTGCGTGTGATGCACTTATTTTGTGCCTCCTTGCCATTCACCCAGCGTAATAACGACCTCACTTTCTCAGCTAGCTATGCTCCACATCACAAACCAACTTGCATTTCACCAAATTGTGACTCATATCGAGCATAAACCCCATCGGACTTTCCCCAACATTAATTGTTTTGGTGAAGCTAACATTTTTCATAAAATTTTTTACACTCCAATTGCTCGAACCTTGCAACATTTACTGCAACGAACTTGAACGACTTGCACGGCATTAGCACCAATACTGGTATACCAAGCCTGGTGCAAAAGTTTTAATATAGTTAACAGTTTTAGTTAGGTGCAGCAGCTGGTTTCGTGCATTTTGCTGATGGTACAGAAATCCATGACAGCGCCCAAATGAGCAGAGGTGTATTGCGAAAACCACAAGCTCAGTGCGAAAGGCGTAAAAAATAGTATACTCCACCACGATTGTATGTATGTTCGTAAGTACCATGTACGAGTTACTGACAGAATCATGCAATATGTATGTATGTATGACGATGACTGAAATTAATTACGCGAGTTAAGCAAATCCTAATGAAATTCCCTGTAATGCAGTTGCACCAACGCCCGCTCGCCTATTTACACTCCGCTGTTGCAGCGCAACTTGGATTGGCCGCCTGTCCACTAGTCGGTTGGTTACCATGAATACTGTCCGCAACTATCACTGTGTCCAGGGTTGCCACTTTTGTAAATTGTTACCAAAATTGGTAGAAACAATTTAGGTTGGTAAAAAGGTAAATTTTTTCTCATTTTGGTAGATTTTTGTTGAAGGATTTTGTTTGAAAAACAAATAAAACTTTTCGTTGCAAAAGTGATGTCTACTTTATTGCATTAATTTTCGAACGCTTTAATGCGATAAAAGGCGATCATATTGTGCTCCATTCAAAACTCTTTTTACTGGAATTCTGAGGAGCTTTTGTTTGCCCAAATATTTTAAATGATTATTTAAATTTAAAAAAAATGGACAGGTATGTAACTACGCACTTTGATTGTTCGCAAAAAAAAAATTAAATCAACGCCATTTTTTATCAATGGCAATTGTTAAATGAAAAAACATAAAATACTGGCGGCAACAAAATTGAAAAATACCAACGGGAATTTTTAGCTTCATATTGTTGGTTATGCTCAAATATGATGGGCTATAAAATTCCATACTTTTAATTGTTCAAAAAATTCAGAGTAAAAAAGTTGAAATTTAGAAAAAAAATTTGAATTTTTCTAAATGTTGTATTTAGCTTTAATCCTCGATTTTGAAGTGTTTGGTTAAAGCGCAAATAATATTCTTATATAAAAAAATACCAAAAAATTGTTGCTTGAAAAAAGGTGAATATTAAAAAAAACATCACCAAGCGGTTTTTTGAGTCACTGTATTTGTCTATAATAACTCCAGTTGAAGTTTTTTCATATTATGAAGTTTGCCTTTAGTTTCATCACTTTCGCTTTTGGTTGAAGGAAACTGAGAATATGTCATTAATATGATCTCAAATACCATATAAATAGTTAAGTAAAAAGTTCCTTAAACACAATTTGAATTCTTACTGAAATAACGGAAAAAATAACAAAACTATAGTCTTTATTACAATAACTAAAAAAAAATTATTGGTAGATATTTTCCAGATTTGTTAGATTTTTTGCCAGTGGATGGTAAGTATTTTTGTCGTCAGTGGCAACCCTGACTGTGACTGTGACTGCGCCCATCAACGCACTGATTTTCGATGGAAATTTAATTTCGCTGGCAAATTCGGTTTCATTTGCAGCCTCCGGTGGCGACGGGCGACAACTCAGCTCGAGTTGTTAACTTTTGTCATTCCTTCATTCGTTTTGTCATTGATTGTGTGTTTCGTTTTTATTTTCAACTACTCGCCTTGCTCTACTTGATAACCGCTTGCCTTTCTGCCTGCATGTCAGCCCGCCAACTTATCTCTGCCCCACTACCACTCGACTTCCAATGATTTTTGCTTGGTCGTTGCGTTGCAGCGATGCACCAATGCAGAAGTGTCCATTTAATTGACTTCCCAGTCGTCCATGCAATTCCAACTACCATTGCCATCATCGTCCTTCTTCGTTTGCATTCACCACACCACACAGCAGCAATAAAAGCGGCCGTTCTACTTTTCGTTGCATTGTCTCCTTGTCGCGCTGGTGGTGGCTGAGAGCCAGTGAGAGCTTGTAAGGTTGTGATTGCGTTTCTCAACTTGTCGGCTTGTCAATTTGCGCGCTCCATTGCTATTGTGGCACATTTAGTTCAATGATTTTGCACAGATACTATGCACTTTTTCTATTTTATATTTTTTTTTGCTTTCAAGGAAACTGGGTATCAATGCAAAGTCAAGAATAGCTGGACATTTCATTTAATATCAAAATAACAAGTTCTCTGGTGCTCAGCCGCAAGTGAATTCGAAAGTATTTTGATGACTGCGACAGGCCATCAACTAAAATTTGTCTCCCTTTGTTGCGTAACATTAATTGGTATCGATGAGTGATATTGCTCACAATAGTTACGTTTGGTGGTCGAAATTCATTTAGGACATTTTCAACTTAATTGGGTCTGTTTCGGACATGTTTGTAGTTAAAAATACAAAACTTATTGGTTGGCAATGGCTATCAGGACATTGCTGCTTATACACCAAAACATCAGTTCTAGAACTGGGTTAACTAAGTGAATTTTTGCGAGTGGACTCAAGCACCTTTTATTAAGTCACCTTGGTGAGGTGAAACAATTGAGCTTCAACTAGTACTGCCCACTGTGCAATTGGGGCAACGTAGCCACCACATAAAGGTATACAGCGGTGTGGAGATGGCGAATTATTTAAAGCTGGCGAGCGGTGCAGAGTTGATGGTTTTGTTGTACCAGTTGTTCTCCTCCAAATTCGCGGTTTGTCATCTATCCCATCGGACTCTTCCAGCCAAAGTTTAAAATAGCTCGTTATCTCCCTGTAGGAATTTATGCTGATGCACCAGCCAGAGTTATCGCGTAATTGCTGTTGTGAGGCAACATATCACTGGTATACCTGGCCCACACTGGGTCGGTCAGTTTAAAATAACTTAATATTAACTGGATTTGATTAGATTCCATTAGACTAAGTGGAGGGAGCATGACATATAGTTACCGCCACCGAGAACCTCTATTTGGTTAAAGGTCTTCCACATATTTTAAGGGAACTTCACACGTCCCCTTAGCTGAGAGACATTTAGGTTATGTAACTCAAGGTATGGCGATCTCTCACGAAGCGAATTAGGGGCCCATGAAAGGCTTCGCAGTGGTACGTAATATTCTCTTCTGTTTCATGCTCTTCGTGACACAATCTGCACTGGTAAGAGCTAACAACTCCTATGTTTGACAAATGTTTCATTACCCGGCAGTGAGCAGTAAGAAAGCCTGCAACAATTCTTATTGGTCCGTACTTAAGGGCTCAGCTTGTCGGTTACCTCCTTTACTTTTTCAGTAATGTTGCGCTTCTTCCATCATCCATACATAATAGTTTCGCCTGGCGGAAACTTCGCAAGTGGCAAGAAGTGTATCCTAATCTATTTGAGAAATGTATTTCTGCTGCGGACTCTCTTGCCTATCGCTGTAATGGGCCCATATTAAAAAAAGGAGATCGAACGTAACTCCAAAGATGTTAAGGCAGTTTACGGTCGGAATTCTAAGTCGAAACTAATATTATTCTGTAAGTTAAGTGCCTTTGGTCATTGAGATAACTGCTTATGAGTGTGCAGAACTGATGAGAGGTAAAATTTTTGCGAATTGCACATTTTTACAACTAAAGATTTCGCTATTTCTCTACTTTTTTTAATCTTTATCTCATTGTATTGAATGTTCATAGGTGCACCGATGGAAACTTAATCAATTAGACATATGGAACACCACTCCTACTCCCAATTGGGTCAGAGGGGCGATAGGGTCTTTCTCAGCCTACTTGAAGTTCAGATTAGTGGAATACGTCTTATATACAACTTTTAAAATTGTGACTCTTCTATAACTTATGAATAAGGACTTCGTAGTTGGTGCCTTTTTGATGCATACATAAATA
>NW_023458556.1:44876894-44877235 GCF_013731165.1 Rhagoletis pomonella | reverse complement strand
AAAAACCAAGTTCCAACGCTCACTCCAATATTGTATTTACGCAGTTATGTGAATTTCTTACAAATATAAATTGAGCTGCCACCAAAGCTCTATTACCAAGCACAAGTGGGTGAACTGTCACTGCTTTTGACACCAACAAAAAATGTACATATTTAGCTGGGCTAATAATTGCCTTTAGATGGTAAGCTAGCGCGTGAAAAGTGTAAAATTTGCAGTTTTAGTTTAAAGGTAAACACAAAATTTACCCTCTCCCCTTGCTAACCTGCCGCATTTAGCAAGAAACTGGAATGAACGGAGACCATTATGCGGATCGGGGCAATTTTCTTGTCGCTAAGCGATGG
>NW_023458556.1:44813923-44876494 GCF_013731165.1 Rhagoletis pomonella | reverse complement strand
TCAAGTCTGAGTCACACTAAAGTCGATGTTAAAACATCGCTGAAACTGGCATCGATGTATCGTCAATTTAGCGATTTTAGAAAATTGTAAACATCGATGGCAAACATCGAATTTTGAACCGATATTATTGATGTTTCAAAGATATCGATGCATCGTTTGCATCCCTAATCGGAGCTGGCGAACGTGGATCTTGCTTGTAGGCTGCTGCCGCTACTGTACTGACGGACGAACGGAAGAGAATTTATTTGTACGCAGTCACTGGTGTTTTACTAATGTTTTTAGGAAACTCTTAGCACTTAATTCGGGTTCAATTTACATACACAATACGAGTAGTTTGCCTAATAACACACACCCACACACGCACACATACACATTCATACTTAATTAATACGCTTAGAAATTGAATGCACACAAACAATGAGGGTGGAGTGTACTGGTGCAAATAAAGCATACTGGGGATTGTGCTTGCAGTGAAGGACACTGGGGCTCATGATGAAGGATGAAGGTGAGGGTGAGGGTGAGGGTGAGGGTAAGTTGCCTGGAAGGGCAGTGCCTTTATTTGACATTAAGCTCAGTGCTTTGCATAGAAATTTTATTTGTTAAATGAAAGGATTTTTGTTATTCAAATACGAATTCGCATTCAAATTAAATTTCAGCAGCCAACAAATATTTATAAAAGCGCTCACAAAAATACGAGAACAAAAGCAAAAAAGCATTATTAAATAAATTGAAAAAAAAACCAGCGACACGTAAAATTGTTGAGCGTGAAACGAGCAGACTAAAATAAAGCAGAAGCAGACTGATTTCTAACTTTTACGAATGTAATGGCAGTCAACATGGCCAAATAATTAACAAAAGCAAAAAAGCATTGGAAATGGGAAATGCTGGCGTTAACAAAAAAAGAGTGTTTAATACGAGTTTTATTTAAATTGCAATGCTAAAAAATTAGAAACTTTTCCAAAAGTACCTTCAACGAGTACGAGTATTTATGGGACAACACTTGGGTGCTTTGTATCAGCGATTGCTTTTTGTTGTTGCTTAGCACTCTCGTTGATACGTTTCTTGTGTCAGTGCTTACGCCAAAAGGCTTTTGTTGATGTTGCTTTTGCAGTTGTTGTTGTTCTTGTTGTTGTTATAGCTGCTGTTATGAGCACCTATTTTAATGCTAAATAAAACTTTTTCTATTATTCCGCTTGGCAATGCGTTACAAATGTCTTTGTTTAACGTTGTCCATCACCCCAAATACAAACAACATCAAATACATTTCAGGGCGTGTCAGTAGTATCTAGTAATTTAAGCTTATTGTTTGCTAACATTGAAAGAAATTACAAATTAAAATTTACCAACAGGCATAAGCAAAATAACAAAACTAAAAGAAATGGTGAAAATAAAAAAATCTCAGAAACCTGGCTTAAAATATGAAAGAATCTAAGAAACCAGAGCCTACTACATGAAGTATTTATTTACGAGCAAGCTTGTTAGCACAAACTCGTTCATTGCGGCTCGTATTTTTTATGATTGAGCTAACGAATTTCGGCTCGTTTCTTTGTTCTTCATTTTGCATTTTAAATTTCCTTCCTAAAAATATGTGTATGTACTAGGGTTTCCCTTCAAATATCAACTTCATGGAGCACCCCTTTATATTGTTCTAGGTACAATATAAAGTCATCCAAGAACGTTTAAAATTAAAAAAAAAAAAACATTTAGAGTCGTTCGATAAAATATTTGACTTTGACCACCTGCAACTCAGCGAGTTTGTAAATTTATATGAATAAGTTTAAATAATATTTCAAATTTATGAGTTTCGAGGTCAAAATTTTTTGAAATTTCAGCGATTAAAAAAAATTAACCCTTTTAGCGATTTTTACAATTTGTTTAAAATTATGAAGTTTTCGTAGATTTCCTTATTTTATATTTATTTATTTATTTATCATATTTCTGATCAAAATTTTGTCGAATTTTTTTTTCAACCCCTTGTAGTAATTTCTAAAAATTTGTTTAAAATTTTTAAATTTTCGTGAATGTGAATATAGTAACTTTGTGGAGTTTTAATTTCTTCTGAAAAAATTATTTAGGAGTGATTTTTGATGCCAAACTTTATAAAAAAATTTAAAAAAAAATTTAAAAGAATATTCAAGCATAAAGTTGTAATAGGGCATTTTCAATACTTATTTGTCCTTGCGCACCAAAATGTTTTCTTTTGCAATTCTAAAGAAGTTTTTCTTGTATTTAATATCCATATTGTTATTCTACATTGCACCGATATCTTTAAATAAGTTATTTAATTAATATCTTTTACAACGAAATAATGGCAATTTTTTCTTGACCGTTTCCTTAGGAGATGTATACTGGATTGTCTCCTTTTTCTTCAATATTATCTATAACTGTTCTTTTTCGAATTTTCTTTTAACATTTTTATGAATTATTTCTGTATATTATTGTCACTGTTCTTACTGTAATTCTCCTTTTTACATTATTTTAAAAAAGTAAATATAAAATAAAGAAAAATAAATAAATGCTCAAAACTTCAAAAGAAAATTTCCCCTAATTAAATATGTACATATATATGTGGCCACCATTCTATGTACATAAAAGCTCTCAAACTGATCACCGTTTGTCTAAAATTTTACTCATTTAACAAACACTGTTGGCTGCAAGTAAGTAATTCCGACATGCGCCTAAACTCATGCCATCGAACC
Organism: Rhagoletis pomonella; assembly: GCF_013731165.1. Lineage (NCBI taxonomy): Eukaryota > Metazoa > Arthropoda > Insecta > Diptera > Tephritidae > Rhagoletis > Rhagoletis pomonella. The sequence goes on along the minus strand of NW_023458556.1, from coordinate 44,873,795 downwards.
AAATTAAGTTTTTGTGTTAAGTGAGGATTTATAATGGGAATATAAATGAGGATCAAATATAGGGGGACCAATAACAAACTACTGATGCAAAGTTTCTAATACGCAAAAATAAAAAAAGACAGCAACAAAGGCTATGCAGACATAATAAAATGATTTAAATGTTAAAATATAACTCTTTGGCTTTTTTGAATTTACTCACCTTATAACTTGTGCCTTCTTAAAGCAGTATAGTTAACAATTACACATAAATACTAAAAAAAATCAACGCTTCTGCTTGGGCCGGCCCGAGCCACTCGCGCACCGCATCGAAATTATATCGCCACGAAAACTAACAAAAAAACACTGCTCGCGCGGATATTTCTTTAATATGCTAATTAAAGTAATTAGTTTTCTTAATTTAAAGAAAATTATACACTTTCCACTACATCGAACGCAAATTTTAGAATTTTCAGAAACTTAAACACACACCCGACGGAAGCAATCGCGGCACTGTTGAAATGGCGTCGGAAATTCAGTGAAGCGCAGAGGTGTATTTACGCAGAGAAATATGTAGCTAATAAGGTGTTCACAGTGTTGCTCTAAATTGACTAGGTTAACCGCCATCTGACAGGTGAATTTTCGTAACAAGTTTCGACAGGTGGGATGTCACAAACCCCATTGAAGTAAAGCCTTTTATTCTTAAGTGTCCCGTTATTCAATAAATTTCTTTACTATTTTTTAAAAATTAAGCTTTTTTAAAGGGTTAGCCAAAAAAGTATGTCCCGTTATTCACTGAAAATTTTTTTTATTTATTAAAGCCACTTAGAAATCGCTTTTAACTGGACTGAAGTTACAACAGGCACTAAGAAAATTACGATGCTGGGGTTTATTTCGCCCCACCTGTCAGATGCCGGGTTAACACAACTTTAATAAAATGTATGCGCCTAAAGATAATAAATACAGAAATATTTACATGCTAAAAATTATACAATCTTATTTGTCTATTGTTCAAATATATACTCTGGAAATAAATGGCAGGCAATTTATTTCAAGGTATACGCATTGCTTGCATTGAAGAATGACAGTATATCAATATAGCATCGTGTCACGGCCAAACGGATCACAAAAATTTACATCAAAATCTTGTAAAAATATTTAGTGTTTAATAATTGGTGACGATTTCAGAATTTAATCAAAAGATAAACTATACAAATGAGTTTTTATTTAATTTTTTTTATCGGTACCGATTTTACAATAAAACTCATACACGCGTTCATAAAATTACGTTCAGGAGAAATGCCGAAAAAATTAGATGAATTCCTTAAATTATTATTCACTTGGCCATTTCATTTCATAAAATATTTCAGAAAAAGAAAAATGTTTCAATTCTGATATATTTATCTATTAAAAGATATTTTCGTATAATATCATAATTTTTAGTTTACAAAAGAGCGTCAACTTTTTAAAAGTTCTATAACCTCACGTTATATACTACTGTGAGATCTTCATAAAACGATCAACATACAATTTAAAAACTAATAATAGTACAACATTTTGCACTTCGAAGCCCCGCCTTCTGGATTCCATTTGGTCATATAAGGGTTTTATAGAGTAAAATGGTAGAGTATTTGCTGTAAGTAAACCATCACAAAGCCTTTATAAAACTTTGTGGGTTATCTAAAATTATTCGGCTTAATAAAACAATAGCACTTTTATGAGAATATATTCAATGATACTTTTTAACATTTTTTTTTGTTTTGTAGAAAAACAATATATTGTTATAAAAAACAAAATTTTGCATTAAAATTGAAAAATCAGGCTGACACTCCCTGTAAATCCACTCTCTTAACAGTTTCTTCAAAACTCATGTCACTAATTTTAACCCTTTTAGAAGTTCAAAGATAATTTTCACCATCCATTTCCAAACAAAAACGAAAAAATTATATAAAATTATTTTTTATCTAGTTTTATCACGTTATAAATTAAATAATTGATTACGTGCACACAGACCTCCGGTAAGTTTTACCGGATACGATTTTTAATTAGCGATAAATCAGCGAGATTTAGCAACACAGTGGACACTTCGGCCAACAATGTTGTACTAAGCGCCGAAAAGGTACAGTGACTTATTAGTGTGTAAGCAGCGGGCAAATTGAAACTTCTTACCGGTAAAAAATATACCGGTCATCTGTAGTAAAGGTTTAAATCAGTGGCCCGTAGTCATAGAGAAGTTAGAAAATCGTTTTAACAATTAAAATTGTGTTTTATAGTATTCAGCCTTTTAACTCTTTCATTGTCAACTTAAAATACATTTTATGCCAAAAATAGAGTTTTAACTTTAAAATGAGGAGAACTTTAAAATGGTAAAACAAGGTTCTAAGTTTTGTTTTGCTGGTGAAGTAGTAAACGCAGTAGCACCCAGGTTCGGTCCCCACTCCGAGCGATTCCAAACCATATTTATAAATTTTATTTTTATTTTCTATATAAATATTTTTTTATTTTGTTTTATTAAATTTTATTTTATTTCTTTTTTTATGGTATTTCACATAATTATTTCAGGTTAATCAAATATTTTGGAGTTCAATTTAACCAAATGTTTCCATCGGATTGGCATATCTCCTCACTAAATTCTGTATTCGTCACCAATTATTGAACTCTCAACATTTTTATTGATTTCTAAACTATCGTACAAGATTTTTAAAATGAGCTTTTATCATTTTAAAATTCTGTTTCGATATACATATTTTCATTCACACAAACAAAATTGTATATATAATTGTTTGTGTGTATTTCTGCATTTTTTTAGTTGTATGCGCAATTCTTTCATCAAAATTTTGTTAAAATATACTACTAGTCTATCCTTTGTGAATGTGTTGCTCTCGCTAGACGCAGACTCGCTCACCTCTGTGGTACAACACTTAATCCATTCGAAATATGGAACAAAAAGCCCACCGAAGTGCTAGCTTATATTAAAAGCCTTCATATATAGGGTAAAGGGCCACGCACAATAGACCACCGTAGAGGTCGCAGTGCTCAAGGCTCATAATAATAATAATAATAATAATAATAATAATTACACCAACACTGTGAACACCTTATTAGCTACATATTTCACTGTGTAAATCAGGGTTCGGATTTGCCTCATTTTAGCCGCTCGCTCTTTGCCTGCGAAGCTCTATTGCCAACTTGGTGCTCTTCGGACTAAATTTAGTGCTTGTCTTTATTCAACCTGCGAAAATTTTAGAGATTAGTGCTTGGTGCTTTTGTTTTTTTTTGAAGACACCAAATCTGTAAATCTTAACAAAAGGGGGTCAATATATATGGCAATCGTAAGTTTTGTAAGAAACTTTACAAAAATCTAAACAAAATCATGTCACAATGACAATCGTAAGCGGGAGAACATATGTTTACCAACAATATACGTACATAAGTATGTGGCAGCACTTTCAATCATGTCAAAATTACATTCGGTAATTCCCCATTGCTGGGACCAGGAATCGCCCTTTAGACCTTTAGTTCGGGCTGAATTTGTTATATTTTCTTATGACTATTCAAAAAAGCAGCAGCATCTCCCAACAGTAAAATTCACATCTAACGAACCCTTTAAAGAAAAGGTTACAATCAAAATCGGGTAGGATTTGAAGAGTAGACAGCTTTTTTGACACAAAAATATTTTTCTCACTATGCGCCAATGGATAATATGCTCAAATAAGACGTTTTCACCAACTCTGGTTAACACTAATCCCCAGTTAAATATTTTTGTCGACGTTACCGACACAGTGTTATATGATACCTTTAGTTCACAAGATTAGATTTAGTGCAGATTTTAACTACCACATAGTTCATAAAATTTCCTTTCTGGTTTTTTCTATGGTTTAATAGGAATTCTAGAAAAAATATAAGCAAGACGAAGAAAATTTTAACATTTAAACAGTCAGGAAAAATTAATCAATTTGGCTTACATCTAAGCGAAACGGCAACGCCGGACACAGTTGCAAATTAGAAAATAAGAACAAGAATCTTAACGTCGCTTGAGCGAAAATATTTGAATTTACAGAAAATAGAAAAGATTCGACCGTCCAGCAAAAAACATTGATTTTTATTAATTTGAATCGGCATCCCTACAATACAATTTTTCATGCATAAATACAAAGTCCATTGATACTAAGCGATTAATAAAAATTTGGTGCTTTTTTTCGAGAAAAAACGAGATTTTCCTTGGGTTTTAGTGCTTTTTCAAATTCAAAACTTGGCAACACTGCTGCGAAGCATTGAGTAGGAGCAGTGTTTCCGTTGTGCGACTAAAGGGGCAATTTGACCCTTTTTGGGCACCAGTACCCTTTGACCCGACTTTTTGAAAATTTTGATTTTTTTACCCTTTTCGAAAATTATGTGCGACTTTTGCCCCTTTTCAGAGATTTTGTTTTAGCCCTCTGCTATTAAAAAATATTTCCACCTTATACTTAGGAAAGAATGCACCTTTTAAAACTTTTAAAGGAAATCCTCCTTGCAGCAACTCGATTTCTGTGTTTTGTTTAAAGCTTGCCCTGCTATTTTCTGCTTAAATTTAACAACGGAAATTTCTAGCGGCGAAAAAATTTTATAATACATGCAAATTTTATTTTGACTTGGGATCTTACAGGCTAACCTAATATTCACGCACGCCGCCAATTTGCTGTCAAAAATTTCTCATCCACATGCAACTTGTATGGGACCAACCGAAATTGAACGGCGTGCGTATGAAGCTAACCCATTTTCCAATTTTCGTTCTGCGTGACATTTTGATTTGACGTTTCGCTCAATGAAATCAAATGCAAACGTACGCAAGCCTTTCGGGTGTCGCAAAAAAACAAATTTGACGGCGTGCGTACCAAAACGCAAGGCGCGAATATTAGCTTAGCCTGTTTGGTTTTTTTACTAGTAAAGAAAAGCAATTATAATATGGCGACCCTTTTTTTCGTTAATTACCCCTTTTTTGCGACTTTCTGAAAATCTCAACGGCAACACTGAATAGGAGTTTGCTTGCTCGCTCGCTCGAACTCCGAGTTTTTGCCTACCCTGGTGTAAATACACCTGTGCGCTTTACTGAATTTCCGATGCCATTTCAACAGTGCCGCGATTGCTTCCGTCGAATGTGTGTTAAAAATTTCTGAAAATGTTTAAACTTTCGTTTAATGTAGTGAAAAGTGTTAGTATTTTGTAAAATTAAGAAAACTAAGTGTAAATATATGCGCGAGCAGTGTTTATTTTAGTTTTCGCGGCAATATAGTTTCGATGGGGTGCGCGAGTTGCTCGGGCCGGCCCGAACAAGTGTTTTCTTTTTTTATTAAATTTAAGTGTAAATAGTTGTGCAATCTTCATCTAATTTGGTGAAAGTTTTAAGGTGAGTGAATTGAAAAAGCCAAAGAATTATATGTGTAGATATATGTATGTAAATAGTTGGCTTCCTATTTTTGCATGTTTAGAAAATTTGCATAACCATAGTATTGGGGTTTTTGTTGGTCATCATTGATCCCCCTATATTTCATCCTAATTTATGTTCCCCATTATCAATTCCCAGTAAGCACAAAAACTTAATTCTGTTCGGTGGCATGAGCTTAGGCGCATGTCGGAAGTGCTTACAGCCAACAGTGTTTGTTAAATTGTGTAGAATCAGTGTGAACAGTTTGAGAGCCTGTATACTCATACAAAGGTGGCGACATCATTAGGGACACTACCTTTTCTTACGTTTTGACTAAAAAGGGTTAGTAAGAAAATTGCAATTTTTTCTTCTTTAATTAACCAATAAACATTCTGAGACAATAAAAAAGTGTGAACTGTAATTTACAAAAGAACTTTATTTGAAAAAATATACTCGGATACTCGGATCAAGCTTCGCAAAAAATCTGGTAGAAATGAGTCGGTTTTAAAATAAGTACACATAATATGTAGGTATGTGTGTATGTGCTTTTCAATCACTGAAAACGAAATGTATGTAATTAAGCCGAATTGTATACACATTTCGTTGAGCTGCCTTTCTGTTGCCTCACAAACTGCACCAAACAAAGAGTATTTGGGTGTTTTAAAGTCCAAGAACAGTTTTTTAATTTTTTTTTGTGCTTAACTTTTCTTCACTTCCTTTGACACTTTTTTGTCATAGCTACCACTTCTATTTATTGTTAAGCATTCCTACGTCCCTTGTGTAATTAAAATGGTAATTGATTGGGCGAGACACCCTACGCTCTACAAGTGGACTAAGCTGGAATGTGTTTGTTGTTATTACAAAGGCAATACAGTTATAAAAAAATAGTTAAAAAAGAGCGAAGGTTCAAAGTCTTTGGTTAAGTGTAAAAGCCAAAGGGTGTGTAGGGCCTTCCCTTTATGTCTGTAAGTAAATGCGGAAAAGAGTAAATAGTAGGCTAAACTTCCTCAAGGGCAAAATAAAGCTCTAAAATTTAAAAAGTGGCAGAAGCGGTGAAGGTTGATAAGGCAATTTGTAAATTGTTTCGCCGCTTTTTTTTTTAATGGGAGCGCGCAGATGAGTTTGTACAATTTGATGACTCTTTAAGAGTAATTAATAATAATTAAAACGCTTTCAAATTGACGCATTTGAAAAGGTGCATACATATTTTTCGAAGGAGTTGCAATTATTTTAAATTGAAAATACTTATTCGTTAAAATAAAAGTTAGAACTTTTTTTAAAAAAAGGTAAATGTTGCTTTAATCGAAAAAATATCTAGTCAAAGATTTTTTATAAAACTTCGACGTTCACATGCTTATTAAATATTTGGCCGGAATTCTCGTTTTTTGTAAGGTGTGCCTCTTTATTTCATAACAAATGGCAAATGATATGGGTTTTCATGGCATCAGTACACTCGGAGGTTTGTCATTTCTCGGACCATAAATCGAACCTAGCTTCAACCGTGTGGTGAACACGCATCATCTCCGCTACAGCGCACAGTGTGCTATTTAGGAAAAAATGGGACAAATATCTCGAGAACGAGATGAGATAGCAAAATTTATGTAACGGTTTTTTTAAGTTTTGGGGATGGAAAATTCTTGTTAGATAAAAGAATTACCTTCACCTTTACAATTACCTTCGAAAATACAAGGTTTTCAATGTTTTAATTTTTTTGACCTGAAACCAGTATGCAATGAACTTCTTAAAATTTTGAAACGAAAAACGCATTAAAAATTGTTTTCTTAATCCATTGCAAGCTGTTTTTTAGGTAAAAAAAGACAAAAAGAAAATAAACAATTTTATTTTTGGAGGTCATTTCAAAGGTCTGATATTGAATGCGTTTTTTGCTTCTTGCTCCCCATCATCATCGGACACTGGTTTCAAGCCAAAAAAAATGTAAACCCTTTTTTTCGAAAGTCATTTTAAATATCAAGGTAATTCTCTTATCCAATATGACTTTTTTCTGAATTTTTCAGCCCAAAATCTTTAAAACACCGTTGCATTTATTACGGTATATCTGCTCGTTCTCGAAATATTTGGTTATGTCTACTTATTTTTATTTTTATTTTTCAAAATATAACACTGTGCGCCGTAATAGTCTTTCTATATTTTTTTGTTATTCTTTCAAATACCAACCTAACTTAGACCAAAAGTAACAACCACTTTCGTTGATATAGCTAATTTTTATCCGATTTATCCATATTCGATCCTCGATCGATTCCTCTCTTCATGCTAAACATTTCGGCACATATGTACATATAAATGTCTATATCTACCTGGATTCCATTACACTTTTAAGTTATACTAAGTGGCCGCGAGGGGCTCATTCAGATAATTCTTCTGTTGTCCATTGTGTTTCCAGGATTGGTAACTAGCAGAACTCGTATCAAGCTCTTAGGAAAGGTGCTGGGCTCTGCAAGTAGCTTATGTTTATTTCGTCGTATTCCTCGAGAATGCTGCTGAAATACGAGCACGATTCTTTGTTGTCTTGCAAAGGACGGCAGCAGAGGTGTAAATGCTGAGATGATGCCATCTTCGACATCGTCCAAACACCTGCTGTAATAGGAATCCAAAACGATATTAATTCGCACTGCAGCTAATGTGCAGCGTCCGCTCAGGACAACTTTCAAAATCGAGAGTTGGTGCTTACCTAGCTGCAGAAGCTCATTTTCCTCCAGAACTCTAGTACCCTACACGTCTGGAAAGGTGGCTTCAGTGGGGCCCTGCCTAGAGAAATTCAGCAGCCACGCAGTTTCCTGCAAGACCACTGTGATCCGAGATATATGTAAATTAGTTTAATTTGGAAGTAATCCGAGGCGATCTAGAGCCTCTGTTACAGGGACTGCAATACTCCTATTCACCCCTTGTTTTTAAATTTTGTAATTTATGTATTTTGTATTTTATTCTACTCAGGACATCGGAGCGGAGTGGAGCAAAGGGTGAAGGAGCTAAGGAGCAAAGGATTTTGGCTGAACAGAACTGGAGCAAAGAGCTGAAAAAAAACATTTTCTCTCTAGCTCCTTAAAAAATGTAATTTAATTATTTTTTTTTATTTTTGCCACTGAAAATAACGGTGTTAAATAAATTTCCATCCTATTGTTACTTGGAAATAGTGTTCATTGCACAATAGCCAGCAGTCGGGATAATTGCGATGAAAAAACAATAGGGCTGTTCAGAATGTTGTGAAAATGGTGTTGAATTTGCCATTAAAATTGCTCGTGCAAATTTTATGCTTGCTGCCATAGCAACCATGTCCATTTTATTGTTGTGAATTTACAAATGCAACGAATATGTAAATGCAAGAGCATATGCGCGAGATGCTGAACAGCCCTAATGACTTCCCGACCAGCAGAGATGCGTCAATTTTGTCGACAGTACGGTCTCTTACAATTTTACATACCCGGAAACGAATGGAAAGCGACCACAATTTTCGTTCAGTTACGTCTCCAAAAACGTTCATAAAAAGTGCAATTTTCCTACCTGGAAACGAACAGAAAATAACTTAAATTTTTATTCATTTTCGTATCCGGAAAACGTTCGAAAATTATGATAGTATTTGAAATATTCAACGCACTGTGCTAAGTTCGCCTTGTAAATTATCGTTGCTTTTTTCTCACTTTTTCATTTGTTAAGCCAACACAATCAAGTGCAGCTATTCCGCTGCAATTCAGACTTGATCAAATTATTGTTGCTTTTCCACAATAAGTTTTTCATTAAAAACGGCCTCAAGCTCAATAAAAATTATTGAATATAATTGTTATAAGGCCATAAAATAACAAAAAAAAATTGTTTGAAATAAAAATTATATTTCATTTGTTTAAGTTGTTTGAGCGTGCTAGTATTTGTTAGCTTTCAGGAGGTGCCGGGTTCGAATGCCCTCCGGCGCTGCCTAGTTAAATTTTTGTTTTCGAACCATGAAAAAGCATTTTCGAAGTGCAGTATCTGTTTCAAAACAATCTTCGGTTCTTATCTATACACAGGTTTCTGCCGCATACTTATATTTAATTATTTTTTTTTTTGGTGGTTAGGGCTCGATAAGTAAGTATGTACGTAATTAAATAAATAAATAAAACTTTATTAGGGAGTTTACAAAAATTGTATCGATACCTGGGTTTGAAAATACTAAAATTTGTTTAAATCCCAAAAATTTTGGGGAAATTTTGACGATTTTAATTCGTAGATTTAGCAATTTTAAAAATAAATGAACATTTTTCAAACACTGGTAGTGAGTGACCCCTAAAAAGGTGTTCAAAATTTTGAAATTTTCGTGGATGTCAATAATTTGTATTTGTTGATATATGATGTTGATATTAAAAGGACTACCTTAATGTACAAGCAAGGTTGAACTTCGGCATTAATTTTTTGGTAAAAATTTAAAGTACATATTTTAAATCTGTATATCCTAACGTTCCATTCCTTTTTTGTTTTGTGTTTTTGCTGTTTCCACTTCTTACTTTAAGCGCAGCTTAAATTTTACAATAACACTAAACGACGAACGATGAACAACAAACACAATTGCAACACTTAAAAAAACAAAACTGATAAAAAACCCCGAAAACTTTAACCTAAAATCATCGACAGACAAAATGCAAATTATTTAAATTCGTTAAGCAAACAAAACGCGCTTGCTTGTGAATTTCCGACAGCCCTGTTCCTAACGCTCCGAACCAGCGTACAATCCTGTTTATGCCTACAGTAAAAGTATATCTATCTATGAGCACTTGTGTGCATGAATATGTAGTACATATGTGTGTGCATGTATTTGGATAGCGTGAAACTTTTCGCTTAATTTTGTGCCACACAATTTTGTGCAACGAACTTTTCCCAAAATAGGAGTAAAGAGATACCAGTATCTACGTGCTGTGGGCCACAAATTAATATCACACAGCACCGCACTCCGCCTACATCGCCTAAAGTCGCATGTCACCTCTGTAAGCTGTTAGTTGCACATAAACTTTTCTTATGTAACATTCAGCCTCCAACCAACCCCCCTTCCCGCAAACGAATACTTCATCTTTTTTTCGTCGTTGTGTGCAGAAACTTTGTTGCTTCAAAATCAAAGTACAACAAAAGATATTTGACGCATGCATAAGTGGTAGCAATTGCCAAGTGAACGCAGATAGACACACATACGCATGCATACTTGCATACATACATTCATACATAGTACCTGAAAGTCACAGCAATTATCTTTAAATATCCGCGTAGCTGAATATCCGTGCCGCGTCTGTGAATGTGCGTGACATATGCGCTTCCATGGCGCCCCAATGCTACATTCTATACTCCCATATGTATTTATGTGTAACGGCCGGCATAAACGGCCACCACCACCACCTTGAAACGTCGAAGCACTCGTAACGCTGCGTCAACATGTCTGCGCCAATAATTCGCACATATTTTCGCTAACAATTAAAAGTTTTGTCAACATTCGTGGCCGCAATCAATTTCAATTTTCTTCATATTCTATAGAGTGGAAAGAGCCGCAACAATTAGGGTGTGGGCATGCGACTGGCAACAAGGCGAATAGAAAAAAAAGTTGTGTGGTGGCAGCGTGGCAAGTTGTTGCCACGACCACAACGGCAATACAGCAACAGCAACAGCAACAGCCACTTGCCATGCATAGGTTGCGGTTCAGGCTTTGACTGCAGTTGGCAGGAAATTGCGGTGTCAAGTGTTTGTACGTGAGTGTGAGTGCGTATGCGTGTGCAGAGGTGAGTTGTGTATGAAACGAAAGTTGTCTGTCTACAGTGAGGGGCTTCACGCACGCACTCACACCTGTAGGCATTAAGAAATAATACACCCACTTGTATAACATGCCTTCTTACTCTTGCACCGCTTATTGCTTTGATTTGCTGACTTTTGCACTCCAATTCCTATCTTCAACGCCTGCAACTTCTTCGTCTTCGTCTTTGCTTCTAGCAATTATATGTATAACCATAAATGCTGACGTTCATTATACTCAATAAATTTATTATGTATAAATTGGTGTAGTGTTGAAAAAGGTTTGGCACACCATACACTTCCCTCCGCGTTAACTGCGCTTTCACAGAGAAAATTGCCGAAAAAAAGCGAAAACTTTTGTCGACAAAACTTTGACAAAAACGGGATGAGAAATCGCAAATGAAATTGATTTAATTTCTTATTCATTCGAAAATAATGGACAGTCGCACCGAAGGCCAAATGCTAAAAGTCAGTCGATTGCAAACAGGGTGTGTTGTGGAAAGTAGAGAAAAATTTGCAGGCAAAAACACAAAGCAAGTACAACTACAAATGGCTTTATATCCAGACTATCGAAGCCGAATTTTCATTGATTTGTAGTACCTTGAGAATACAAATCACTTTTCATTTACATATGCTAGTATCGATGGTCAAGCATCTTCGAGCTATGGGTCATGAAAATGTTCACGAGAGCAAAATCTATGAAACAAGAAAAACTTCCATGTCAACGAAAATGCATTGTGCCAAAGCGGATGAGCTCAAGCGATGAGTATACAGAGGGCTTCACTATGGAAAGCGAGTCCACTAAACTCTGTCTGTTTTCAATTTACATGGTCCACCATCACCAGGGTATCGCTTGATAACTGGACATGGTAAAAGCGGCCAGCCTAATAATTAGCGGTCTGCCTACACGAAAACGTTGAAAAAGTTTAAGAGTGTCACCAAGAAAACCCAAAAGGGACCCTTTAAAGGAATAATGCGATAGCATAGAGCAGCAGTCCGAGGGTAATTGCTTTCAAAAAGTGCTTGCGAAAAATTCGACGAATGAACGTCATCTCAGGCGGAAATTCTTGAGGCACTAATAGGAGTGTACTGCGTAGCGTCTATAGACGCCCGCTGGAATCTGAGGACCTCTTTGATGTAAAAGGGGTAGAGTGGACCATAAGGTCCTTTCCAGCCATGACAAATACGCAGACACGTACGTTATTTTCCGAGCCTAACTTCAGACGGGATCTGACATTTTATGTCCGTTGCCTGTCGTAATTTACAATGCTCGCCTCAGAATTACCTTCATATCCAAGGGTTAGATTTGACGAGAGTTGTGTTCATTCCAACGGAAGGTAGACGCTGCGACGTGAAGCCAGACGATTTTTGGCCGATAAGCCTTACCTTTTTCTTTCTCGGGGTTCCGAAAGATCTATTCGACTTGCAACGAATTGGTTTCATTTCTAGGGTAAAAACAGGAACTTGAGGAGTATCTAGTATAGCATCGCAATGGGTCCATGGTGTCCTAAGTGTATCTTTTTCCAGTATTGCGTGTGAAGTGATCTTGGGAACGCTCAAAATTAGTAAACTGTAGAGAGAATGAAAAAAATATCTTTCAGTTCGTGTGTCTTGTAGCCTCTGGTTGTAAGAAGCCCTGATTGGGGCCTGAAACTAATGCGAGCCGCGATGAGCTAAGCTCAAAAGCATGTGAGGCTGGTTAAAACCATTCAGTCACAGCGGTGCACTACAACTAGAAATCTCTAGAACATTTGAAGAATTCATTATAAATCCTGCACTCCGGAATGCAATGAGCCTCTGAAAGAAAATTTTTTTGGAGGATAAAACTAGGGATAGTATTGTAGGCCGCATTTCAAAAAATCAATACCAGAGGGTCTACTGCGAGCACAAAAGTATTAACATCAAAAACAGTATCATAAACGCCAAGGAGCCAATATTAAGTACGTTAAACTGACGGATCCAGGTCTGCCTGGTCCGGAACACTTTTGTTGGCTAACCAAGGCACACACAAGGGAGGTCGTTATGAATTAAGTAATATACAAAAATTTCACGTTGAATGTCCAGAGTAGGGACAATCTAAGTGGTAATGACAGGATATCAAGTCAGCCACGTTGGAAGAGTAATCGGTAATAGCAATTTGACTGCCTCTGTTGATACTGAAGCATGCTCCCTACTCCTCTTACTTTTGTTAAGTTCTGTTACCTCTTTTTATGGGCAAAATAACGACGATTTTTTTCGGACTAAAAAATACACTTTAAAAATTTGTTTGCTTACTAAATAAAACTGAAAAATGTTTACCGAAGGACTGCTTTCTCAACACCCTGTAATTTGGCATTTTAGCTGTTAAACTTTAACTGTCAGGTGCTTACGCAGTAATTATCTACAAGATCAGCAAAACTTCAATTGTCCAATGAATGAAAAGAAATAAATGATTTAAGTGCATAAAGAAGCACACACACACACAAATTTACGTGATGAAAAGTTTTTATCAGTATTGTAAATATGTATGTTCGCCGTATAAAGAGGCTATTAAATAATACGTCGGTATACATAGTAGTATGTCTGTTTATTTTATTTTGATATTTACTACAACCTGACTTTAATTTTTCAAATCATATCTGTGCTAAACTGCGTGACCTGTAAGATTCTTAGGAGGTTAAACAATCTGTAACTTTCGTTTTTTGCCAAGCCATCAAACCAATCATCGCTTTTTTCGCCAATTTGTCCTCCTTCTCTTCGGATATTTGTCCGTAGAATGGGACGAAATACACTCGACAAATTTAGTTATAATTGTATGCTGAGACTGTTTGATTTTCCTTAGAATCGGCAGCATAAAAAAATGGTTTTGTTGTTTTTGTGGCTCTTATTGTTGCCTAGCATTTAATATATATGCTTTTGGGCAGTTCTAGTCGCCATTGGTTGCGCTTGTTTACGCTAAATGAAACCAAATTCTTTGAAGCCACTGAATGTGGAAGTGGGGTCGGTGGTTGTGTATGAAAACATGAGAAAAATAAAGAAAATTAATAGATATAGCAGTAAAAAAAGCTAAAAGTTTTCCGAAGTAAAGGCTAAAACTCCAAAAGTATACAAAAAAGGAAAACGTAACCGGTTATTCACGAGATCGAATAAAAAGACCCATATGAACTCGAATTAAAATGAGAATTTGAATATAAAGTCAAATTATGAATAAGAATTCGAGTACGAATACAAATACGAACATAATTTCAAATATGTAAACGAGTAAGAATACGAGTGCGAATGAATGCGAATACGAGGCACGAAAATCAAAACGAATGCGACCAAGAACGCAGTTTTTTTTTTTTTAAGAAGCTAAATAACTTTATTTCCTCACTGGGGTAACCAGCCTTATGGTCATGTTTCTTAAAACAAGGATTTTGCGTCAGGTTTTTTGTAGTTTCTTTGACTTTGAATAAATAATAAATGTGCATACTGTGAAGAATTGGAGTATCAACGTTTCTGATATTGGGTTAAATAATATAATTTCGACGCCTTACACACTGGTGCATTCTGGCTAATGGTCGCTTTGAAGTGGCTGGCAAAAGAAGTGCTTACCCGGCTAACCTGTAAACATTTCTCACTCCGTGATCAAAGAAATTTGCTTTGGCAGAAGATTTGAACTACGAGTACATAGTTGGAGTTTAAGGTAGACGGCATCAGTCACCCTGTTCCCAGATAACTAAGCATGTCTATTGATATATACGAAAACAGGTCTAAGATTGGTGATAGATCAAGTCCGCGGAAGATTAGGTAAAGTTACTTTATCTTCAACAAGTTATGGAAAAGAATTATCCCAGGTTTTTCCTTCGCCTTGGTGAAATGGTGAAGCGATTCCTCCTTTCCTTCAACTCGCCAACCGCCGCATAGAGAACTGATTGATATAAACCATCGTTGAAGCATTGGCGTAAGATAAAACCGTCCTGTAATAATCCCGGCAATTTTTTGTTCATTTCTAGTCAATCCTCCGCCTTAAAGACATTAAAATTGCACAGCCGTCTCAATTTCTACTTCGGGCATTTGTTCCGGCTCTGGTGTACTTGTCAGTTTTCATCAGTACATAGGAGTTGGTAGTAGTAAAGAATTATCCGTCTCGTTGTGCTGTATTTCCGTACTGTGTCTAGCTATCTCATCGGCTATTTCGTACCTTTAGATATTACTATGTGCAAGAATCCAGCAAAGAACGACTTTGGCATGACTCAGTGATCATCAATATTTCGGAAAAATTCTTAACTTCACTAAGTACTTACTTTTTTTTCGGAACAAGCAGAGAAGATCTCCGCCTGAAAGACAATGCACTCATCAGGCAGGCAATATTATTGCCTTATCTGGGGTTTCTCTGAATAAACACCCATTCCGATTTTTATTTCATCTTTTGAGAGATCGTTGTAGATGGAAATACCATCATTCCCAGTCAGTGGACCATCACCCCATGCCCTGATTCGTTTGACGCGTCCTCTTTTTAACTCACTCAAGAACGCTACGTGCCCGTATTGGGCCTGTCACCATGACTTTCTTCCAGCTGCCCCCATATAGTCGAAACACTGTGTGTCTTAGGCGTACGCAACTGGCTTTATCATTCTCAATTTAAAGCTTTCATATACATAGTTTATTTAAAACTCGGGACTACAGAAGGGGCGTTAGCATCGCTCCCTACGTAGTACTACTTGTTATTCTCTTGATGACAGATCGTGTGCCTACAGCTGCTGTGATTACTCTGCTTTTAAGTATCAAATCGATCCATACCACTATGAACTTCTAGATGCCGAATCTCTCCATTATTTCGCTGGTTTCCTCTGTCGACTTCATATTTGAAGGTTAAATGGTTTGATCTTCTATAAAGTTTCAGAACAGGAAAAAAATACAGTCTCTCTCTACTAGCAAGATTACCCTAAAGCTTTAAAAGATGTCCTACGTTTTACATTGTGTGTTTCCTTTTTTAACCGAATTCTTTTCTAGTAGATCCTTAATTGGAATTTGTCAACTTCAAGTAATTATTTCGTAATTATCAGCATCCAAAATATGATCTCAAAAGCAAACACCGTTGAATTAAAAATCTAAATTAATTCCAACTGTCGCTTTTAGCATTTCTTAGTATTATAATAATAAGTTTTGTTACTAAAAAAAATCAGTATATTCAAGTTAATTACTGCTCAAGTTGACTTTGTCGTTATTAGCTTTTCAGCTAAAATATTTAAAAACACGTAGCTAAAGCCAAAGCGTTTGAATTTAAAAGCAGTACTGTAATTAACTACAAATTAGCCTAACCAATGTAATGAAATCTGATGACTTAATTTCTAGAAGCAACCCAAATTGTTTCCGATAATCCTTTTATTCTAACAAACACTCATGTGAGCGACTACGAGTATTAATCACTGTGGCGCCTCAAAATTATATGATCGAAATAAATTTGATACAATTTAATTGAAATTTATGTGGATATGACATCAATTAGTGTACATAATTTTACATATTAAAACACAAAGGCGCCAAAGAAATTTGCATGGAAATTTTCAGATGCACACACATAGACATAAGCTTCCCTGCAGGAAATTTAATTAGTTGGAAAGTAATTTATAAACTACTTTATTTTCAATGATAACTAATTGAAATTCTCACTATTTTACCTGCAACGAACTCATTTATTTAACATGGCGATGTCCTAGGAAGCAGTCAATTGCCTTTTCCTGCATGTATTTTCAACAACTTTGAAATGAATTCGGCTTAAACAACTTCAAAGTCAGTATGTTTCGTTTGAATACGCTTGCGTTCTGGACTTCACAGATGCTTTTTCATAACTAAGAAAACCCGAAATTAAAAATTTAAAATTAAATGAGATTTGAACATGGACATTCTTGGCTACGACCAATTGTAGCAAACATCTTTGCACGCTCAGCTACAGCCAGACATGTAAATGTGCTTTCAAATGTTCAGTTTGAATTGTGTGCAAGCAGCAAGTCGACTGTCTGACTCTGCATTTAATTTCAACTACTTTAAAATGAGTTTGGTTTACACAACTTAAAAGTCAGTATGTTTCTTTTGAATACGCTGGCGTTCTGGACTTCACAGATGCTTTTTCATGCTTCCAACACACAAATTGTTTTTTTGAGCAAAAGAGTATAAAAATTCGAAACATTTACTCATTGCATTTGTTTTAAAGTAGTCTTTCAATTAGTTGATTTAAAAAAATAATCACTTGTTTCCGTCAGGGTTGTTTGTAGTATAAATGCATTCATCAATAACTTCGTTTTAGATTAGTAAGTATGTATATGTATGTATTTACAAGCCTATAATCAAATATTTACAAAAGCACATACACACACAGCCAACCAAACACTTAGCTAACCAAATTATTTGAGGCATTCAAAAGCAGAGCACTGCATTGTTTTGGCATTGTTATGCTATAATAAATTTAATTCAATTTAAACTATTCATTTATAGGCAGTTGCACCAGGCAGTCGGACAGCCAGTTAAACTAATGATTTTGTGTGCACTCACCATGCTAAATATGTATGCATGGATGTATATTAGACCGCACCACCGTACAAGCAAACAAAACAAAGTTCGCCGCACACCCATGAGTCTAAAGTATTTTGCACGTCCATTTAAAAAATAAAATAAAATGGGACACCCGCATATCTACGTTTGACAATAAATGTTTGTTTTAAATAGTTCTAATATACCAATCGAAATGCTTCCTTAGCAAAAGTTTAACGATTTCTGGTGTGCCTTAATTTACTGGTAAGTTAGGGTCAAAAAAACTGAGATATGTTAGGTAAGCACTAGAACAGGGTACTTCAGGCTAATGTACTCTGGAATAGAAAAAATTTGCTCATCGAGACAAGAACATCGATATATCATACTAAAAGATCCGACTGTAAATGTCGAAAATATGACGAAAAATGTAAAAAGTTGGCCGTAACGTTCGGCCAAAAAAAAAAAGTTGTCTTGCACAAATTACTTTACATTAATTAGTGCACGGCGAACTTTTTTTTCTGCTGCGGTCTAATGTACATACATATTTAATTATGTTTGTATACTACTCAAATGGCCTACTGGTCCGTTCCGTTGGCTTATTGCATATTTTGTGCAAACTCAAATATCAAAAACACGCACACATACACATACATGAATGTGAACGTGCTATAAATAACATTTAATTGAACTAAAGAGTATACAATACTGAAATTTTATAAATAGAAAGCATTGTACATTTGTATGTATGTACTTACGAGTATGTACATGTAAAACTTCAAAATCTTTCCACGTCAATTAATTTGAAAATGTTCAGTTATCCATTGTTATTTTCAATTATTTGCAAGCATGCAGACAAAAATTAGTTCATAGTAGGCATGCCGTACACCCGGGCGTATGAGTGATTTTAATGGCAAACCAAGCAGTAGATGTGCAATACATGCCACCAGAAGCGTTTACTTGCATATTTGTTGGCTTATCCGCTTATTTGATTGTTTGCACAAACTCTATATTTGTGTTTGCAAAAGTGTTTATTGTTGTTCTTGCTATTTATGTTATTTTTGCATCTTCATGTTCAAGCTCAATCTTCCGATTTTGATACTTCGTTTTTCTAATTAATGAATTTCAAATGTTCACTCTTGAAATTGATTACACTACGCGTCCTGTTAAGAGTAACTATAAATCGACAAAAAAATATCTCGTTTCTTATGGGGAGTTAAGGGTAAGGGTATTGTACTATTTTTTCGGTCTGCTTACTAAATATGTACTGTTGGAAAAAATATGGAATAACAATACTGAAATAACAATATTAAAAAAAACACTATTCTTTGAAATAAAGTGTACTATATTTTTTCAGATTTTTTTGAAAAATTACTATAAATATCATACAAAATGTTGGCAACCCTAGGAGAGTTGCGGAGTACTTTTGGACATTTTTGTATTTCGTATTTGCATTTGCTTAAATACATACTCAAAACTCAGATCTAGAAATGTAACTGCTTGTGGATCGTACGGATTCAGCGCAATTGATACGATACAAAGACAGTTATAACAGTAGTTTTCTATTTAGAAAATATATGTAATCATGAAGAATATAATATTTTCATTACTCTTATGCATTACTGTATGCAAAAAAAACTACAAAAAAAAAATTTTAGTTCTGCCTCTTTTGTAGTCCTCGCTACGTCAATATATGTATTGGAAATCGCTATATACTAATTGGAAATCGCAGAGAAGGCCTTCCTCTTCCTTAGTTCCCAGAATCTTGATTCACTTTGTATATTTCCAAAGCTGGAGCATTTCGGGCCATTCGTACGATCTACTATATTGTTGTAAAGCTCATACAGCTCAACGCTCCATTGTCTGTGGTATTTGCCGTCGCCAAAATTCAATTAATTTGATATTAACTTTTTAGGGTTTTCAAAAACTGCAGAGCTAAGATTTCAATATAGGGTTGATATCTGAAAATCTCCTTAAATTACCGAATGATCCGCAGTAAAATAAAATAAAATAAAATTAAATAATTAATTAATAAATTTTTGTTGTTTTTATAAGTGCTCATCTTAGTCTTCGCATTCGTATTTGTCCTCGTCATACATTTCGTAATCGCTTTTTCTTTCATATGCGTCTTGATATTCAAAAACATCTTCACCTTAGCCTTCGCCACAGTCTTCGTCTTAGTCTTGATTTTATTTATATTCGACTTTGCAACCACGTTTTGTCTTCGTATTCGTATTCGTCTTTTTTCGGCTTCGTATTTGTCTACGTCTTTGTATCCCTCTAAGTATTCGTATTCGTCTTCAATTTTGTCATCGTCTTCAACTACATCTTCGTGTTCGTCTTAGACGTCACCTTCATGTGCTAATTCGTCTTCGTTTTTATCTCCGTTTACTTCTTTGTCTTTCCATTCCTCTTCATCTTGTTATTCCTTTTCGTATTCGTTTCTGTCTTTGAGCTTTTGTTTTTCTTAGCTTTTGTGTTTGACTTAGTCTTAATTATAATAATAATAAAGGAGGAAATCTATTAAGCGTTTATTGAGATATAACGTCACTAGGCACGAACAAAGGCGCGAGCTCAAAAGTTGACCGCGAAAAAAGACTCTTAACATAGTTGGCGGCGAAGAAAGACGCGTTAAAATATTTGACGGCGAAGAAAGACGCGTTAAAACTTATTTTCGCGGTCAAATATTTTTTCGGATTAATTCATGCCTTAATCATTGCATTTCAGTCCCAAAGGCAGTATGGGTACGGACACACTACCACCTTGGTAAAGCCGAAACCTACCTAAAATCTCTGCCGTTCATTGGGTCCCGGCACCCGGTTGAAATGCAACTCCACATTTAACCCTTGCGAGTTCTACCCGCATTTAGGTATTAAACCACAGCCCCCGCGTTACTCCCCGAAGGGGCTGTACCTCATTGAACAGACTGGATTAGTGCTCGCCAGCCAGACTTGCTTGACCAGCTCGAGTCACGCGACCTACTAAACCTACCAGAATACACATGCTTAACCCCACAACTAGTAAGATTTGCTTTTCCGTCATAATTCTTCCAACACTGTCTCCCTAACCGGAGAACAGCTTCCACATGTTGCCACCATTAACCAACGTTCATTCCGCTCGTTTCGCTAATCTCGCAGGTCTTACTAGCCTTACTGGGGAGTACACTGCAGCCCAGGGGTGGATGCATGCAGTATTACTCCTTTTCCGGTTTTCTACACCCGCCCGAGTTGTTTGAAGAGCCACATCCATCAGACCTCCACGCTGCCTCCCTAACCGGAGAACAGCTTACTCGTCTTGGTACCCATAACAACGTCCACTACCACCCAGCTCGTATCGTTCCTCTCAAAAGATTTACTGATCTCATTCCACCCCAGGCTTGTCCCTCGCCCGGAGTGAAAATCGACTCTCAACCCCCGTTCGAGTCGCTTGACTTACCTCATTCACACTGCTCGTCTCACTAATCTCGCAGGCCTTACTAGCCTTACTGGGGAGCACTTTCCATCCCGGGTGCACAATTGGCATGGATTGTTGCTCCTTTTCCGGTTTTCTACACCCGCTCGAGTTGCTTGACGAGCCACATTTTGCAAATCTAACCAGCTGTACGATCTGACACGTGCATCTAGCTTGTCTTTCAGCCTAGTTCATCTAACGAGTTTTACTTATCTAGCCAACGAACACACTCCAGGGGCATCTGTTCGCCCGCGGTACCTTTTTTAAAGTCTTTGGTATGACTTTCGAAAGCGGAAGACTCTTCTGCCAATTGAGCCTCCTACCGACTCAGGATTGGTAGCCTTTGACTGGGGTAGCCGGGATTGTTAAGCCCGTACGCTGGCAATGCCAAAGCCCCCTGACTCCCCTCCTGTTTTCTCAAATCGGGCTTGGGACCGTCTAAGGCTCAATTGGGTGTAACAGTATGTAAATTCCCCAAAAAGATTTAGGAAATGATGCCGAAGTGACAGTCCTTGGCAATGTATAAATCTATGATTACGTGTCTTTCTTCGCCGAAGTTTTTCTTAAGTGCCTTTTTTCATAAAGTTTTCTTTCGTCGTCGAAACACTAGAGCACCTTTATTTGTGTCTAGTGACGATACGCATTTTAACACAAGTGGGTTAGGGTATAAAATAAACGTTTCATCATTTCAATAGTCCTGTTTTGCTGGCGCACTGTATAAATAGGCATTTATCATTAGAAAGACTTTAAATGTTGAAATGTATGTATTTTCAATATACATATATATACACATATGTAGATATCGAGTTTTTGTTTGCTTGTTTAGTTATCTCTTATTTATGGACACGTTCGCAGGAATTAGGTATGTAACTACAACCTGCAAGGTGTTATAATATGAAGTTAGTTTGTTTTAGATAAACAACTACACGTACAAATACAATCGGAAAAGAAAGATCTGAGTACGCATTATTTCCACTATATTAAAGGTTAATATCATTAAATAAAATGAACTTGATAAAAAATATATTTCAAATAAATTTGAATTGAGATAAAAACTTTTTGTTTACCCTTAGAAAGCGATGAAGAGAAAATATAATTTCTCTGAACAGCCCAATACAGACGGTACTCGGGCAACGTTGTGTTTGAGGGCACTTTTTCGTCTAACTGCCAGACTTAAGTTTATCAAAAATCTGCGAAATTTGACGCTCTCCAAGACTCTTGAAGACTTTTATTTATAAAAGTCATCAATAAAAAACAGTCAGTGACTTTTACTTTTAAAATAAAAATATAAATCAGTCACCGACTTTTATTTTTTAAATCGTTCGTATAAAAGTCATTAATATTTTTTGCAGTTAAGAATGTGTTGGGAAACAAAAGTTTACTACGACTTATACAAATGACTTTCATAAGTATGATTTAAAAAATAAAGACCAGTGACTGATTTTTATTTATGCCTTTTATAAATAAAAGTTTTTGATAACTGTTATCTAAGACTATAACTTAAAAATCAAACATAACTGTTATTTGCCGATTATTTAGATGAAAATCAAAAATAATAGTCAGAAATAACGGTTATTTAAGGAGTAATTAAATAAAAGTCAAAAAATAATTGTTAAAGAGCGGTTGTTTTAATAAAATTTGAAACTTTTACGGTCCCTTATACATATTTATCAATATTACAAACAATTTAGTTTATTATTTAGTGAGTTATAATATTTTTCTACGTCTATATAGGGAATCACAAATTCATTTAGTTAATCTGTATTTCCCGATTGAATAGACACCAAAACCCAATATTTATCTAATACATTAAAATCAAACATTTAGAAATATGTTCAGCCGACAGAGACAGCGGAACGTTAAAATACATACATATGTATGTACTTATGTGTTCATTAAAATTTCATTCAAAACTTTGTTATTACAGTCACACTTGTAAGATTATTTTCGTAGACTAACCCAGCACAAAATTGTGCAACTAATATCTGAAGAGAGTAGACACAGAGTAATCTTCACGGAGTACCATTGGGCTTTTGTTAATCGAATATTAATTAAATAGTTCTCGACGGGTACAATTAATGATTTAATATCACCCACGCACTTAAGTGACGTAATTTCAAATTGAGAAGTTGGTATCCAAATTTCGAAAACCGAAATGGCATGTTTTGTTTAGCTTATTTCGAATTGGATATTGAAATTTCAGAAAATTAAAAATAAAATGGCTGCCAAATATCGCGGCGTAAAATGTAAGCAAAAAAACGATTTTCGTGAAAATTTATTTATAGGGATTTTTGATGTTAAATAAAACTTAGAACGTACAAATTTACTTTATTGCACGCGAATACTTCGAAATACTTGCAAATCACAATTTTTTATTGTATTTGCTTAGCAAATCTCGACTCCACGATTCAAATCACAACTAGCGACAATTTCGTATAAACATGAAAACTAAAATTGGCATTAAATTCATCCTGCACTACTCGCATTTTTGACGGGGAAGTAAAAGCAATCATCGAAGTTGTTAAATTAAATTCAATATTTGTTCAATTCGAATGATAAACTCCGTCATTTACAGTCTTTAGAATTTCGGCTTTGAAGCCTTAAAACGCATGTGTGTATGCATACAAGTACATATGTGTGTTCGATTAAACCCCGCAGTAAAAAGCCAAACCAGTCAGTAAAAATACCAGTTCATTAACCGGTATGTGCTAAAGCTACCAGACAATTCGAAGAACATAAGCGTGCAGCGACATCTACCTTTTAATTCACTGCCAAAGCCAAAATATAAAGCAATTAATTCATTTTCCTACAAATGGCAGCGGTGGCGTCGCGTGAAGACTACCGGTTCTGGTTCTGAGATCGCGGATACTAGTCCGCTTGGAGGTGGTTAAGATTTTTCAAATTAAATTAATGTAGGTGAATACATATAATTATATAATTATTTAAATTTTTTATTTAGGTTTTTATTGTAATTTTTAAATTTAATTAATTAGATTACAAAAAAAGTCTTCATATATTGCGAATATATTGCAAGAAAATTCACATTAAGTACATACATGTATAAAACTAAAATAAATAAAAAAATATGAAAAAAATCTCCTGCACCACGACTTGAACCTGGGACCTTTAGGAGTACTACACCAGTGCTTTGCTCCGTCGGCCATTGCGTCTGTTGGAGCGCCGCGAGCAAAATGGCATGCTTTTGCTTTTCACGATGGATGAGTTGGCAGACTATCTCATCTACTGGTATGATCCTACTAGTATTTTACTAGTAGAAGCTGACACATAGCCTGACAATTGACATCTTGTAGGACATCACCATGTTAAAAATAAATATCAGTCGCTTACATTGGAAAAGGACAGAACGTGAACTAGTTGGGCTGAAACGCAAACTGGTAGTATTCTTGTTCACAACTAGTTGCTTTCCCTTCAGGGAACGTATGTACGTTCATAAATACACACTTACGATTTTGAGACTTTTGAGGTAAAGGACTTTCCAATTTCAAATAAATATCAGTGCACATGTAATGGAATTCTTACAGATTTATTCATGTGTAGCAAAGCATTTTAGACAGTGATTTCTTCAAGCACACAGTTTAGACACATCTTTAGCTTTGTCAGCTTTTATTTAACTGAGGTGTGTAAAATCTGTTTTCGGACTATTTTGACTTGTGTTGTGCGCTTACTCAGAATGTGCAGCTTAGGTTAGGTCAGGTTGATGTGGCAGTCGGTTCAAATTACCAACAACTGCAGAACACGGGAAGCTCTATTCAGCTTATTTTCTAATGACTTCTTGGAATTATTCGCATCGTAATATTTAGGATTAAAAGTAGATACCAAAAGAAACCCAAGTATAAGTTTTGACGTTAGAAAAGGACGTATATTTTAGACATTTAGAGGATGTCGTCGCCACTTGGTTCGAAAACACACAGAGCTTAACTATAAGTAGATATGTATGTACGAGTAAGTATACCTTCCATAAAGATACATATTTTCCCTTGCTAAACAGCGCTTATAGCCATAACCAGCGTCTTAAAATCTGCGAAACGACCGTCACTTAACCTTTTCTTCGTTTTATGATTTTCTTTGAGAGGAGTCGTCACTTAAACGTCTTTGCATGTATGTAAACCTCGCAATATTGGTTATTCAAATTAGATTACTATATATACATACATATATGTACATATGTATGTATTTGTGTGGAGTAAACACCCTGCGAGAAATGTATCTAACTATAAGATAACTTGAAGTTGATGAGGAAGGAACTACAGGTCACTATCTATGTACATATGTATATAATACGCGAAGGCATTTTTTGTTCCGCATAAAAGATCTGCACCGTTCGTTCGATTTTCCAAAATGGGGTGTCCAATTAAAGCACTTGGCGTGTAGATGTGACTGGTCTAATTTTTTGGAAAAGAGTTGCCACCTATTGAACAATTAAATTCAAATTATTTAATAAGCAGTGCCATCTTATCCGCACGGTTAGTTCGATTTTCCAAAATGAGTTGTAAAATTAAAAGGCTTGGATTGCAGATATGCAATAACTACTTTTTTGAAAAGAGTTGCCACTTTTTAAAAAATTACATTCAAATTATCTAAAAAAATCAATTATTATAAAATGGGTACCAATGGAAATGCCATTGAAAATCTTTGTTTCTTAACTTAACTATAGAAGGGTTGCCACCTGTTTAAGAAAATTAAATTCAATTAGAGTTAAGGAAATTTGTTAGGAGAAATATGTTCCAACATATGGTTGCCTAACGAAATGAGCTTCAGAAGGTAGCCGTTTGGAAATATTTTCAAGAGGGTTGCCACCTGCTTGCAATATCGGATTTAGTTAACTTAACCACAAGTTATATGAAATGTAAAAAAAAATAATGATGTCAAACGAAAGATTGTTAAGAAGACTTTGGTTTGGACACGAACAATATTTTCGAGGTGTTGGAAGGGGGTTGCCAAATTATTAATTAATTTAAATGAATTATTATTAATTAAGTTAAATGAATTATTAAAATATGGGTATCAATCGAATGGAGTTTGAAAAATCTTTATTTCTGAACTATATTTAGTGGGGTTGCCACATGTTTAACCACTAAAATTCAACTTAATTCATCAATTAATTAAAATATGTATCGCAGTGTTAGACGAAGAATAATTAAGAATATCTTAGCGCGAAACTACTTCTGAAGAGGGCTGCCATCTGTTTAAAAAGTCTAATTTAATTATATACATATATAATACGCGAAGGGATTTTTTTTTAGCGACGCCATGTGAGAGCTCTCCTCGTTCAGAAACGGCTGGACGAATTTACTTGAAACATTTGCAATATTTATGAAGAACTTAGAATAGTGTTGCCATCTGTTTAAAAAGTTACATTAAATTTTGGCGTCTTAATGCCATGCGGGTTCAGCAGTTATCGGTATATTTTCTTTGAGGAAAGCTAACTACTGGTTACCTCTGTATAAGATGTCAACTAACTTGTAACTAACTATTTTGGGACATAAAATATCAATAAAAAAATCAAATATATTTTTTTTTATCTGGCAACCCTCGACGACGAGGCATGTCTGCAAGAGAGAGGCAGCAGGCAGTAAGTCGGAAAACGTCAGCGAGAGAGACTGGTCGAGTGCGGAAGCCAATACGAATATTTGCTTATCAATCAATTTAATTACTTTTTCTATTTTCTAAAACTAAATTACTTAAATAAACCTAATTTTACTGAGTACAACTTCAGCGTTGTGAGTACATGTGTTTTGCTTGTCTCATAAAACGGCCATCCTGACACTTTGTTGTTGCTTTCACATGCAAAATTCTTCTTTGAGCGACCGGAACTCAAATATAGCGAGCGAGAAGTGGCGAATCGATGACGGCGATAGTGTGTTTGAATTTGACATTGCACTCACAAGCAGGGTGTCCAGATTGTTTAAAAATAAAGCGCAATTTCTGCAAAAAAAAATCGCCAAAAATCGCCAATTTTTTTTTTTAAACAAAATTCATGAAATCGATTTAACAAATCTTTTTTGTTTTAAAAATATTTGTTTCAACACATTTTGCAATAGGCCTGCGCAATTATTAAATTTATTATTCATATTAATTGATTAATCGCACAATCCGCTTTTAAGAGCTCGGCGCTAAAAATAAAATAAAAACCTATAATAGGGCAAGATCACTACTTCCACAATTTCTTCAAAATCACCTATAGTGTCTGAATTATTTACATTTCTGTTGTTGTCATATATTGATTTATTCAACCTTGATAACATACTGTTTGATATGGGACACGTTTTGCACTATTAGCTTTCATATAAAACTTTATTCGAACTATTGAATTAAGGCTTTCCAACCTCATCCTATTTCGAATCTTAGTTTTTGTTGAATTCATTACGGAAAAAACGCGCTCAACAAAAGCATGTGAGTGCGGCAAGGATAATAATATGAAGGCTATTTTGCTTACATATATTTCCAAACATTTTATTGCCTGTTGCGGTTTTCACTCCGTTAGCAATTATCCAATATTCTTCAGAGTGGGATGGAATGGTTCTGAAAAAAGTTATTCCATAGGAAAGTTAAAAGATTTAAATATTCAGTTTCAGCTGCTTTTCTTTCCTTCAAAGTCAAATAGTGAATTGGCAGGTCCCTGAAACTCGCACTATTGTGATTCACACACGTTTCTGGTGACAAAATCAAAGTTTTTTGAAAGTATTTAATTGATTAGGTAATCGTTTCAAAAGTTCTTCGATTAGGGTGATTAAAAATGTTTGTCTTTTAATATGCTTCCTAAGTCAAGTTAATCACGCAGTTCATTAGCCTCTTCTGTAAAATTATCGTGAAAAACTAAGTTTTGTATATTTTTATAATTGGGAAGAATTTATTTGAAGGGAAAAAATCACCAAAAATCGCCAATAGCGATTTCATAAATTTTTACGCCCAAATATCCAGAAAAAACTCGCCAAATTGTCGCCAAATCTGGACACTCTGCTCACAAGAACCATCCTATAAAGTCAAATTGAAAAAAAATATATGAAATTCGAATCGTTTGTTTGTTTATTTTTTTTTTACACTATTTGACATTGCTCTCACAAGAACCATCCAATAAAGTCAAATTGAAAAAAAATATATATATGAGTTTCGAATCGTTTGTTTATACATATTTTTTTACACTGTAGCACAGTGTTGTCCAACCGGTAGTTCGCGTGCGCCTAGTAGCTTGCGGCCTGTATTTTATGCCCCCCCCCCCAAACAAAAAGATGGACACAAGAATACTCTGTATCGAACTAAGCCATTTCCGGTTGCGAAAGTGTCGAGTGAAAATGAAAATTGTAAAATTTAAATGAGAAAGCTTCAAAATTTAAAGTTATAATAGCCAATCTTAAATGAGATTAGGCAATTGTAAATAAATATATTTCTGAAATCCACAGACATTAATGAAGAAATTCTCAATGACCATGTAGATAAAGCTCTCCGGCTTGGCCTTTTTAAGTGATATAATTGCAAAACTAAATAATCTCAATAAGAGTTTTCCGAAATATGACTGCAATCTCAGCGTTTGTGGAGAAAATCGGCATATGAAATAGGCTGTTGGCAGAGAAAAACTGTCACCTTTTCCCGTTGTTTGCTCTTCTTTTGGATTCGGGAATTAGCGCGGGGTACAACCCAGCGCATTATGTGGAAAAATTTCTTCATTTACGATCGAAATACGAAAAGCGATCCGTAACTAACAGTTTCTTCGCGTCAAACGTTGTGGGCACTTTTAATGCGATGCAAAGTTTTTTGTTTGTTACGGTCTTTTGCATTTCAGTTAACAATGTTAGTAAAAGATTTTTTAGGTGACGAAATGTTCTCTATGGAACCAGTTTTATCTTTTTCCAAAAAATCGATTATGAATCATAATGAAAAAACTGCTTTGCAAATTAAGAGGAAATTGTTTTTGTCACATTACAACGATTGTTCTTTACTTAAATATGTGCATTCCTTTATTTAAGCTAGCTGCACAAATTTTACTAATAAATCAATAAGGGTTTTTATAGGGATCAATTTAGATTGAAGTTAATTTAGTCGGTGCCCGCAAAGCATAACAATGGTTTCAAAGTAGCCCTCGGTGCGAACTCGGTTGGACACCACTGTTATAGCACATTAAAAGAGAGCCGCACTAAGTTGTCAATCACACCCTGTTTAATATATCTTAGGTGGTCCCATATTCGAACTCCGTCAAACATAACTTCAAAATCATGACATAGAATTTCGATCTTCCTTTTATTTGTGCTCAATTCGAAGAAGTATTTGTGAAGTGCAGAAAGAGAGTGTATTCAAAGTAAACTTTTTATGAGCATATTCAAATAGAAACTTGTTTAAAGAAGTCAATCTCCCGAATACATCTGCAATACTCCTTCATTACTTGTCAACTACTTTCAAGTTAGCTTTTTGTAGTTAACAACAAGTTATATACATATTTTATAGAAATCCCGCAAAAAAGCTTACTGCAAAAGGGTCAATTTATAATTTTTTTTCTGCAGGGCAGCTTAATAAACAAACACTCTTATGTGCATTTAAAGTTGTATTTTAACGCCTAACTAAGTATTTGAGCTACTTGAGTATGCACATGAATTTACGACCTCGTTATAAACAGACAAATACGTACAAACTTTTGACAGTACCGTAACCTTTTTTGGGGTTAAAACTAAAAATTATGCCAATGGTTATTCGTAGAATGGATTAAATTAATCCACACCTGCCGAAAGTAATTACTCTCTAAGAAAGTCTATGTGAATGCTAGGTAGTTATGTATGCGAATATTTTGCACTCTGTTTCAATTTCTTAGCCATCTTTAGTTTTTGTTTAATTAATTGTCAAAGGGCAGCAAAATACCAAACATAACTATAACTTAACACACGCTGTAGAATATGCCTTTACCGCAATGATTCACTAACTACGCCATATAAATTATACAACACTTAACAACTTAATTACGTGTAGGCCTGTGAGAGTTTGATGAAGGTCAGATTTTCACTTCTTGATTAATAAAGGTCTAATAAAATGTAGAATTATTGACACAAATCAAATCCCATTTTATGGAGAATGAATATTTAAAGTTTACATAAGTAAGCTCAACTAAGTTTATGCATATGACTTAAATATTTCTCCATAAAGTTTTTTATTGAGAAAAAAATGGGTATGGTAGATAACTTACTAAAGAGTTTACCTATTTTTTTTTGACATAGGATATGTCTTACGTTTCAATATGGAGGCTATGTTGTAGTTGTAATTTTTAGAGCTTCACGAAAACGCTTACTGCACGAGAGCTAATGAAGCGATTTCCAAGAAAAGTGTGGCGTTTAAAAGATAAAGTTCCAAACCTAGCGGCAGATTTATTTTTGTAAGTAACCAATTCACTTTCTGTCGTAGAAAGAATGGTAAATATTGGCTTATTTTGGGGACAATTTTGAGCCTTTAAAGTGCTCTAGCAACTTATGATTTGCAGATATAACTGTGATTTCCGGAATAAAGGTTCATTGGAGCAATAGAAATATTAAATATCATGTACAAATTTTATATAAATTCAACAAATATTGAGCATTTTAATTCAAACAAATTTTGAAAACATTTGCAAATTTTTTTTATTACTAAAATGCTCGAAAACCGCTCAAATGATTTTGTTTTTGTTTTCTTTAATAAAAAATTCAAGGTTTTTCCTTTCGTTTGGTATATGTACGGTGATAATTCGTCCTGTATTATACGGGACAGTCGCCTTTTTTCGTCAATTGTCCCGGTTATTTATTTATTTCATACGGGACGCCAAATGTTCTTTATTTCTTTTAATGTCCCGTATTTGTCCCGTATTCGGTATTTGGGCACAAATCCAATTTTTGGCAGCAAATGTCAGTTACGCGGTTTTCCAGAATGATGAAACGCGGTTTTCTACTTTAAACGA
Organism: Rhagoletis pomonella; assembly: GCF_013731165.1. Taxonomy (NCBI): domain Eukaryota; kingdom Metazoa; phylum Arthropoda; class Insecta; order Diptera; family Tephritidae; genus Rhagoletis; species Rhagoletis pomonella. The sequence continues at coordinate 44,842,785 of NW_023458556.1, read as the reverse complement.
CGATATGTGGCTTCTGAAGTTATAATTTCGCGCAGAAAAAAATGGTATTTGTGAGTATGCATCAAAATTAGTTAATGATTATTGTTTATATGTCTAAAATAAATTTTACAAATATTTAGCTTTTCAAAGGGGTTTTTCAGCGCATTTCACGCTGAATATTCTGTATGTAATTTGGATTTTTTTTTGCCGAGCGTAGCAGTCGCCTTTTCGGTGGCACTACATTCGGCAATACAAAATAATTAAATAGTTCTACTGGAATAATCAAAATACTTCTTTAGCAAAAATATAATGGTCTGAGATCTGCTACAATGGAGTACTTGGGGGGTCAATGAACTTTGAAACAAAAAATGTTCTCCTCGAAACAAGATCACGGATATATCATACTTTAAGATGGTACTTTAAATGCCGAAGATATGACGAAAAATTTAACTGAGTTCGGCGAAAAAAAAAAATAAAATAAAAAAAATTCGAAATTGCTTTAATTAATTAATTAATCCCAACGGCTTTTTACCCTCCATTCCCGCCCAACCGACACGAGGGGCGCAGTCCGCATGACGTACGGAACCATTTTTTTTTAGTTTTTTGGTGCCGAGTAGTGGAAACAGGAGTTTGTTAAGTGTCGAGATCTAAAACTATTCAGCTACAGAATCAAATTCATCAGCTGATTGGATATGCTAAAGATAGTATTTCAATTATTGAGAGTGGAAATGATAGTTTTCTTTATAGTAAAAATCGAGTCCGATATATCAAACGTGCTGGAATGAGAGTTAAAATCTTGACATAAACAACGGAATGATTCGTTTAGTTCAAAATTAGTTTTGCATGGCTTGATCTACATTTTTGACAAGACCAACGAAGACCCTTTCCCTCGTTAATAGCGTCTAACACCCTACTGCTCAAACCAGCACATTTTATATGGGCAATCCCATCGCAGAGCCAGCATGACACATAGGAGTCGCTTTTAACGTGGCAATTGGTGTAAATACCCGACATGTTTAAAATTATACATATTTATTTTAAGGTTTTAGAAGCAAAAAAGCAAAACAGTTTTGAAAAGGATGTATCAAACAGAAAACCAATCAGCTGGTAAATATCAGTTGGAAAGCTATGTAGCGAACAGTTTTAAATACACTGTATATTTGACACCTAATAAACACAACGCAAACAGCTGTGACAAAGATGAAACAGCAGAAATGACAAAAAGACAAAAAGAGCAAAATCAATGTGCACAAACAAAAACAATTGTACAACAACAATATATTATATGAAACAAAATACTCGGCACATGCAATTAAGAATATCAAGTTAAATTAATCAAATTTACAGGAAATTTTGATATTTTACTTATCTTTAAATTGTGCACCAGAAGTTTATTTACACTTTTTTAATTTTTTACTTTATTAAGCGTAAACAGCTTTATAAAACACAAAATTTAAACAGATCACAAAAAACACAGCTTCACAGCTTTGACGTTTGCAAAAATACTCTAGACTCAGGGATATGCCGCAAACCGGATGTGTCCGGTACCATCTAATTTTCATACATAGATATTTATAAATCAAATAAGCACCGGTTATGTCTTTTAGTATTCCCTCAAATCTAAATGGAAGGAACTATTTAGCAAATTTGATTTAAGAACTTAATTCATATGTCTTCTCCAACCAACTCTCAAGGGCAACAGCATCTAATTAATGACCAAACGACTTAACAGTAACGTATGTATACATATGTATGTACACCATTTAAAGATGTAAATATGCAAATACGAGCTTATGTTAGCAAATATGAGCTCATACTTACAAAAGCATAAATAAAGTACTTTATCATGTTGTAGAAACACAACCATTTACATATGTACCAGTATGTAAATACATACATATGCAAATTAATCCTTTTTTTTTAGTATGTATTTCGAATTTGACAGCAAAACAAATAAAACATAAGGCTCAACACAAGCACACCACATGCCTTCACTCCTTTGTTTGTTGTTTGTGCTATTAGCTAAGAAGGCTAGAGCCTCAAGAGAAATCATTGTAAGACGCACCCACATTTCATATTCATGCTTTACACATGCACGCCACTAATAACAACAAACAAACAGTAATGCTATGTGTATATGCGGCCAACAGCCGGGACATCATTATAGATTCTTTACCAAATCGGTCCCAAAGTGCTAAAATAATATGGACCCCTAGCTGACGCAGCGCTTGGTATGAGAGAAGTTCATATGCTTTCACTGTTATAGTTAGTAGTTGTAGTTTTGTTTGTTTGTTGTTGTTATTGTGGTTAGTTTTTTATTTGCCATTTTTTCGCCTTCTTCTTTCTTTGTAAAAACTTCAAATTGCTTTGCGGTCTGATGGTCGACCTGCCATTAGGCTCTTAGGCATTTGAGGCCTAGGCAGTGTCTGAAGTCCCTAAAGAGTATAAATCGACTGTGGTTGGTTTTACAGACAGACGCACCAAAAAAACGTATGAATGTACAAAGGCAATGCAAATGTTGGTCACGACAACTCAAATGTGGTAATACTAGTGTGTATGCGTTTTTTTTTTTTCAAAGTTGTGTGCGTTTAGTTTGCATATGTACATATGTGTGGATACTCGAATGTAATAAGGAAAGTAACTATAAAACAACTTGCCTAGTTCATACAAATGTATGCATGTATGTACATATATACATATTGCTGGTAAAAATAATTCAAATCGGATAGTTTGTATGTTTCTATACATATTCATATCAAAATAGTTGTCTTTTATTTTCTCTTTGTCGAGAAGGCTGTATTTGTCATATGACAAAACGCGAATGTCCCAAGCGATTGGCGACAAATGGAATAAATAAAAATATATCAGACAAGTTTTGGGTAAATCAACAGAATGGATTAAGGAAAATTTCCAAACTACTTATCATAAATAAATCCTCTAATTAAGGCGTTAAAGTGGCACAGGAAATTTTCCAAAATATACGTCAAACAATGGGAACTTTTCTCCACGCCACACAGTGCAGTCTCTTCCATATGAAATGTGGCAAAAATATAATTATGTACGGATTTAAATGAAAATTCGAGGACACTTAATTCAAAAATGTAATTTATTTTTGGATAATTTTCATATTTTCACTGTAAACGCAGTTTAAAAATCAATATTTGGGTTCTTGTGGCATTTGTGGTACATATAGTTCATTCTATTCTCTAAAGTGAGGTGGCAAATGACAGGGCTTAGCCTGTAGATGTGCAATAAAGTTTTATTTTTTTGAAACGGGTTTCCACCTGTTACAAATTTTATTAAAGTTATTTAATAAGTTAAATGAACCAGATATTACAATATGGGTATCAATTGAAATGGTTTCGAAAATGCTTTATTTTTAAACGACACCTAGCAGGGCTGCCACATATTTAAAAAATCAAATTCACTTTAATTAAGGAAATGAGGTAACTGAAATATATATATTATCAAACAAAAGAAAAAATTAGACATATTATTTCATTAAACGCGAAAGCAATAGAGGAAATTTAGAGGAAGCAAGTTTTGGAGGATACTAAACGAGAGGATATGTACAAAAATCCATAATAAAAAGTTGCACCCTCTATCAAGGGATGTCTGTACGACCTGAAACGTATACGCAACACTCGTGAATCTTTGTTATGTAGTAAAAATTTTCATAACAAAAATATTGGTCCGCGAAATTCGAGCGTTACCTATATATGTAACACTAGCGTTTAAAGAGTTAAGCATGAAATAAGTGAAGAGTAAAAACATTCATTTGTTAATTTAAGAGTCCAGTAATTTAAAAGCAATGTAATCAGAACAATTCACTGATTGACAATGTATATATTTGTAATAAAATAACAAATACGATGTCGTAAGCTTTTGCTTTGACACAATTATAATTTCAGTTTAACTAAATTTGACTTTACATACAGGTGGCAACCGTATTCGTAATATTTGCAAGCTAAAACCTTCTTAAACCTTTTTCGGCTTACTCCCATATGGTGATGCGTATCTACATATTTCAAAACCTATTTCCTTTAACTCCAATGGAGTTTGATTTCTTTAACAGATGGCAACCCTCTACAAGTAGTTAGGAAATAAACCCTTTTCATGCACATTTCGATTGATACCCATCTCTTGGCAACTCTTGGAGGTGGCAACTCTTGGAAAAAATAAACAAGCTCATCGCAATCGCGTAATGCGTCCTCTCTCTTTTTAAATCCGAAAACGCATCTTGCTTTCTTCCTCAGTTTATTATATCTGATCTACATAGCTTGCGTTGCGTCTGACCGCAGCGTGACCATGTAGACGGCCCGTTTTTTAACGCTGGTGGCACAACAGTCCCAGCGCACCTGTTGATCTTTCTAGGTCGCTGAATTCGCGGCAGTACGTAATGAGCGAAAAGATGGTCCAAATGCACGCATATTTCGGTGTTTTGAGAGGTACTCTCAGAGAGACGAGTTGCAAAGATGCTATCTGTCTATTACTAGTACTAGAATTACAATCCGTTTTTGACAATTGGAGGACAAGGAACTGTATATAAAATTTTTTTTTAACTATGAAATTTGCTTATAAACCATCTTCCTTTAAAAAAAAAAGTGGCCGAAAAGACTTAAATAGATGTTTCCGGAGCGCTAGACTAATGAGAATCAGTGGCATAAATGCATTAAACAAAATTATCAACGACCGTGTTGATTGTTCGACTGACTCGCCGCCCAGAAACTGACTTCCAGAGTTCAGGCTATTCTACTAACACAGGATTTTCAAGCCTAAGTAGTACGAAAGCCCAAAAATAAGTAGGTTGGTAATAAAATACAAACCTACAGACATACATAATTATGTACACTCATACAAATGTACATATGTATGTGTCTACTTTCAATTTATATTTTCCGTTTCCCCCCACAACCACTTTGGTTTAGCAGTTGCGGCGCAAATTGCTGTTGAAGCCGACGCTCATCCCCCCGATACGCTCTAAAAAAGGGACATAGACGCAAAAAACTGCTCAATTTAAATTGACAACAATTTGTAGAAAATCAATGTCATTCTCCGCAAATTTGCAAGTACAATTTACATGTTCTTTTGTCGCTTGGCGATGTGAAAATACACACATATACCATGCATCGATAACAAAATATTTTGGCGAATGTGTATGCATATATTATTTATTTATTTTTTTGTCATATGCTTCCACTTTGCTGCTAGCACACTTGTCTTGTTCTCTTTCTTGTTTTTTTTTTAACGTTTGCTCTGTTCTATGGCGCATAGCATTTAACCAGCGTTTGGACTATGCTGCTCTTTGTTGTCGCTTTTTTTCGTTTTGTAGCTGCTATTGGCAATACAAGGCTATTGTTACATATCGTGGGTGTTTATTTTTTCGCTTCTCGCTTAATACTGCTGTCAAAATGGTTGTTACGCTTGTTTCTACACAGTTTCAATTTTCTATCACTTTTTCTTACATAACACAAGTAGCTTTTTTTTGCTGTTGCTCTTGTTTGCCTGTCAGCGGCTTTTTCTTACAAAGCTGTCGTTAGTTAGTTAGTTCCTTTTTTAAAGCATTTAGCAAGTGACTATCTTTATTTGTAAGCAAAGTCGAGGCGGTCATGGCGTATACGTAACGTATCTATGTATGTATATGCAATATGAGCAGTCAGTCACCCGCAAAGAGCAAAAAGCGCACAATGTACATACATATGTATGTACATACATACAAATGTTTGCACGTATGCGAATCAGAGCTGATATGCCCGAAGCATATTTTAAATTTTACTTGGCTTTTTTTTGTTTTTTTTGTTATCTCTATTCTACTTCTAAAGCTTTGTCGCACACAATGTAACTCCGCTGCGTATACTCCGCTGTCTGCGTCTGCTGGCATATTTGCAAATCCATGTGTGACAAAGTCTTCTTAGCAAAAAAGATAAGCACAAAATAAAATTCGACAAATAAATAAAAATTTCAAAATAAAGTAAATACAAATACACTAGGCGTCACTAGAATGAACTTACCAAATCATCTGTTGCTCTGTTTGAAGTAAGAATTTTGTCTTAAAGCACTTCCAATTAAATTTGTTGTTAGGACGCGGAACCGTCGCTGAATAACCTATTAGGAAAACTTTTTCTGTTCTCTTGATTTTACCGTGCGTCCTACTAATCGGCTGCAAGAGCTGAAAGTTTTACTAGGGAGCGAAAGGTATATCTCCGAACAGATGCTTAAGAGTACTCAATACAAAATATATTTGAACGATGCTGGTACTGCTAAGATTATTCAAATTTAAAAAATGCTTTTGAGTATGGTGCCATAAATACCTAGTATCTAGTTATCAAAGGTATGCCACCTTATGTACAACCAAATTCTGGTTTTTTAGTTAATATAAATTTTAACTACTAAGAAAAGTACTCGATACTTCTTACACTACTTTCTCCATAGCTTTATTTCTTCCTTGCTTCATCACGCTTATTTTCTACGATTTACATTAAGTAAAGGGTGTTTTTTTAGACGTGTGGTTTTCAATGAGGCAATATTTTTTTGGAGTTGGTCTTTTTGACAGCTGTCACTTGATTTATACTCAGTGTGGTTTGCCATTTCATAATGAACAGACTTACTCCGGAACAACGTTTGCAAATCGTGCAAATTTATTACTAAAATAATGGTTCGGTTCGCGCGACACATCGCGTACTGCATCCAATATTCGGTCGACATAATCGCCCAGCAGAGTCGGTAGTTCGAGCAACCATGGATCGGTTTCGCACCACGTTTACTCTAGAGGATAATGCGCTATTGCTGCTGTGGAGCAGAGTATCGAAGAAGACCCGAATGAGTCCATCCCCCATCGCGCGCAACAATTGGAGCTGTGCCCATCCACTTTACGGAAGATTTTGCAGAAGGATCTTGATTTGCGGGCTTACAAAATCCAACTCGTGCAAGAATTGAAGCCGAACGACCATCAAGCGCGTTGCACGTTCGGTGAATGGGCCGTCCAAAAGGAGATGGCCACCGATCCCGATTATAACAGGAAAATTTTGTTCAGCGATGAAGTTCACTTTTGGCTGAATGGGTACGTTAATAAACGAAATTGTCGCATTTGGAGTAATGACAATCCACAAGCCATTGTTGAGACACTGTTACATCCTCAAAAAGTCACTGTTGTTTGGTGTGCTCTTTGGGCAAAGGGAATCATTGGTCCATATTTCATCAAAAATGAAGCCGGCCATAATGTTACAGTCAATGGGGAACGCTATGGAGCCATGATTAATGACTTTTTCGTGTTTAAATTGGAGGATGTTGATGCGGACGACCTTTGGTTCCAACAAGACGGCGCTACATGCCATACAGCCAACGAAATAATCAATTTATTGAAGGAAACTTTTGGTGAGCGCATTATATCGCGTCGGGGGCCTGTGGCGTGGCCTGAAAGATCGTGCGATTTAACACCGCTGTACTAGCTTTTTTGGGGTTATGTGAAGTGGCTTGTCTACGCAGATAAGCCCGAGATGATTGACGCCTTGGAAGAGAATATTCGGCGCGGTATTGCCGAAAGTGATCGAAAATTGGGCCCCTCGGCTAGAATTTATTCGAGCCAGCCGCGGCGGTCACTTGCCCGAAATCATTTTTAAAACATAATGGCAAACCCTTATCTTTATAATAAAGCTAAATTCTTGGCCATAACATTAAACTATATGCGTTTTATTTCTTCTTGAAAACCACATGTCTAAAAAAAAAACACCCTTTACTATTTAGAACTCCATTAAGGACGCAAGATGCATATCACTTAAAGATAACGCTCTATAGTGGGGTGCCATTCCCTCGGTATTTGGTCAGCCATCATTGCCGTTTTATTCAAATTTAAGCAATATTGACTAATTTTTTTATAAGTATTTGAATGTTAAATTTTTATTGGTTTTGCTAAAGTTGATCATTAAAAGATAATTTTCCTACCTCAAAGGTTCATAATCAAAGGAATTTCCTTTTTAATAAATTTTAATTGAGGAAGTCTGTCGTCCAGATCCCTCATGTGACCATGGACGGGCCAACAGTAGCGGTCCAAACCGACGAACTGACGGACGAAGTCCAGAGGTTCATTAAACCACCTCTGGACCCGTCAGCCTACCGACAGGCCCTGAACGGCATTCACAGGGAATCAGTCTCAGACTCCCGCCCTGTGAATGCAGTTCTAGGCACACAACCACCTGACGTGGACGGGACAGAACTTTTTCTGCCTCGGGGGACCCGCACCACAATAACCCAACTTTGCTCTGGCTATTGCAGCAGGCTAAACTCATACCTGCGTAGAATTAATGAGGATGTGCCCAACCCTTAGCTGAAATGGACGACAACATTGACGGATGAACCGACCCGAGCGGGGCTTAGTAGCCGCTACAACAACAACAACAACAACAACAACAACAACAAAGAACGGTTGTAGTGCCATATGAGAAGAAGAAAGATTTGACACAAATGAAAAGGTAGTTGCAGGGAATGAATGAAACTGTTGAGGAATTTTTTACTAGTATTCTACCCAATTTTAAATAAGTGAAGTGAAGTGAAGTGAAGTGAAGTGAAGTGAAGGACATCTTAACATGTAAATACCTACACTGAAAGAGACTTGTTGCTTGTGTCTGTTACGCTAATTAACGCTCAATATTCTGAATTTTTTTCGGAGAATAATAATTGTACTGTCCGACTTTTTACACACAGCTCATAGCTATTACACTAACAACATCATCGGGATATTTAGGATCTGTGGAAGTCTTGCGATTTTAAAATTTTCTTACCAAAAGTATTTCTTTTTAAGGTTAGTGTATTTTTAAGAAAAAGTTAAAGGCAATTGCAGTGCCACCAAAATACGTACTATTCAAAACTTAAGCAAAGCAACAAAATGTTACCCAGTGCCAGCTAAAATAAAGTCTTAGCCAAGCGCAAAATAAAAATTTTAAAGGCGTACAACAATTCAAAGTTTACGCACGCACACATGTCTACATACACTGCGACCTTTAAAATAAGTATTTTTGTACAAACATTGAAGTATTTGTGTTTAAAATAAAATCAAATAAAGGATATGTATAAATAAACAAACAAACAATCTAAACGAATCAACAACAACATTTTCAACATATCATTTTGTTAGCTTGTACGGAGCACTGGTGCCACATGGCAACTGTACGCTTGCAGCTGTGACCGGCTGGATCCTTACAGCAATGTCGCCCACAACCAGTTTATCTGCTTTGACAAATTTAGCATATTTTCGTTACAACCACTGTCCTTTTTAACCTAAAAAATTTATATATGCACACATGCGCCCACATACGTACATACATACATATGGCTCAATCCAAGTCAAAACGACCATTTTTGATTTGGATAGTATTTGGTCAGAACTTTTCTTTTATCATATGGGGTATTCCATGAGTAAGTGAAACTTTGTGTCCAATTGTAGAGTAGCTTATTGAACATGGAATGCTTGATGAATCAATGCTCAATACCTGAAATTAACGTTTTTTCGAAAAAAAATTTAGTTATATTATTTTATTACACCGTAAATACACTCAAAACTTCAACATTAGAAAAGTAGTTGAATACGACAACATATTTTAATATAGAAGGCTCTGCAAAATCAAGTATTCACAAAGTTATTATTTTTTTGAAGGGGGGAATAAATGTCTCGATCTTTCTGCGCCCCGAAGAAGCAATATGGCATTGAAGAAAAATAGGCATTTAAATTATATAATAGGATAAAATCACTACGGTTTAGCATGTCCAACCCGTGACTAAAAAGTTTTAAACTTCGTATTGCTTAGTTACTACTTTAGGGAGTTTTCTATAATTTCATAACTAGAGTGTGTTTATACTAAGCAGCCCTATTTCATTTCTTTTATTATATTATAAGTACCTACTTAAGAGATTTTGAAACGTTTTATCGTGTCCCGCCCGTGACAATCATTTATAATTTTTTTCTAATGATGCCTAACAATAAAAAAATAAGTTTAACGTTTCAAACCTATGTTTAATGCCACAAAACTCTGAAGTACAGGTTGACTAAACACCATAATACTGTTGGTGGGCTAAGCGATGTAGTAAAAAATTTCGCGTGGCCAGCTCGAAAAGTCAAGATAAGCATTACTATCTTAGAGACGCCAGAGAGTTCTATGATGAGGGTTGCTTAACAACAATTAAAAGTCAATATTAACAATTACCTGAAAAGTTCCAACCAAGAAAATCTAGAAGTTCGCGAAACTTATAAATTCAATCCAATAAATAGCCTTTAAGTGACAAAGATATACATATGTATCTGCTTACAAGTATTCTAATGCAGATAACTTTTCGGATTAGACATCGATACACAAGATCTTTTCTGACGTTCTATGGTTTTAAGGAATAGCTAAATTTGAGCATGATTTGTCCATGAAATCAGTTTCCAAAAATAACTCAACTCGAGCCACTCTTAAGCCGGTTTCTCAATGTCTGGTCAACACTAACAGCAGGTTAGACATCTCTATCGACGTGATAACAGTAGTCGATAAACATGTTTAGCCTGTAGTTAGTATTAGTCAGACATACATAGCTATTCTAAACAAACTTGAAAATCATTAAGGCACATTCGAAATTTCGTTGCAATCAAATGCACCGTGCAGAAGTGCATTAGGAAAATGCATATAAAATTTCATGCGTTTGCAAATAATCCTTTCTTCCATGCATTTTAATACATCAATCTGGCGACTTCTAGCTTTCGTTTGGTATAACTATTGCCCCTAAAATAGATCCTGGGGTCAGCAGTATATCGTGCGTCTTACAATGACTCCACTGTCATAAAAGTAGGTCAATTGATCTTGTATTTGACCTCTAACATTTATCATACCTAATCTCTTTGATATGGATCTCACTAGAAGCTTCCTTTCATGAAGAAAATCGTACGTGTCCCACCCGTGACAAAAGTTGTCCCACCCGTGACAGGAGAATTTTGAATTTTTTAATAATAAACAAATAATTCTTATTATGGTTTGTGCTTTGTTGGGATTGCTGGTTCTTTTCTGTATAGTAAAACATCTAATCCAGATAGAAATGTTAAGTAAATTCACAGACTTTCCTTAAAATATATGTTCTCCAAAAAGCAGTGTCTTTTCTTTGTCCTACCCGTGACGGAAGAAACAGCTCAGAATTTTCCAATATAAAATCAAGTTGGAATATTTTTCGTATTTGGTAATAACTCGTATATTAGTGAACTAGGTGTAGCTTTATCAAAATGTAGAATTGCTTAGTACTTTATACTTAAATTAAAAAAGAAAAACTATTTTTGCTGTACAAATGTCCCACCCGTGACGATGGAATACCCCATATAACGAAATTCGGCCAAAGGAAAGATATTAAACTTTTTTTCGGAAGTTATGCCAAATTCTAAAAATCACAATTTCCGGGATTTTCCAAGTTTATTTTTTGAATATCTTAAAAGGTATATTTAAAGAATTAAAAAAACTTTCAGAATTTCGAGATAAAAAAAAATCGTTAAATCAAAAACTTATTAAAATTTTTGGTAATTAATTTTTGTGCACAATACCTCCAACTGCTCTTAAAACAGCCTGTAATTATCAAGAAGGTGTTTTTGTTAAAGATTTGAATTTTTGAACTTTGAAAAATATTTCTTTGCAAACTCTAAGTAAAGTTAGGTTGAAAAATTTTTACTTAATTTAAATTTGTCAGTCGTTTAGAGTTTTCAGTAATTTTTTTTCCAAAGTTCGAAAATTCAAGTCTTTAAAAAAACCGTCTGCTAAATTCTGGGATCTTTTAAGATCAGTGAGAAATACAACATAAAAAAAATTTGCCAAAAATTTATTTATATAATATAATGCTTTTATATTTTTTTTATTTTCCAAATTTTGCAATTTTTTGTTTTCGGTTTGTTTTTAAGTATATTATTTTATATATTTAGCACGAAATATCGCACTTAAAACGAGACCATAAACATTTTTGTAACCATATTGCTTTTTAGGATATTCAATAATAAGCTTGCAAAATTCGGGAAATTGCAAAATTTTGAACTTTCTAACTTTTTTTATTTTTATTTATTTTTTTTCTTGGGCAAAAAAACCAAAATTCATCCAAAACAAAAAATTGTCGATTCCCACCATTGCTCGGTTTTACATGGGTTGGCCCATATATGTATAGTACATTGTGCGCCCTAGATTACACATTCATTCGTGGATATATTTAAGGCGCATTTCTTAATCTCATTTGGCAGTTGGCAGTAAGCTGCTGCTGTAGGTGACGACGCACACAATGGCCACCAATCGTTTTTTTGCTCTTTCAACATCCAACAATAGTTACTGCTGCCGTTTTTATTGCTATTGTAGCTCACTGATTTTACATATTATTTTTTCTCGATTTCTTTCTTCGTTTTTTGTACATTTATTTATGTGAATATTTGATAAACCCGACGCACACGCTCTTGCAAACGTTAGTAAATCGGTTTTGACTTTTACAAATTTGTGCCCAGCCCGTGTGTGTTTTCACATACATCCATACGTGTATACTTTGATCCAATATGTTGACAAACAAACGTTTTTATGTACATGTGTGCGCACTACATACGTGTTTGCATATGTTTGTTTTTCTTTTCATTATTTTCTGTGTGTTTTTTTTTCGGACATTTCCGGTTTCCGTTTCTTAATATGACTTTTCATTGTTGACCATTTTCTCATTTTATTTATTTCACTTAGTTTTTGCTGTAAACCGTTATGTGCGTATTTATATATGTATACTTCAGCTGCAGGCTTCTATTGTCGGCTGACCAACATCCTGAATTGCCTGTAAGTGTTGAGTGTGCTGAGATTTACTTTTTATCTGTACTCCGAGTTCTGTTGTATCATTCTAATGAAAAATTGTACACTTTGTAAACTTTGACAATTGAAATTTGTAGTACGAGTATTCATAAGGATATGCATTAGGAATGTTAATACCGGGATTTTCGGGATTTGTAATTTTCACTGATGGCAATAATAGAAACTCCTTTTCTTGACCACTATTGGCTTTTTTTTATTTAATAATTAATATTTTTTTATAAATGTTTACCTCATTATTCATATAATACCGCGCGACAGTAAATTTTAAACACAAATATCAATTTATTCGCGAAACCATGGGCCAAATATAGTAAAATTGCGTTTTTAGTTTTTCACGCTGACGTTAGTAATTCACAAATGATTTAAAAAATTCAGAGAAATGTGCTTAGAGAAGATGTATGGATACCAAATTAAAGAGGAAATCCTGCAGAATTTAAATAGATTCAAGTTTTTGGTGCAGAATGACTGGTAAGTATTTAAAATGTCCTTTTAAAATGTTATCCTTGAAATTTCGCAATATTTGTTTTAGAAAAAATTATATTTTAAGGACTTAACATCCTCGAAATTCGTCCTTATAATTTTATCAGCTTAAAAAATTACCTATTCGTTCTTGTGAATCCAAAAAATTTTAATTTTTTTTAATTGTAAAGAAGTTTCCTCTTGCATGTGGTACCCATATTTTTATTCTACATTGCATTGAATTTTTTGAATAATTTTTTGGAATTAATCATATCTTTGAAATAACAAAGTCCTTTAAAATAAATCCTGACGTCAGAGAGAAAAAATAAATAAAAAACTTTAATTAAAAAGGTAGATTTCAAACCCATTTATTTATTACTTATTTTATGGTAGGAGAATATAGAAGCAATTTTTTCTATTTAAGTTGTTGAAAAGTAATGAATATATAAATCCCGGGACTAATCCCGGGATTGCGATAACGACATCCCGAAAATCCCGGGATCGTAAAAAGCTGAAAAATTAACATCCCTAATAAGCATACATATTTTCTTTACACAGCAACTAAAGCAAATTTGTATGTACCTCAACTAAAAGTCTACTCTGTTATTCGAAAATAGCAATATGTATATGTGTTAGTAACTAATATGCTTTTGTATATACAGCCAATGACTTAAGTACATATTCAGAAAAAAAAAAACAATTACGGTTCGTTAAACTTACTTGCATACATAGTAGGCTGCGTCACGATCCTAAAGGTGCTCGTAAACGATGAGAGCAACTCTCATGGTGGGAGAATTCTCATGCGTGTTCACACGCACATTGACTCTCACTGGTATTTTGTTCTTAAGAAAATTTTTTCGGTAAGAATATTCTTATTCGTTCTCATGTTTGTTTACGCGAGAGGAGAGCTGCATGCCATGTTCGAGAAAAAAATATGTAATAATATAATAAATCGGGACCTTCGGGATTTTTGGGACTATTTTGGGATTTTCAAGAGCACTTGGGAATTTTTGAGACTTCGTCGGGATTTTCGAGAAGAACAACATTCATGTGAGCACAATGTCTCGGGAATTGAACTGATATAGCTAAGGTGCTATCACAATGGCCCATATATACGCCCATTGATGTGCGAGTAGGATAGGATCACTGGCAGCCATTTAAACCTAACCTGACCGAACCTGTGCTACCACTACCAGCCAGCTAACAGCGGAGGACGGAAATTCGTTCCAAAATATATCGCATGGAAAATACTTATAAACTAAAAGCTATCTTGCGGTTCTGGTTTTTACAAATTTTCTCAAATGGACTTTCAGACGAAATTGTACGGTTAGATTCTTGCCATTCTGTTAACCGTATGACATCATTTCAATTAATTTACTCCAGCTACATACATACATACATACATATGTATATTCGTAAAATTTGCGTGATTTGTAAAAAAACCAGAACAAGTCAAATAAGGTTAGAAAAATTTACTGAAAATCAAAAACAAAACAGTCCCTCATATTTTCCGAATAGCACTTCTAAGTATTTGCCTACCTTTAGAGGCATTGGAAACTGTATAGAATTTTCCACATAGCAAATCTATACATTCATATACTGGTGTACATATGTACACTGGTGTACATATGTATATTTTCAATTACCAAAATTCTCTATCGGTTAGTATTTATGTTTGAGCGTAGTTATGTATCAACATGTGCATACGTGCATATGTATGTATGTATATTCCTACACACATATCTATACAGACACACCTTAATCTGTAAATGTATTTATGCAAGTTTCCCTCATATACGCATTGCCGACAGCCATACAACAGCGAGCGTTCTTAATATCGAACCGAAAAATCATTTGCCACTCTGGCCACCCGCAGTCGTGTCGTCGCCACAAAACAGCATTGTGGCCATCGGCTGAACATGCGTACATACATATGTACATATGTATGTATGAATGTCCGTTGTGATTAAAAAGCGTGAACTACGTAGCTAGAACGCTAAAGCCAAATGCCACATCGAGAGCACGAACCAACCGAGTTGCTCGAAATCCAACATCGCCTGATTTTGCCAAGCTTCTAAAAGACTGAGTGCAATGCCTGAGCTGTGGGGTGTGCACATCAGGCAGGAGTGTGTCAATGTGCAACAAGAAGAACATGTGCGAGGGTATACCCGATCCATTAATAGTTGCAGTTTGTCAAAATGTCATTAACTGCCCAAACCAAAAGCCACTTTCTGCACTCTCTTTTCCGCCTAATTGTTCTGAGGCGAATTGAATTTGTGGCTAAATCCTATTTTTAACCACAGTTGCCAACAAAGTAGCATTTGCCGGCTGAAAACTTTAGTGGGCCGAGAGGATGTTTAAGCGTTATGAGCATAAATAGGTATAGACAACAAAATGCAGTTGATATGATTTGTATGTTTGTAATATTTAGTTCAGTCATACTTGATTCTTGATATTTGTACCAAGATCTGTAAGATCTCATTCAAAGGCCAAAGGGCAAAGCTAATGATATTCCAATTATCATACTATTTAAAATGTATAGTCACCAAAATTCCTGTGTTTGAAATATTTGCAAATGGCGACCTACGCGAAAAGTTTTTCTACACAAAAATACTTTGGATAACGAAATTTAAGCTAGTTTCATTAAGGTAATTTTTTCGGATGGCAAGCACTATTCCGAGGAAATTGCGTTAAGCGGAACTGTCCCACAGATATTCACGTAAAGGCCGCTCCCTCTCGGCGACGTAATGGCAGTCGCCAGAACAAGGCGACTAAGAAACTTGTGTCTTCAGACCGTCGCCCCAACATAAAATTAAGTTTCACCAATCAAGCGTAGACGCGGATCGAAACCTAGGCAGTTCAAACCTCCAAAGCAGTGCAACTTTGAGCTTCTGGCAGCCAAAGCGTTGGAGCGGATTGGAACCTCGACGGTGGGGCTTTGAAAGTTTTGCAACCGAAACGTGTGTTTTAGTATGTTGTACCGAAAGGCAAGTCCCACACTTTTTGGCTTTAAATTTTTTAAATACACGAAGAATGTCGTCATATTTTAAACTATTAAACAAAGACAAGACATTTTCGGTATTGGTGTTTCCGACAATATAGGAGTATCAATCCTTGTCAAAATGACACAACGCCTAAACCGGTTTGTCTCCAAACCGAATTTGACAAGGGATGACGGAAAATCGTTCGCTGAATACAACTTCAACGGTTGGTTTAGAAATGATGCTGAACTTCCTCTCAATAGACTCCAGTTTGGGCGACCTGCGGTAAAAGTATCTGTTAGGCTGGCGGTGGCAGATGAATTCATATATACTTACTTCGCGAATGACAGGAGAAAAGTATGACATACGGGGCATATTACATGTAAATAATTCAAAAATGAATATTTGGGTATTAGACAGCTATTTAAATAACCTAACATATGCAGTATATCTTATGCTAGGGTTTCCTAAACAAAACGGTGTCGCAATATGATGCTCGACATAAATATAGGTGTGGATAACGTCACTAAAACGTTGTCTGTGCGGATCTTCCCTAGAAAGTGTCGATCAGAATTGCTACTTTCACTGCACTTTGCACTAAACAATTTACGAGGGGGCTTTTGATAATACCGCCTACGCATCTATCGCAAGGACACTGGTCGAACGAGGCATAGATCCATCCAACATCGGGTGGATCGACAATAAGCTCCGTGAGCGGGATATCATCTGCTCCGTGAACATCAGAGCCATACTAGGGTGCCCTCAAGGATGTGTTCTTTCCCCTCTACTTTGGTCCCTTGTAGTGGATGTCCTCTTAACGAAACTGCGGGAAATTTTTTACGATGCTGTTTGTTATGCGGATGACCTTATAATTATTTTGACAGGAAAATTCGGCAGCACTGTATCAGACGTTACGGGTGCAACTCTGCGGGTGGTATCATACTGGTGTGCCAATCAGGGCCTCCGCATAAACCCATAAAAGATTGTTCTGGAACGGTTTACAAGAAGGTACAAGCCAAACATTGGTCCAGTTAACCTTGGTTAAACAGAGCTGGTATACTCTGACAAAGTCAAATATCTCAGGGTTACTCTGGATAAGAGACTAAGTTGGCATTCCCATTCAGACAAAACTCTTAGCAAAGCCACCCGAGCCATGGGAGCCTGTCGAAAACTTTTCAGTCGAACATGGGAGGTAGCGGGCCTTAGATAGGCCAGACTTTTTGGTTATCCTTTCCGTAGGAGAGATGTACATCTTCTGAACAGAGCTGATATCAAGTTGCTTGGTTTTGCTATCTGACGAGCCATAATCACCTGCGCTCTCACATGCCTCGGATTGGTATTTCCACAGGGGCGGACTGCCGTCCTTGTCTAAAATAAAAGACGAGAAGACTTCGGCATTGGCCAGACTAAGACTGCAATGCTTCAGCTCTTCCACAATCGATAAGGAATTCGTCTACCAAGGAACTTTTAGCAAAAGATCTTCTAGGCCGGGCTATCCAGATATCCATTTAGTGGTGATTTTGTCACGCGGCGGATGCCATGCACAGCGCACCTCACACAGCTGGGGGGTTTTCCAAGGATGCACATTTACATATGTATATTGCGTGCCGCTTGCTCCAAGAGACTAGACCAAGGCAGTCGCTCGTTTGCAGCTTCAACTACTAGTTAACAGACGTCCCTTGCTTCAGTGAGTCTATAAAGCGTATAAGTCTGGGAGGCACACGGATTAGTTATCGCATCTTGCACATGCGTTGCTTAAGCTGCAACCAATTATTTACATAGAATAAATTGTAGAAAACAACCAACCAGCCATGCTTGGTAAAAATTGGATAACCTGCAAATCACTGCGTACGCTATTAGCACTTTTGTTTGGCTTTTTTTTCTGCCTCCTTTGTATTATTTGTATTCTCTTTTTTTGCGCGTTTCTCCTCTTTCGTATGGTTGCTACCGATGCTATCACAAACATGCGACAAGACATTTATGCAAAAATCTCAGCTGACAGATTATACGTTGCGTTACGTTGCAAAACGACTACAATGTCACAAAGCGATAAAGCGATGGAGTAATAGAAGAGGCTTAGGGTTAAAGGGGTAGGGAATGCAGCAAGCACATACATATGTACATACATACCTATATACCTTCAAATATTTATATGTATTTAGATGATAGCTGTAGTTGCGTTATTGTGCGTCACAGAGCACAGCTTGCGAACGGACATACAAAGGTAAAATATTGACCGCTTCCGGCGTTTCCTCCCTTGAGATGTTGCGTCAAATTGGTTTAGCCACATACTCGTACATATGTATATGTATATGTATACGTTAGTATGTACGTCATTATATTTGTTTGCGCTAACCCGTTTGGGGTTTTCTTTTTTTAAATAGCATCGATGCTTTGTTAGTTGATTGTTTCATTGCTGTCGCCACTGCTGCGCAACTACTATTGTGTTACTTTTTCTTCATTGTTTTTATTGGGATGTAATTTTGGGTCAATACAACGGCTGTGTTTCATTCATTCTTGATATGGAAAAAAAGGTGCGCTTGTTAAGGCCTCTATTCGATTGGTGCTTTTTATTTGTTTCCAAATTTTTGCCTTTACCTTTTTTCAAATTTAAGCTGTCAATGGTGCCACTCATACAAACCGGACTGGTGAATGTCCATAGGCAGGCCCCACTGTATAAATATGTAAATGCAGGTGTGTAAATGTATGTATTTTGCACCTAAAGGTGCACCAATAGTCCAGTACGTGAATTTGACGTGATTGTGGCCAATTTTGAAGTCCAAAAGTGGTTTTTCTCTTTTTTATTTGCAAAGATTTTGTTCATTTTGATGTAAAAAAAATATTCCTTCATATAGGCATCTACAAGAGACCAACAACGTTGTGATATTACATAGAAAGGATAGCTTTTGTCTGTGTTTTTATTTTTTCTTCTTTAATTTTGTAAATATTGTACTGGTAATATTTTTTTCAGGTACAGGTACAGGTATGGCTGTAAATGAAAATTGTAAAGAAACTTTGCCGAGATTTATCGTAGGTTTTTTTGCTAGATTTAAATTGCTTTTGTTGTTGCCAATTCTTTGATTGGCAGCATCAATAGCGACCATGTTGGGCAAACAATGGCGTAAGAATTTATTCCGCACACTTTTTCTAAAGGAATTCATTATAAGTCAGCAATTTTTCTACAGCTGGCCTGCATAGCTTTGAGTTCCCTGTTCGGTTTACTGAAAATTGACGTCATCCAAATTACGAATTCGGGGAAACATAATACTATAAATGAAAAGAAGTTTACGATTAATTAGTGTATTTTTATGCATATGTACATATATATATATATATATAAGTAGTTACTAAATTGCTGCACGAGTCTACTTAAAGCTGATTTCAAGACAACTACTCTCAACGAACAAATCAAATTGAAGAGCACACGGCGAAGCCAAAAAAAAGATAAAAACCGGCATGACATATTTCTAATTAAGCATTATTGCTTAAAAAAGCAGTATTTTGGGAGAAGCCAATAAAGGCCATGGACAGTAACCGCAACGAAAATCAAATCAATGAAACTCTGTGCAATAGATTGTATGGATGGGAATTCTTATGTACGTAATGCCTCATTTACATAATGCCAGTAGCATGCCAGTTCAGTGAGTTTACGTTAAGACAGTTCACTTACTCGCATAATGTAAGCAGGTACTAGCATAAACTGGCTTCTGAATAACTGGAATAAGTTAGACAGCCGTCATCCAGTCGAGCGCAGGACTGGTACGCTACTGTCATGATGTAAACGGGGCATAATTTTCTTATTAAATAGTATTTTAACTTTTTGACAGCTGTCAGTTTTGCTACTCTTCTTGGCATTCTCGCGCACTTTATCGTACAAAACGCTATCTACCTCACGAGTGCTCTAAATAGGGTTGCCAACATTTTCTAAGATATTTATAGTACTTTAAAAAAAAAATTGGAAAAAATATAGTACACTTCAAATAAATATAGTATTTTATTTGAAAGAAAAAATAAAAAGGATTTTTAAGTGACGGACAATTTCTTCCCGTGAATGCTAAAGTTGTTGGAATAGCGAGTAGAAATGAAATAATTTTAAGTAGATTTTTTTAATTCTTTCTCAGTTGTGTTACCTTTTTTTGATTATAAACTTTTTTGATTATAAACTCACAATGACCTTTTACTTTAATGCATATTTCATTTAATATTGTTATTTCAGAATAAAGGTCACCCATTTTCAAACACATTTTTTCGTGAAAATTACTGATATATATTTATATTTACTAGTATCGCCTAGTTGTCGAAATGCGACATCTTTTTTCATACACTTTTGAATTTTACCTGTCACCAATACTAAATCCGTTATGCGAATTACTATTTTGAAGTCCACCAGCATAATTTATGGCGAATTTACAGGAAAACTTAAAATCGAATTAAGAACGTTAACACCTGATTGATTAATGCTAATTCTACCAAGTCTCCTCCTCAGTAGCTTTTGAAAATAGACCGAAAAAGGAACCTCGATTTTCATTTATAAAAAATATGCATATGTATTTGTATGTATAGATGAGATGTTCATCACTGACTAATATGTCAAACCATTCAGACTGTAAATAAGCCCGTAGGTACGGTATTGATAACATATGTTTTGCTGTGTCAAATTTCAGGACGTTAGCACAAGCGGTTGTAGAGATAAGCGATATGAGAATTTCAGTTTGTCTGGGCGGTGCCACGCCCCCTTTCCGAAATCTACCATATTTCGCCGTAAGTACGGTATTGACAATATATGTGGCTGTGTCAAATTTCAGGACGTTAGCATAAGTGGTTCCAGAGATAAGCGATATGAGAATTTCAATTTGTATGGGCGGTGTTACGCCCCCTTTTCCAAAATCTACCATATTTCGCCGTAAGTACGGTATTGACAATATATGTGGCTGTGTCGAATTTCAAGACGTAAGCATAAGCGGTTCCAGAGAAATGCGATAAGAGAATTTCAGTTTGTATGGGAGGCACCACGCCCCCTTTTCCAAAATCTAACACTTTTCGCCGTAAGTAGGGTATTTATTTCCTATGCATCTGTGCTAAGTTTCAGTTCCCCAGCGTAATTCGTTTTAGAGATATAGTGGTTTTCACATTTTAGTCTATATGTCAGATGCCACGCCCTCTATATATCGGGATTAACATTTCTGGATTAGAGGAAGTTATATCCTTTAAATCGGTGTATGTATGTGGATTGCAAAATTTTCTTGTGGCGTATTTATATATAGATAATTGAAGAAATATAGTATTTTTGCGTACTATATTTATAGTACGGTTGGCAACCCTAGCTCTAAAGCTTGGCAAAATTTAACTTAAAGAAGTACATTTTCTTTGCCCGTATTTAGCATTTTTGTTTGAAAACAAGCAACTAATTAAAATTTAAGATAAGTTTTTATCACCGGCTAACAAAATAAATAAACTTTTTTCCATTTAATTAAGTAATATTCCTTTTAAATATGAATTAAATCGGATTGTAAATAGGCATTTTCCAAATATTTCGACTCCTGCGCCACCTACCAGGAAAATTTATTTATACATAATTGCGATGGAAAAGCTGTGCTGATTTTATTGGATGGAAAGTGATGCGCCGTAATGTTCCTATTCTCACAAACTGCCAACTCAGAACTCTCCATTCGTGTGTACATCTGCCCTTCGCAAAAAAAAAACTAACAAGCACCGAAAAGATCATAGTTAGTTCCATCATCTGCTGTTAATGGCATCAAATGATTTAAATAGTTCGCTTTGTGGTAAACAAATAAATCTTCAAACCATTTTCTTTTTTTTCCATACTGCCAAAGTCTAAAAGCACTTTACACATTTGCTTGCCATAAAAATCACTCATACGCCCAGTAGTTTTATTGAGCGCGTAATTTTTCAACTACAAAGTAGAGGCGCACGGAAGCACACCCACCCACACGCACACACACACACACACACACGGCATATCATAAACAAGCAGGCAACCAACGTAATGCAAACAGTAGATAAAATAACTCCAACAAGCTGGAACAGGCACACGTACAAGCACATTGAACATACAAACACACATATGTAGTTGAAATATGATGAAGTTGTCGGAAATTGTTGTTTTTGTTTTCTCTACGTTTTTTGTTATTTCACGTTTTTCGGCGGTGCCATCATAACTAACTGCATACATATTGGCGCTTTGGAGAAAAACGTGTGTTCATTGCATTTTCGCGAGTTTTTGAAATTTTACTAAGCCACCCAAAGAGAATAAATTAGACATCATCGCATCAAAAGCTCTCTTGGGTGTCATAGTGGCCAACTAAGGTAGACAAGAAAAGATTTCCCCAAAACTATCCCTAAATGTTCTTACGCCTTCTCGATCTGAATTCAAACAGCCCTTCGTTTCAGAAAGTGTCTAAACCGCCGAAGCTCTTGAATCAATCATCCCCAAAATTTGAAGCGAATTATTCGTAGTCGATGGCATTCGCATAAGAAACGCCTAAGTGATTTTACCTCTACCTCGTTTTCACAACTTATGGCCAGAAGTGCTTCATTGGCATTGAGGTGAAAATCTTGATGGCCAGAGTAATCGCGATTCCTTACATTCGTCCAATTTACCTGACAATTACCGATACCCAGTATAGATCAACTGTGAGTTGGTTAAGAGTTTGTAGGGATCTTTGGAATGCATATTGATTTAATCGATTCCGACATGTGGGCCTCATAGCAATTTCATTTAGCCGTTTCTGTTCTGCCTAACAACGTTGACGCCCTGCCAATTGCATTTAAAAATTGTCTGTAGTCTGAAGGCCGCTTATTTTCCTTCAAGAAGAGGTGGAAGAAAGCTGAGGTTGAGTGAGAATTTTCCACCCTCAAGTCTAACTTGGAGCCATCAGTATAGATAGAAAAAAAATTTGTATATAAAATCAGGGGAGATCGTTGTTTGGAAATAATTCATCAGACCAATGAACGGAACTATGTTGACTAGGCGTCTGAAGTCTGCTGGAAGACCTTCCTAAATTCTAGATTAACATTAAGGCTTTCTTCTTGGACCAGAATTCCACGATGCATAAAACGCCTTGAACCAGGTCACTTAGAAGTTGGAAGTGAGAAGAACATTATAGAAGGCACCCTCGATATCTAGGTTGATGTATTTTGAATGGTGCTATACACAATATGCATAACTGTGCCTACAGACCTGCCTTCCCTATAGGCACGCTGACAGCTACGCAATTTATTTATACTAGTGTTTGCCCAGCGGATGGAATTCAACCACTAAAAGTAAGGAGGTGAGGTAAGTTAAGGTGAGTTGACCTGAGTTGGGTTGAGTTAAAGTGAAGTGAATTGAAGTGAGTTCAGGTGAGATAAATTTATATAAGTTACGGTGAGTAGAGCTCAGATAACATGAGTTGAGTTGAGAAAAGATGAGTTGAATTGAGGCGAGTTGTGGTGAGGTTGGGATGAATTGAGTTGAGATTAAGTGAGTCGAGTTAAGGTGAATTGAGATGAAATTTGTTGAACAACATAACATAACACAACATGACATAGCATAACCAAAAATATCATAACACAACTTAACATAACATGGCATAGCATAGCATAACGTAACATAAGATAACATAACGTAACTTAGCATAGCATAACTTAATTTAACATACCATAGCATAACATATCTCATTCTTCAGTTTTATCTTTTTCTTTGTTTCTATAACTGTCTTTGTCTCTATCGTTTTTTTTTTTCAATTTCATTTTTATCCCTATTTTTATATTTATCTTTTCATTTTTATCTTTATCATTTCCTTTAACTTTGTTCTAATGTTTATCTTCATTTTTCACTCCCACATTTTAATTATATTTAGTATTTATTTAGGTTTCTTTACTTTTATTTAATCTTTGCCTTTATCCCTTTCTTCTTGCAGATAACCAACTTTACCTTCTTCCTTGTATGAATACTAATCTAAATAAATCTTATTCCTGCTTAGAACGTTTTTTTAAATTAGTGTCAATATTAAAGCATACATTTAGGGAACATTTCCTCCTAATCTACATGTATGGCATTTGGATTAGTATCAGTTTTGAATTGATTTTCTCGCTTTATTTTAAGCTAATGGGAAAATTGGGTAATTTTCTGCACTCCAGCTTCAAAATAGGGACATAAAGTGATATTTTCTGAACAGGTCTTAGGAATAGTACAAAAAACAAGCGTGAAAAAGTTTAGTTAAAAAATATTCCAACTGGGTCATTTAAAAAGTTGCAGTTTATTTTATTGTGTCAACTTTTGTTTCAGCTATTTTCGCAAATGCCGCACATGCACGCCTTGGACATGTACTTTCAAAAATACAATACTACAAAGTCACGTTGGCATATTGCATAGGATAAAAGTAAGTACATACGTATGTATGTATGTATGTACATATATGTATATGGTGCAATTTGCTACTGCAATATGCTGCAACCGTATTGTGTAGCCACATCGAGTGGAGTCTCAATGGTTTTGACACACTAACACATATACTGACAAACGAATTTTGATCGTAGAGTTTTCTTTTTTTTTTTTTGCCTGCTACTGCAGGCCGCTAAAGCAGCCAAAAAGCGACTTCAACAATCAGCTAGTCTCCAACGTTGGAAACTCAAAAATATACAACAAAAAAATTGTGCCACAAAACGACAATCGACCGCGCCACAGTTAACCGCCGGTTGTTAGTCGCTGGAATTTTTACAGCTTTTGTTATTTGTCTGCGGCGCGTATTGTCTGTCGTGCGAACAAAAACTTTTCACATTTTGAACATTTTCTCGCTGACGTTAGGATGCTTTGCGAAAACGCGCAATATTTATTACATTTCGCTGCAGTTTGTTGGGAGAAAAAAATTTCGGCTTTTGTTATATATATACATATATATATGTGTGAGTGTGCCTGTTAGAGTTTGTGTACCTCGGAGAGCATACACATGATTTGCTATGCGACCGCGAGTAGCTAAGTTTACCTGAAATTTTGTGAAGAAATATGCGTGTAGCAGCATAAAAAATAAACAAAAAGTAATAGAATAACTAAGGCAAGAGCTATTAAAAACAGGCAAATACTCAAATTGCCAGGATTTATCTCACAATTTAAGAACAGCTTAAATGTTTGGAATATCACTGTAAACAGTTAACTTTAAGATACTTGTTTATTTCTATGTAGTATTAAATATTTTTTGCTGACCAAAATTTAACTGACAAAAGCAAAACTTTCTATGAGTCAAAAAAGGTCAAAAAGAAAGGGAATATGTAAAATAAAAGCACTGCAGCGAGTATTAACAAGCTTTGAGTTACAACCGCAAGCCCGTCAAAGTATTAAAATCCCCAAAATAATACACAACCAAAGTAAGCCAATAACCCAAAAGCTCTGTAAAAAATTGAAAATCAAGCGGCTTACTAGGAGAAAACACATAGAAAAAAATGTAAAATTAAGCAAAGGCGCACAGTGTATTGTTCTCTTTTAAACCGTAGCCAAAAATATTTGAAATAAGAGCTTCGATTCCATTGAAATTCGGTATAGGCAGCACCTGAGAAGAACTTTTATGTTGGTCAATATGAAGCGAAATCGAAGAGCAGATCGAGGGATATTGACTTGGTTTTTCCAAACCCGTTTCCACCATTTTTTTTTTTAATATCTATAGAAGGTTTTTTTGGAATCTTGATTTTTCGAATATCGAATAAACCAGATTTGTTATCGAACAAACCGGTTTTTTTTTTCATTTCATAAAATTCTTGACCTCTATAAAAGTTTTGAGTGTTTCGAAGTTTTTAAGGTTTAAGGAAAACCCCTAAATAGTTTCACAATTACATCCTAGGTTATTTAGGGATGAAGAGCATAACGACACCTGAGTGAGTGGAAGATCGACCTATCTCGGCAGCCATTTCGAAAACGCCTTATCTCGGAAAACTTTTCAGGAACGCCCTATTTCAGAATTTGATTAAAGTCCGCCCTATCTCATAACTCGGTTCAAAAACGCTAGTTCGAGGTTGTAACCTTTAAACAACCAGAACTGCCAACCTTTTAATAAAGCACTTTCCAATTCTCCCAGCGAGAGAGTTCAAACAGTCAACGTCGGATTGGAGGCTGGTAAAATGATTTTGTGCAGCAATAACTACTTCGGTTGGAGATCGGCTCTCTTGATAGGATGCCCCACATGGTGTATATCTTATGAAGCATTTTGTTTCTATAAAACTTTCCAGAGGTGTAGTGAGTAATTTGTACATAAAATATTAGCAGAAGAGGCTATTCGATAGCTAAATCATTTACGTTATTTGGTATTATATTCTTTGTGTTTAGAATAATTTACATGTCACAAGCGATTACCTCTGCTGGAGCATCTAAATTCGACTAACGAAAACGGGTGGCTTCTCCTACACAGACCATGTAAACGCAGTGAGAATTATCATCGTGCAGTTTGCCGAATTCAGAGCTGATCTGCATGTGCTGTTTTTCGATTTCTAAAAGGCTTTAATTGGTGTTCATAGAGAGTGCTTTTGGGCAGCGTTTCATAGTAGAGGAAAGCTCGAAAAATCCTCGCCGTTATTAAATCTACAGCCGACAGAGTTAGGTGTCGTGTACTGTTGAAAGGAAAGCTATTTGAAGCCGTCGAAATTCACAGCGGGGTCCGACAAGGTTACATACTCTCGCCTCTTTTATTTCTTTTGTTGATTGGGGAAATGTTGGATGCTGCCTTGACATCTGAATTCGGAGACAGAAATGGAAGTGAATCGATCAAACTTTGCGCAAATAAGACGGCAATACTGCAAAGAAGAACATGAAATAAAATCCCTACACTACACTCAGAAAAAAGCATTTCCTTAAGACAAAGAAACAGTATCCTTATTTTAGAGTTACTTTTTTTTTCTTAAAATTACGAAAAATTTACTCAAAGTGGGAAGTTTTTCCTTAATTCAGGTTCATGCTAAAAAGTGGGCGTCATTAATTTGAGGAAGTAAATTTACTCAATATAAGTAATAATTCCCTTAAATAATCTTGAATTTTGTCAGTGCTGTTAAGACAAATTCAATTGCTTTCCTGGCAAATGCCGACTGTGGCGTCGCGTGAAGACTACTGCTTCTGGTTCTGAGATCGCAGGTTCGAATCTGGTTGGAGGTGGTTAGAGTAAGGTAAGTCAATTATTTCAATTTCAATTTAAATATAAATTACAAATTGTAAAATTAATTTCATATATGGAAAAACCTAAATTCTCAAATACCATAAAAAATAAATTAGATAAATTTTTTTAAATACGGTTTAAAAAATTAGAATTAAAACAATAAAAAAGAAAATATTAAAAAAAATTCTACTCTGGGACCGAACCTTGCATCTCTCGACAAGCGCTCCAAAGCCTTGCTCTGTCGGCCATTGCCACTGTTTGAGCGCCACGAGCAAAATTACATACATATCCCTTTTACGGGGGATGAAATGGCAATTAAATTTTTCCTAAAAACTTCGAAATTGTGTTTTCCTTAAACTGAGTCAAACTGTTTACTCATATTAAAGCAGCCATGTCATTGGAGCCATTTCAAGGTAATATTTCCTTAGAATAATATACATTTTTCCTAGCATCAAGGAATGTTTTTTCTGAGTATAGAGACAAGGAAACACGGCTTAAGCTGGAAGCAGCTCAAAGGGATTGCCAGAAACAGAATCAGATGGCGTGCGGGCGTAGTAGATAACATGTTTCCTACTTGTAATAAAAGCACTGGATAAGAAGAAAACCTCTGCAATCAATCCAGCAAGCATATATCTAAGGCTAGAAAGTGCCCACGCACACTTTTATATACTAACTGATAACAGAAAGCTAATGTAATTCTCTTTCGAGGTAAAACCAGTTTCCTAGTTTCCTTGGTTGAAGTGTCTAACGTATGCCACCCTACTGCGAGCCAAGTAAAGGACCCCCTGCACTATTCCCAAAACAACACAGGATTTTAACACTATACACATAGCCCATTTCAGACCACCGCTGGGGATTGGGTCGAAGCGGAGTTTGTCCAGCTTTATTAAACAAACTCGACGAGTACTCGAGAAGTAATTCCGGCCCTTGAAAAATACTTTAGTTACTGTAGTCAACCAATGGAAATTGTGGGCGGCAATTTCTTTACTTACTTCTTTAGAAATCAGTGTTTTTTTGTTAAAGCGAAATATAAGTGACGAGCAAGTTGCCTTCTCTCTCCCCAGGCCTGCAAGCAGGTGGAGAGAGTAAACAGATTGGGTCACCATAAATAATTTAATCCGTAATACCCGCCGAGTAAAGAGAATTAATAGTAGTGGGGTCGGAGACTTTGTTGTCGTGAGAAATGTTGATACACCTGTGGGAGCAACAAGAAATTCATTCCGCAATAAAAGGGGAACCCTACATAATACACGAAGTAGTAGCAAACGGCAGTTATGTCATACGCAAAGTCGAAAACAGCCAGCTAACCTAGCTGCCATATAATGAGGTGATAGGCGTCGGGCTTAACTTAGAAATACGTTTCAAGAGATTTCAGTGATCGGACTTCTATCACATTGTGGTAGATCTGCCACTTTTTTGAGCATCTACCACATCTACTACTCAAGGTCTAAAATCATATTCGCGTTTTT
>NW_023458556.1:44799451-44813913 GCF_013731165.1 Rhagoletis pomonella | reverse complement strand
TTTTTTTTTTTTGATGAAAAAATTAAAACATAAAATTCAACAAGGAAAAAGTTGAAAAAATAACAGCTTTTGTGTAAATTTTTTTATTTGTGTTAAAGCCTGGTCTCTTACAAAAAAATGCAGCTACTAATGTGGGTAAATAAAAAACGATGAG
This sequence comes from Rhagoletis pomonella, assembly GCF_013731165.1. NCBI lineage: Eukaryota > Metazoa > Arthropoda > Insecta > Diptera > Tephritidae > Rhagoletis > Rhagoletis pomonella. The sequence continues at coordinate 44,813,759 of NW_023458556.1, read as the reverse complement.
TGGTCAAATGAAAATGCGCAAAGATTACTTATATGAAAAATTTCCAAGAAAAAATATTACTCATACGCCATGTACACTCTTTACTGTTTGTTTTACTGTTTTACAGTTTGGTCTCCAATTCCCCCTACTTTGCTAGACTTTTGTCTACGCGAACAGCAAACCCTAGTAGTTTTTGATAGTTATCAAAAACTATCTATACACGAATGCTCCTATTCTAATAAATGGTTTAACATTTAAAAAAAAAAATCACTTAATGTGGCAAATATTTTCGAAAAAATAAAACCCTATTGCACATCTACAGGGCAAGTCCTTTAATTTGACACCTCACTTTTGGAAATCGAACGAACGGTGCAGATCTGATAACCAGGATAATAAATTCCTTCGCGTATGATATATGTATATTAGACTGCATCACTCCCCATACAAAAAAAAAATCGGTACTATTTTTCCATTGGAATTATAAAATCTATTTTATCATTTGAGAGGATTTTTTTCAAAAAACATCTTTAAGAAACTATTTTTATTCATAAAGAACTCCATTTTTGAGGTATTTTCAAATCGGTCCAACTCGCTTTCACTCTTAATATTTTTCCAAAATATTTTGGTGGACGTCTTAAAATATAACAAATTTTGTAATCCCGGCGGAAAAACCGCAACTTTTTTTAGTAATGCAGTCTAATGTATATAGATTATAAATATAGATCCCATACCTCGAAAACTTCATAAATATTCGCATAAAATTGTTATGGAAAATTATTATAGCAATAATTTAAATGTGGATCAAATTGTGATTTCAGATGTACATAACTACTGAGCTCCCCATGACGACTGTTTATCATGTAAATCTCGTAAGGTATCGGAATGGTGGGGGAAACTTTTTTTGTTCTATAACACAGGCCTTGGCGTTTATCTTTTTTTAATTTATTATAGCTACATACGTGAATATTACATACTCAAATTTATCAACTTAGGAAAATATTTTCCATTTTATTACCCAGCTTAATTTCCGGAAAAAAGTCCGGGCCGTTTCAAAAACTTCGAGCTCGGGCAGAAACACCATCGAGCCTCCCTCCCACCCTCTCGTGCGGTCCTGTATATGGTTAAAAAGCTGCACTCATTTAAGTATCGCCGACAATTTTTTTAATTAACCCTTTTAATTAAGTTTTACTATTTAATTATACGAAGTCTTTAATAGTACGTGCGGCGATATCCTTGTAGAATATCTTCTATTTTTAGTACACTGAATGCCACGTACGACAGATGCATATATGTACATATGTAAATGCATGATAAAGTGCCCAGAGATAGTAGGTGAGCAAAGTAGGCATTCGTATTGCAATTTGCAATCACATAATTACACAGCGTACATATGTACATCCATATTAAAGTAGTAGGTGCGTACAACAGCAGTTGGATTGGGGCTTTGGCGCACTTCATCGTCGTCGACAACAACAAAAGTGTGTCATGGAGAATAAGCGAGCGTAAAGGCGGTAAAATGGAAAATGTCCATGGCAGCCAAAATGCCAATGCACTATGAACATTTTCGCGTTGCGACGACCATGCTTGTTGTTTTAGTTGCAGTGCCAGTTGCAGTTGCAGTTACAATTGCTGCTACTATTACTACACAATCAATGCCAATGTAATGCATAGCGCACTGAAGTGTGCGTGTTGATTTGCTGATTTCACGTTTACATTTCAAAATGGGTGTTGGCATTGACAACATACTCTTCCTACGCCTTTCGACACAAACGTACATGTATACATACATACGGACATACACATAGGCACGCATACACGTAAATCTCAACAACTCATTTGTCCTTGCAATGCGTCGTGCGGGCGTTGCAACATTGCTTTATTGGTGGCCGGAATTGTGATTTCATTGCGCAGAGATTTTAGATTTCTGTTGTTGCTGATTTCATTGTTATGGTTTTTGTTGTTGCTTACACAATTCAATGCTGTTCATATGTATGTTTAGATGCGTGCATTTTTGCGCATTAATTGCAACATTTCAGTCGCTTCAAATGGATATTCTTCTATGCTACTACTTATGCATGCGGGGGCGCTCGTCGTTTTGTGCGTACAACAGGGCGTATGATGAACACCAAATACGAATACCAATTGATATTTGATTGGTGTGCAAAGTCGGATCTTTCGGGGATTAGGGTGTTGAGGTGCTCATTTAAATTGCTCGTTATGATGAATTTTTCATACATTTTTATAGACATTTTTGAACAGTTTTTTAAAAAGAAATACAAAACTGCTTTTAGTAACGAAAAATACTATCTAAATGAGAAAAATGTTTCATTTCATCTTGAGTGTTTTGTATAAGCGCTTTCACGAAGCCATAACGTGGTTGCGATGTTTTGACAATTTATTTATTTAAATTTTGGGAGCCAAATATATTCGATTCTCTAATGAAAATTGAATTTATTAATTTTTCGAACTCACATTATTTTTCAAAGATAATCGTATCTAGAATATTCAAAGTAAAGGTATTGTCTATGTAGTAAATGAGTACTTTAGAGAAGGTAATTAGTGCAGCAGAATTGAAGCGCTCAAGTACAGTTTTTTGCAAAAGTATGAAGTAGCTGACTTTTAAATAAAAAATCAAAGCGCGATAATCTAGTGGCGTACGTTAACAAAGCGAGGTACCCGCATTCATCAAATAAGCAGTTGGCGTAAGGATTTCTAGCACCTATTTACATACGTCACGTTTGACAGTTATGTATAAATAAACTACTACTAAATTTTAAATTGATTTAACAACTCAAAAGCATTCAGAACATTTCTCAGTTGAGAGAGAAATGCAACAGTAACCACATGGAAAAAAAGTTCTGAAGTGGAACGATCAATCGGCCTTAAGAGTTTAGTTTCAAATAAGCAAGCTGTTATTAAAGTTGAAGTTAATAAGAGTTTAAAAATGTTGTAATTTTTTTAGAAAAATTTTCGGTATGCAGATTTGTAGCCCATTAAATTTTAGTACAATAAAATGCATGTTTCAAGTCGCTTAAAATTACCGTTGATTTTTGAGATTTTTTTCCCAAGGGTGCTGAACATTTTCTTCCATATAAAAATATATTTCATGTTCATGCGTTATAAGGAATAAAATGTTACAAAAAAAAGAAAATCAACACAATTAACAAGAAAATTTTACTCATACGGCATGTACGAGTAAGTATGTATGAGTGTGGTCGCGTTTCATCATAAAAATCATTACGCATTTTCTTTTGACCATTAACAACTTTTTTATTTATCCATCAATTTTCTTCTTCTTTTTGTAAAAGAACAGGCTTTAACAAAAATTAAAAAAGAAAATTCCAAAAAAATCTGTTCTTTAATAACTTTTTCCCTGTTAAAATTTTATAATTAAAATATCTTGGGAAAAAGACCTGATCTATGTAGAAAAACAGAATACAGATTCGTAATCTACGACTAAAAGTTAAGTTTACGTATTTCGGTTAATTCAAAATTTGAGAATTTTCTTATAGTGTAATTTATGTAATATGTGTTATTATTTTTAATTTTTATTGGTTAAACTCGAAAAATATAAACCTTTGAAAATTATAACACAAAATAAAAAGGAAAATTTTTGATTTTTTTTTTACTAAAATGTAAAAAATAATGATTATTTCCGTCCCAGGATTACTATGTCTAACCCGTGACAAAAAGTTTAAAACTTCGTATTTTTGCTGCCGATATGAGTTTTTTGTAAAACTTTATGGCTAGACATGGTTTTTATTATATATGTATATGTATATATTAGCCCTAATTTTTTATTCAGATATTCCAATATTCTCATTATCAGGATATTCAAAAAGTCCGGATAGAACTCTTAGCCCTAATTGGAACCAAAGAGATGGAAATTTCAATGTGACAAAGTTCGGTAAAATATCTCAAAACATTCAGACTCAAAACAGTCGCATCTTATAAAAATCAGTTTTTAATGAATTCTGTTACATTTCTGAAAAATTACCAAAACAAAAAGCATTTGGTGTCTTTTAAAAAAATGTTTTTTTAATCTGTAGGTTTTTTTTTTTAAATAATGACCTATATATTAAATAAGATTGTGTGTAATTCGAAGCCGTATTTAAAATAGTATTGTGGACATATTTGCATATTTTTGTATATTTTTCGAGATTTTTCATATATTTTTTAAACATTTAAGCTCCATAGCATAATACCTACATAAATATTTGTGTATATACGAGACATATGTATGTGCAGTTATAAAACTCTACCTTCTTAGCTTAACTGAATGATGTGATTATACATGTGAAAACGTACCGCGAATCACTTCACGTGCACTTTAGCGTATAAGCAATAAGCGCCAGATATTTGCAGCTTCTTAATGCTTCGTACTTATGTACATGAGTCAACGATTTTTTCATTTACTGCCACTCTTTTCATTATTGCGATGAAGTATTTACTAGGCCCGCTTCTTAAATATTTACGTGCAATATTTTCAGGTATGAATATAAAAACAAAAAAAAAACTTAATACTTTAGCCGCATGCGCCACTCCTGCGCCCACATGTGCGCAGTAATACTTTAAGCTTCCTTACCCTTGCCTCTTTAGCACTCCTACTTATTGCTTTTCCGTTCGTATGACGCTTGGTTCTCGCCATGGTAGCGGTGCGCGAAACTTTTCGACGTCGCCTTCATTACGCCACACTCCACCACTCACCGTTGCACACACTGTTCTTTGTATCGAAGTTGAGTTGGAGAAGAGTGGAAATTCAATTTCACAAATTGGCAGACTTCGACTGCATATCCGGGTATGTACGTGTGTTGCCGCCAGTTGTCAGTTGCAAGTTGCTAGTGGCAAGCTAGCTGGCCGAGGCCGTGGCAAAGCTTCTGCGGAAGGCGGATGTGCCGACCGACGTCGTCATCCGCCATTCGCGTTATCGTTGTGACATATTGCATCGCGTTGCATTTAGTAATTGCAAAAGTTATGAATGCAACTGGCAGTAGTTTCTTGCACTTTATTGTTGTTACTGCACTATCGTATCGGCGTGCTTGTAGTAGGCAAAGGAATCCCAGCATTCAACGAGAATTGCCTACAAATGGAAGTGTGCATACATATTTAGTACATACATATGAATGTATATATGTAAGTATGTACCTACACGCACATACTCGTGCATGTGCACGTGTATGCAAGCGCTTGTGTGTTCACACATGATCTTTCATTGCACATAAATCTGATTGCAGGCGTATTTGTATTATGCTCGCCAAATAAAAGCGCGAAATAACCGATTTAATGGACAAGAATTCCACAGAAGTTACCAGTAAAAGCTGGCGGCACCTTTTCTGTAAATGCATCTGAGTGCTTCTTATAAATGTAAGTATGCATATGCGCATATTTATATGTAAACTTCTATACATGTAAATTGAGATGCGCAAGTAAACTCGACGTTACGAAAAGCATCGCCAATTTAAGCGCTTTATAGTTGCAAAGAAGTTTTAAGTGATTTAAACTAATGGAATTCTTATGTTAAAATGAATTTCGGATGCACACATATCCACACATATATCTGTACAATATTTATATAGTATAGTACTTAACCAATAAATTTTGATTTATGTACGTGCTTTTGCTCTTAGAGGTATTATAGATAATCTATAAGTATATCGTCGTTTAAAGTACAAAACGACATATCAAGATAATGCTGAGCCTCGTATGTGAGGTTGCCCAAATTTTACAGGAAAGTATATAACCTGTTTTATATCAAAACGGTTCTCTTTGTTATCCCTAATTATCTCTACCTTTTATGTCTAAATATCGATCGCGGGTTTGCACTTTAAACGACGATATACATATGTATATAAAAATGTTAAGTGGGTTTGTTCGACAGGCAAAAACTACGTCAGGCTGGTGAGGTATCTTATACATATATAAATCTTATATATAAATAGGTAATCATGTTTCCTTTACACCCCTTTTACGGCCCAACTATACTTCTAAGGTATAAACAATTAGATATCATTAGAAAGGTATTTTGATGCTGATGTGCAGACAATTTTTAAAATTTCAAATTAGTTTAACATAAAGCCAAAAAATCAATTCAAAAGTGACACCAATACCAATGCCATACATGTACATGGTTGGGCCGGAAATGCCTCCTAAATGTATGCTTTAATATTGATACTGCATTACAGAAATGTGCTAAGCAGCAGTTTAGGAATAAGATGTAGTATGCATGTACATGACTAGGTTAAGACTCAAACAAGGAAGGAGCTAAAGTTGAGTATGTAGTAGAAGAAAGGGATAAATGCAGAGATTAAAATAAAAGTAAAGAAATCTTAACATAAACACAAAGTGTAAGGTAAATTTAAATACTTAATATAATAGAAAATCTGTGGGTGGATATTTAGATAAAGAAAAAAATACAGATAAAGATCGGTAATTTTCAATCATTCTTGAAACCATAAAACCTCTTCTCATAGAAAATAATACCTTTCCAATGGTGTGCTTTGATCGAAGGAAGGCGGATAAAATTTACAATTTTAGAAATGTTTCAATTTTTAATATTTCACAAGTTACAGTGTGCTATTGCAACAATTTCTTTAATATCACCTGCAACGCAACTGTGCTCTTTAAGATTCCTTAACCATAGCCAACAGCAAGAAAAATATACATCTCGTATAATATCTACGATCAATCGCCATATATATGAAATATTCACCGTCCAGACAGTGGCGAGACTTAAAAATTATATCGGATAAAAAAAAAAAAATAGGTTTATTTATCAAATTTAGTCACAACTAATTAGCAGAATTAAAACAATGATAATTTAAGCAGCAGGATAACTTTCGCAGTTTTATGTGGTTTTGTTCTTTTTCAAAACGATATGCGTGTAGATTAAATGACATTGAAAATGTAATTAATGTTTGTACATTACCTAATACGTGTGTATGCATATTTACACTTACTTCTAATGCTTTTTTGGATGTAACGAAATACGAGTTGGTTTGGCTTAGCTGCTGTTGGCAACTAACTGCCACCAAGCAAAAGATACTGTGGACTTGTGTGTACATACATATGTATGTATTATGTGAAGCGTACTAAAGTTACTTTACCGCAATGTGCATACCTCCATATTGACATACATACCTATAAGAGAAATGCTACACACATGTACCACACCCGCCAAAATTGTATTTGCTGTCTTTAATATAATTCTAAGTAAACTCATTGGGCAACATAGTTATGTTTAAATATTTATGTATAGATGCAAGTATGTAAGAATATGCGCATTAGGATGCCTCCCCAAAAAGAAAGTTGCTGTTTCTCCATTATTTTATTTGATCTATTTTTTTTTTTTTTTGTATACCAAAATATTCGGATTTCTTTTATCATCGTTCGTGATGTAAATAATTTGGAAAAAATCGATCACCCAAATTCATAAAAAATAAAGAAGAATTTAACGCTTCATAAATAGAAAATGTGTATGAAAATAGGTGCGTTCCAGGTAACTTCGGGTAAAAACCTGTAAAACTGTCAAATAACAAAATTACTCCACCTGGAACGCGAAAACCCACTTTTCCTGTAACTACTTCCATTTTTTTTTTTAATTTAAAGCGACATGGAGGCAATCAAATATCTTTATCAACCGTCTCGCGTTATGCTTGACAAAAAAGAAGCTCACTTGCCTTCTGTTTATAAAGTATAATAAGTATAATTGTCGAATAATTCCATTTTAATAGAGCTTTTATTCCTCAGCTGGATATACGCTGGTACCAAAGTCCTCTCTCGTGAAATTTAGGAGAGTTGGCTTTGCCGCCTGATCAACTTTGGGATGCAGTGGCTCGAGTTCAAGAATTACCTCTAGCTCTTCCGTCGTACTCGTTCGCATAGCCCCGGTGCTTCAAACACATGCCAGAGTAGTTGTGGATACCCAAGCCACTGGGGTGCATCCCCAGGATTCGCGCGATAAATATTTGCATACAATCAGCGCTCTCGTAGCCTTGGCGGTGACTCGTTTCTGTGACGACATTGGCCTTTTGAAAAATCTGGGTCAAAGTGACCTCTAAATGTGAACTCGCTTGGGTTATTCGCCGTACCAAGGGAGAGCGGGGGGTGTATCCTTGAACAAATGAAGTACCAACATTTTTTTTTGGGAAAATTGTTACGTTACTACATTGTTATTTATCATGATTGGGACCAAGCCCAATATTTTTTCGAGCACACGCTGCAGCTCATGAATTGAACCAAATAATTTTGAGTCATAAAATTTACAAATTTCCCGAATTCGCCAGGAGCTGAGCCATTCTAATGTAGCATATCTGTATATTTACCATGGCAATCTCCCTGCCCGGTAGCAGTGTGCCACAAAGGTGTACGTGCGTGTCAGTGATATTTGTATAACGTACATATGTGGGTGATCGAATGTACATACATATGTATGTATGTATGTCACATCCTAATGCATGAAAAGAACTCATTTTATTGTGATTGAATTTTGTTTCTTACGTATTTGTTACAATTGTCGTTTTGTTGGTTATGCAGGTTGCTAGGCGCTTGCCACATTTCGGAGCCATTGACGCTGCCATTACCAAAAACACCATTTTTATTGTCGGTAGTATGTATGTATGTATTTATATTTCTTTATTGAAAATAAAATCAAATGTTCAAGTGTGCACACTTACACAGCCAAAAAATTTGTTGGCAACATATGGAAGTGAGGAAAAGGACAACTACGATGGGGATCCTATGATCGTCGTGTTATGTAAAGTCAAACGGTTGTGCAAAATCGGACTGCTCATGTTAAGGCCTCAGTGTAAATAAGTTGCTGCTACACAAATAAACATGCAAATACGTGCTTTATTTTACATGTATACATCCTTATACTTAACACACATACATACGTATTTTTGTAGCTTTAAAGCTTATGCTCACAAGTAGAACTTTGCCTGCTCTGCTCCTTCTCTGAAAATCTGTGTACCGACCGCTTCATTACCTCCTCGCTGAGTTGAGCTGGATATTTGTATGACTGTCGACGCATTGTAGCTACTAGTTACTTTTCTTTTCATATGTAAATAATGTACACTACATATTCTTTTGTGTGTAAATGTGTCCTTTGGGGTATGCAAAAATGTTGTTGATTTCTATCGAAAGGCTCTTATCAACAAATGAACATAGACAAGCAGCGGGAATGCATGCATGAGTTGATTGTGAGAAATGGGAAGGTAAATACATTGCTCATGCACACATGTACATATATGTATGTACATTAGGATGCATCACCAAAAACATTTCGATTTTTTCACCGGAATTATAAAATTTATTATATTTTAAGACTTCCACCGAAATATGTATGTATTTTGGAAAAATATTAATATTTACGAGAGCTACTTAGATCGATCCTAAAATCTCATTACTTTGATACCGTAATTTAACTCCACCTTAATGTACATACATTAGGGTGTCGGTTATTGCTACGGAAATATTAAATTTAGAATATTTTAAGACCTCCGCCAAAATATTACGAGAAAATATTAAGGTTTTCCTTACCTGGACAGTTTTGAAAATATCTCCAAATATTTTATTAACTTGTATTCTGTTGATGGAATTTCTAAACACTTCTACATATGCAGGCCTTTTAAGCTTAAACTCTGCTATCATCTGAGGTGATTTTTAAGAAAAAATATTTTTATTTATAAAAATTTTATTTTTGAAGGTACTTTTAAATAGGTCTTAATACTTTTCCGAAATATTTGACAGATGTTTAAAGATATAATAAATTTTATATTTCTATTTATATTTCCTTTTTTATTGTATGGAGAGTTATGCACCCTAATATACATACAATAGAGCGGGTCATTTTTTTTACTAAGCGCGTATTGCATTACATGTAAATTTTAGCAAGAAACTATGGGCCTAAAATCAATTTGAAGTTTGCCAAATTGCGAGAATAGGTTTCGAAGAGAAAATGAAAATTTTCACTTCTGCGCACTTTGTTTGAATTTTTAAGAAACAGATATGTCCACTACTGGATTCCTCATATCAAAAAATCCCTTATAGCATGTTTCTATATAAAATTTAAGCACTTCTTTACGACACTACAGCAAAATGCTAATAAACCTATTTTCGCAATTTGGCAAACTCCAAATTGATTTTATACCCATGGTTTCTTTGGCAAATTTACTTAAAATAACACATAGAGTGCTTGTGCGCTATACGCGCATAGTCGAAAAATACTTCCGTACAAATTGACCCACCCTAACATACATACATACCGAGAAAGGGAAAAGTACTTATTAATTTCGTGCGAATTCCTCAATAGTCAAAATTGAGCAGTTTCCGATTTTATTTTGCATCAGAGACATATGTATTTGTACATGCACATATATATGTAAGTGGATACATATATACCCACATAAGTATATGTATGTACACGCAGGGATCCTTGTTCAAGAAAATAGATTAAAATTTGATTTTTTGACAAATATTCTGCATGCGCACTTTGTAGTTGTTATGCCACAAGCGAATATGCCTTAGACAAATCAGGTTACAAATGAAAAACGAGATCCGTATTTTTTCTTTTTTTTGTTACAAGTGCATGAAGAATTTCTATAGTATTTCAAAGATTCAAACTATATTCAAGATTAAATAAAATTTAACGAATTTTCATCAAAATTTTAAACTTTTTACTCAGATTTAAAAAAAAAAAGTTCTGGTATGCAGTTTTATAGCCCATTCAATTTTAGTATAACAATATACAAATTTGAAGTGGCTAAGAAATCGTATTGATTTTTGATAATTTCTGACTTGCACATTATTAACAGTCAAATTAATTAATTTAGTTAGAACGGTAATTACAGGTTCTCTGTGTTATGCTAAGAAAAGCGCTGGGTACCCAAAAAAAAGGCAGCTGATGTCCACCCCGGAGAGCTCCCCGGGAGTGTTGATAAAATGCGCACCGAGGTACCTAAAGCTTAGTGTGTCGAAAGCCGAGCAGCTGAGAAGGAAATGTTCAGATGATTCCACCTCGTCTTCCAAACAGCTGCGGCAGTAGGGATCCGTGACGATATTAAGTCGCACCGCGTGGGTGTTTAAAGGACAATGCTATGCCCTCCCTGTACGATGTGATGGCCTGGAGGGTGTCCTGCCTAGCCAATTCATCAGCCCTGCAATTTCCAGTGATATCACTGTGTCCTGGGACCCAAATCAGCTTGATTTGGAAGTATTCTGATTCGGTTGAAAAAGGTCAGACATTCTCCAACCAGTTTCGATCATACCATCAGCAATCTCAGCGCCCTGATTGCCACTTGTCTATCAGAGTAGATATTTACCCTCCTAGTCGGCAAAACATTGGTGCATAGCCAATCGGCTGCCTGTTTTGTAGCGGCCATCCCTGTCTGAAAGACGCTGGAGATATCCGGAAGTCTGAACATAGGATCTATTGAAAGTTCCTGACAGTTGATACTCCTCCAACTCTTTCGTCCAGTTTATATCCGTCCGTGAAGATGTTTATTGGACATCTGATCCAGATACTGCCATTCTCCAGCCAGCCTAGGAGCATTCCGATCTACTTCTTCTGGTAGGAGGCCGAAACTTTTCAGAATTGTCGAGTGCCCATACGCTGGGTTGAAAGCGAATCCACAGCTTTTGAGCCTAATGGCTGAACGAACTGCCTACTGCTTTGCCCGCAATGACATCCGCTGCGACACTGAGCGTAGGAGTAGGAGTGGTCCGGAGCGCTCCGCTCGTTCTAATGAGAGCCGCACTTGAACGCGCTCTAGCTTCCTAACAAGAGTCGTCTTTTCCAGTGAATTCCAATAGATGATGACCCCATATGACATGATTGGCTTGATTATATTTTCATGTACATTTCCAGTATATCACTTTTGGAGAGAGGCCCCATCTCTTCCCTATGGCATTCTTATAGCAGTAAAGGACCACCGATGTTTTTTTTACTCCTCAATATTTGGCTTCCATGATAGCTTCCCGTCCAGGATAACGCCCAAGAACTTGACGCTGTCAGAGAGAACAAGTGAAACAAATTCTATTGAGGAAAGCTGAGCATGAGGCACCTTGTACCTCCTAGTACGAGCTCCGTCTTTCCAGGATTTATAGCAAAGCCGCTGCTAGCAGACCAATACGTGACCAAGTTTAGGTACCCTTGCATAAGCTCATACAGGGTGTCGAAGAACTTTACTCTGACGACGAGTGCCACATCATCTGCGTAGGCGATAACCTGGCATCCTCTCTTCTCGAGCTCCTCCAGGATGTCGTTTATCACGACTATCCAGAGAAGAGGTGAAAGGACGCCTCCCTGCGTGGTGCATCGGCTCAATTTTCGCTTGTCAGAGGCATTACCCCATTCCGCTGTGACAGTTCTGTCGGGCAGCATACGAGAGATGAGCCTAACTAAGTAGTTATCGACTCCGAGCTTAGTCAGGGCTCTCTTGTTCTAACGTTCCGGTGTTTTTATCTATCTACTTACTCACTGGTAAATACCGTTTTTTCACATCCGTACACTTGCGCACACACATACACCGACCAACAGACAATATTCTCCATAAATCAAAATTACTAACATTTTTGTCTTGTAATTAATTGTCCTTTTGCAATCACCAAAAACTTGAAAATTTATCAATTTTCATGTCACAAATGAAAGCAATATCCGGTCAGTTCATACACACACACAACAATGAAGCATTACAATTCTCCTAAGTAAGATTAGGTGTTTCGGAAAAATAGCTTAACATGTAAAAAGAGAAGTTTTAAAATTATGAAAATTTCAAAATGGCAAAGCGCAAGTATAACGGTGCAATGCAAATTGATGTATCCCATATGGCCAGCTACGTGGTTTAAAAAAAAAAGAGATTATTTCTGTTAAAACTCGACTATCCGGCTATTCGGTTAGTCGACTGGTCGATTAGCAGCCGTTTGTCGTTTCATAATCGAATAGCAATTATTCGATTAACCGCTAGAATTCGAGTAACCGCTCACTATCGAGTAGTCTGAAAATCGACTAACCGAAATTATACGAATAGTGACAGTTTTTCACCATGCAATTATTGTTTTTAGCGCGGTTGTGTTTTGTCAGTGAGAATAAGTATAAAAAAATAAATAAAAAATAAAAGTTTAATGAAAGAAAACAACTAGCCGAAAAGTGTAAAATGAACGGATAGTCGACTAGTGGTTTGTGAGCGGTTAGTGGAAAAAGTCGAAAGGAAGCGGTTAGTCCATTAAGTGAAGTCGATTATTTTTGGAAATTGGTTAGTCGAATATTCGACTAACAAGTGCTCTAATTATTTTCGTTTTTATATGGCGCTTTTAAAAATTATATCATTTTGGCTTACAACTTCCCATATGCAAAGACAATACATAGTTAGATATCTTTGTGTTCACATGGATAGAATTATCAGTTCTTGTTGCAATTTTCAAACCTGTTGCTTTTCTCATATCCGTTTATTCACTGTACTTAATTAGGTGTTGCACTCGTTATAATTGTTCGTATGCATACGTACATTTTTAACTTTATATTTAGGTATGTATGCATATATGTATGTACATATACATACATATACCCAGTCGCCTAAATGGGCAGCGTTTCTAACTAACCTTCTTCAGGAAAGGATTTTTCAATAAGACCTCCTCTTTGAAAGCTTTATTAGAAGAATAGCACTGCCATTCGAAAGCAGGCGAGAAGGTGGGTTTCCATGGCTGCGAAAGTCAAAAAGGTATCTCTTAAGAGCCCTGCCATTCGAAAGCAGGCGTGAAGGTATGTTTCCAAGGCAACCAAAGTCTGTCTATTGAAAAGTTAAATTCCAACTGTTTCATTATTATTTCATATAAATTTTTCCCTTCTAAGGGAAGCTGAATCAGAAGGCCTGGAAACTCTGGCCATTCCATGCAAAATGAAAAGAAGTAACGAGTAGAGCATGGAAGGCTCACCGCTTCAAACGATCTGAAATAAGGGCTTCTTATTTTCAAATTTTGTCGACTGGGTATCTTAACATACGAATACTATGTCCCTGCCAGTTCTGCTTAGGACCTTAATAGAAAACTAATATATTACACAGCATTCACACATGCACTTGACATACACACACACACATTCAAATGCTTTCATTGCGAAGTCGCCAATTTTGGAAATTCAATACAAAAGTAATTTTCTGACTTATTTGTTACATCTCTAATTTCTTTGATTAGCTGCTAGCGCACTTTGTTTTTTCCAGTTTCTATTTTATTGGTGCTTTAATTTTCTCTATTGAAATAATATTTTTAGTACAATCAAATTATTAAGCTAACAAACATTGTATCGAAGAAAATGCAAACCAAAGCCAGAAAAAAA